>NC_090173.1:47921875-48521875 GCF_024679245.1 Pseudorasbora parva | reverse complement strand
AAGGTATACAGGACAGGACAGTAGTGAGAGAAGCGATGTTGTATGGTTTGGAGACAGTTGCACTGAGGAAAAGACAGGAGGAAGAGCTAGAGGTAGCAGAGCTGAAGATGTTGAGGTTTTCTTTGGGAGTGACGAGAATGGATAGGATCAGGAATGAGTACATATGAGGGACAGCACATGTGAGATGTTTTGGAGATGAGATGTTTTGCTTGACCTGCCTCTTTGCCCCTTGATGCCCAAAGTGCCCTTTTTGTCAAGGCAAAAAAAAAAAAAAAATTAAAAATTAAAAATGTTATATATATATATATATATATATATATATATATAATATATATATATATATATATATATATATATATATATATATAATCAAAGGCCCTTTTGTGAAGGCCTGCCCAATCTAACTATTTGTCAAATTAAACAATAAAATGATTCACATGATGATGACCTTTCACCCGATGACCTCATGTCTCACGCCGCTCGCGCGCGCCAGTGGAGGAGAGTGGACTGAGAAGCGGATTCTACAGCGGTAACGTTAAGTGTTGTTCTCAGCGAAGTGTTTGTTTAGTTAGTTATTATTTGTTATCATTTTACAAGAACGACGTGGAGAGAGCATGGAGCTGTTGTTTATATTGCTGTTTCCTGTATGCGTATTGTAGAAGTAACGTTTACGTTAGTTTGCTGTTTGAGGGAGAAAAGTTTCACGGGCGTAGAGTTACACAGTCTTGTATTTGTTATTTTACTAAAAACTATGTATACTTTAACTTATTATTTTTATTCTAGTATTTATTTTAAAAAAAACACTGGTAAAGGCTTATAGCCTACTGATTTTTCATCCTCTGAATTAGCCTATATCCGTTTTTTATTATCATTAAAAATATCGTTAACGTTATATAAATTCAGAACAGGTTTCAATCATGTTCATGTCAATAATGTTCATCACAGAGAAAAGTGTAGCTTTATTGATAATTCATCTGTATTTAATTTATTTGTGCAGTTCAGAAAGGTGTTACTATTACGTTTTCTGTCTAAAAGGCCCCCGGTAAATATAACATTTATTATAATGGTTTTATATAAAGATTGTTTTAAGTTCACTTAAATTAAGTGTTTTTTTTTTTTTTTAAAGCCTAATAAATATTGAAATTGGTAGCTTTCATTTATACTGTAATGCAATGTCATAATGTTTCATAGAGACATTAGTATCAGTGATACTGGCCTTCATTCATAAAAAGATGCCAATACAACACACATTTACAATATGTTGTCTTTAAATTCTTTCTACATTAATTTGGAGAGTAACTGAAATGATTACAATATCAAAGTATTAAAAATGCCCATGTTTTAAAATCGTGATTTATCTTGATTAATTACAGAAAAAATGTGATTAATTAGTTAATTTGTTTAAATCGATTCCCAGCACTAATTTTAATATTTAAAAAATATGTTTTTCTGTAATAGTAGTGTTTACAACAGCAAAATCACTATAGACTCTAAACTCAATAATATATCTCTGGAAATAATACTTTAAAATGTATTATTAAAAATATTGATGTCAATATAAAATGAACTGTTACACACATGTTTATGACAACTGTCATTAAGTTGTTCGCTCAATTATGTCATTTTTGATGCAAAGATGACATTATGTGAGATGTGTTTGTTATGACAACTTTAAATTTTAAAGTTTGTCACTATCACTAACAAAGACATCTCACATAATGTCATCTTTGCATTAAAAATGACATAATTGAGCGAACGACACTTAATGACAGTTGTTATAAACATACATAAAAACTCCTTCATATTCATGACGTGTCATGTCATGATTATGAATGCGTCATGTCAGTCTGATGCACACCCCTTCAAGTAAAGTGTTAGCGCTCGTTTTAATGTCTATAGTCTCAGATATACTCCAGCAGTATCAGCAGCAACAACAACAGCAGAGGCAGCAAACACACTAAAGGATTTATTTAGGAATTTAAGATTAAGATTTTTCTTAGAAAAGGTTTTAGAAGTTAATGTTAAAATCTTGTATAATATTGCTTTTTTGTGTGTTTTTTTGCTTGGTTTTTATTTTATTGCATAAATGTAACTCTTGTATATTTGTAATTCAGTTTTTGCCATGAAAATAGACATGACGTTCTATTCAGTACTGTACGTAACGGGCCACGTTGATTTTGAATAATGACCATGTCCTACCTACAGTTTACTATAACAGCTGTTCTTTACTACTGTATAACAGAATCATAAGTATAACAATTTCTAATCCCTAATATTAATAGGTGGAAAGATTTTTTATTTTTTTTACTTTTAAAATATTTTTGTAACTTTTGACCTTTTAAAGGTTTCTTAACAAAACTGCATCACAGCATTTGCTGCCATGTCAAAACAGAAACATCTAAAGGGGATATATGGCGTTTGTAAAATTTATTTTCTGAAATTAGTAATGATATTTATATACAGGTTTATCTAAAATAGCTAAAAAATAAAATAAAATGCACACTAAATATAAAAATTTCTTAAAGTTTAATTCATGCTGAAAAAATAAGCATGCATAGTTTAGTGGAGGATATACATATTAACACATTTTTGTATGTGTGTGTGTGTGTGTGTCCTTGTTTATATTACATTGTGGGGACCAAATGTCCCCATAAGGATAGTAATAGCTGATAGTAGTCACTTTTCAACCGGCTCACTTTTCAGTGAGCCTGTTGGTGTTATCACAACAGTGTTATGACTGAAGACTCACAGCAGACACGCCTCAGACACGCTCATTGAAAAGTGAGCCGGTCCCCACTTTTCAAAATGCTTATAAATCACACAGGATGAGTTTTTTTGAGAAAGTAAAAATGTGTACTGTGATGGGTAGGTTTAGGTTTAGGCGCAGTGTAGGGGGATAGAAAATACGGTTTGTACAGTATAAAAACTATTACGTCTATGGAGAGTCCCCACAAAGATAGTGAACCAGACGTGTGTGTGTGTGTGTTTGTTTATTTTTATTTTAAAAATTATAAAAACACAACCAACATATAAAAACCTTGATACTAGGGGCACCAAGTAAATCTTGCCTAGGGCAGCAAATTGGTCAGGGCCGGCCCTGTTCACAGACTTACCTTCCAAATCGTTTAAACTGTCAGTCCTGTTGCTGGCCGCGACTAACACCATCAAATTCACGTCGTTTCTGTTAGCACAAATCTGTTATTTAAATGATTAAACTACAGAGAACACTCAAATAACACTCTTTATAATGTTCGGATTGGTCAATCACACGTTTGAATGACGCTGCTCATTATGCTCAGCAGAAGCTCTTACTGTATTCATGTCCATGTCGTGTTTGTTGTTAGCTGTGGTGAAAGCATTTTGTGAGAGAAATAACGTTGCAAAGTTTACCCGTGTTTATTCAGAGATCTCAGATACAAACAAAATAAACTTGCGCTCTCAAAAACTTGGTACAATAACACTTCCTCAGACAGCAATCTTTCCCCAACTCCGTTTCTCTCTCTCTCTCTCTCTCTCTCTCTCTCTCTCTCTCTCGACTGGCAGCACTGCAGCTGCGCCTGACTAAACCACGCCCCCATCCGCACGTTATCTAATTTTAAATGCAAAGATGTCAGCCAATCACAACAGTGGGTGTTATCACTGAAAACTCACAGCAGACACGCCTCTTGAAACAGAGCATTCTAAACAGAGGGCTAACATCAGTATAGAAAAATGCCTTTTATTTCTAAATTATGAATTTTTTGGATGTAAAAGCCATACTATCAATATAAGTACACCCCAGGAAACATTATAAAGCAATAAAACAACCCATGCCATGGGACCTTTAAATTTGATTTCAGTGGGCCTTTAATATAATTTAAAGCTGCTGTCCAAAACTTTTTTGTGTTCAAGATTTACAAAAAATATATGAGAACGTACAAAATGAATCCCAATTCCAAACCATGTTTTTGTCTTACCCTGATTAATTATGCTACACTTATAATAAGTGTTTATATCGGGACTATTTCAGGCCAGACTGGTAGGAGCCGCAGCGTAGGAGCACAGTCCCTGCGTGACTCGCCATAGACGTAAACAGAGAGTAGTAGTTCCCATAGACAGTAAAAGAAATGGACAGAGCTATCCCATTGACTTCAACGGCGGAAAGTGAGGTCAGTAAGGAGCACTACCTTCCTGATGGCTGAGCGAACTGCGCAGGCTCAGACGGAGCTTGAGGACGTAGATGTGACGTGAGCCTCCTGTCTGACAGCTGTGAGTCTTCTAGTAGATGTGGAAAGTGAAATCTGAATCACGTTGTTTAAATATTTTCTCCCGTTGCTTTTGGCTCACTATCGGCTTCTCCCCATTCTTCTCCCTTGACTTTATCAGACTTTATGTCTCCACGTCCCCCCGACTGTCTCATAGACAGTTAAAGATTGCCTGCGAGCGTCTCCTCAGGTCTATACGGTAATTTCTCAACTGTGCGACAGGGTCGCGTTGGTTATGACGCAATCGTTAGCCTATTTTTACAAAAACAGCTTCTGCGGGGCGATAGTGTAAGATACAAGGTAACGGAGCCTTTTATACATTGTCGTGTTTCTTTGGAAATAAACAATGGACAAATGGAGTCTTTAAACGCCTCAGATTTAAAGTTATTCACTGTCAAAGGGACTCAAAAATGAATGGGAGTCAATGGGATGCTAACAGCAGGTGATGGCTTGGTTAGCAATGGCAGCCCCTATGGGTAGAACCCTTTCCGTGTGCTAGATTACCCCCTTGGTAGTTTTGGCTGTGATGTTCTTCCACAAGACCCATGCAGTTCTGTTTATTAACCGCTAGAGCGCAAGAAGTTTTCTTACTGGCTTCAAGAGAAACTGGGGGAGGTTGCCTGAGTTGAACAAGCCTAGTGACAACCAATCGCAATCACAGGGTCAAAATCCACCAGACTTTCAAGGGTATGAGCATTTAAAGTGAAAACAAACAAAACTGCAGCAAACATTTATAATAAACAGGACATTAGTGTGGATGTTAAGGGTCATCATTCATGGAGTAAACAGGTCCTTTAAATACTTTAGAGCAGAGGAGAACTAGGAGAACATCATATATTTTCCAATACTTGATCGTGGATAAAAGTAAAGCCTTTAATTGCATGAATTTAAAACAGTTCCGCATATGATAAAAGGTTGTAAGGCATGCCACTAAAAACAAAAATGTAACGCATTTTTACAGAAAAACATATTTCATAACTGTGTGTATTTATGTCTTTGTCTTGGCACAAATACCATCAATTCTTAAAAAAAATTATTACTTGTGTCAATTGCAGTTCTTAGATGCAATATCCAATATGATCTATAAAGTCATAACATCTCATCACTGTACATCATATCAACAAGTGTATTACAAAAACGTCATGAATATATGACTAAAAATATGCACATGCTGTGTGTCCAGGGCCATGAAAAAATATGATTTTCAAGCAACAGGTGGTTAAAACACTACAACTGTTTTTTAGTGTTTTATAACTGTAAATTCACACAAATGAATACCGGTAGCAAATAAAAATGTAGAAAACTACCCGCAAAAAATGTCACCCAATACTTCTCAAAATATTACCCATAATTATTAATTAGTGCTACATTCAGTCATTTTTAAACCTGAAACAAACAAATACAGCAACAACAACAACAAACGCATAATTAGAGATGGTTTCAATGGAACAACGTGCTCAATGTCACAGTGGTGACATGATTACAGTAACCCATCATGGGTCACTTCTAGCAGGAGAAAGTGAGTGTTATCTGCATAGTAAAAGTACACAGCGAATCACAGTGAATCTTCCAAAAATGAAATCGAGACATTCCGATTGGAATCTATTCAACTGCGTGAGCGCAAAAGAATTTGCAACGGGGTTCAAATCATAGACTGTAAAAGAAATGGACCGAGCGATCCCATTGCCGTCAACGGCGAAATAATGAAGTCAACCTAGGGGCACTCACTTCCTGATGGCTGAGCGAACTGCGCAGGCTCAGACTGAGCTTGACGACGTAGATGTGACGTGAGCCTCCTGTCTGACAGCTGTAAGTCTTCTAGTAGATGTGGAAAGTGAAATCTGAATCACGTTGTTTAAATATTTTCTCCCGTTGCTTTTGGCTCACTATGGGCTTCTCCCCATTCTTCCCCCTTGACTTTATCAGACTTTATGTCTTCACGTCCCCCCGACTGTCTCATAGACAGTAAAAGATTGCCTGCGAGCATCTCCTCGGGTCTATACGGTAATTTCTCAACTGTGTGACAGGGTCGCGTTGGTTATGACGCAATCGTTAGCCTATTTTTACAAAAACAGCTTCTGCGGGGCGATAGTGTAAGATACAAGGTAACGGAGCCTTTTATGCATTGTCGTGTTTCTTTAGAAATAAACAATGGACAAATGGAGTCTTTAAACGCCTCAGATTTAAAGTTATTCACTGTCAAAGTGACTCAAAAATGAATGAGTCAATGGGATGCTAACAGCAGGTGATGGCTTGGTTAGCAATGGCCGTCCCTATGGGTAGAACACTTTCCGTGTGCTAGATTACCCCCTTGGTTCAAATTGGTTATGCAAATTCTCTGCCTTGACCAAGTGTGCCCCGCACATCCTGAAGCCAAAATATTTTGATCGCCCCCTGGTGGATGGCTGCAGTATAGGTAATAAACACCACCCTCTCTATATGATCGAATGGGACAAGAGCCAACTTAAAAAAAAAGATCCAATTACACTTTTCATAGATGGTTTCTGTAATTTTTAGGTATGTGAGAGTGTTCGCTTTTCTAAAGTTTAGTTTTAGTTAGTTATTTGATACTATAAAGACTGTCATGATTGACAGCTGTGCTTGTGATTGAGTCTGTAGAGACGTGATTATGGGTGGGTTTTTTAGACTGACGGCAGAAGGTCTGGACTCCAAAGCAGCTTTCATCGGTCAAAGGCCACCCAAAAGAACGTTTGGCTGACATGTAAAGCAACGTTGTGTTTAGGGCCGTGACAATGTAAAGCCGACACCCCTGCAATAACAGACAGGCGTGCATCTGTAAATGATTCGCTCAAGAACAATTTGTACGTTTTACTGCAACAATGAAGCTACGAACTTCACATACTTTTGAAAATTCAGTGTTTAGTTGATCCTGGTTAGACGCTCATTGTCAGTTGTAAACACAACGGTGTTCTTCTTCCACGGGAGTTGGAGTCGCAGCATGTTTCCAGGCGGCTTGTTAAAGAACATAACACGTCTCGCGGACATCCTGTGGAATTCAACCAATCAGATGACGACTTCGAATCTCCTTAGTGTTTCCAGAAAAGTATGCCATATGCACCAGACGTTCAGCCAATGTGAACTCTGAGGCTGACACTAGACGGGACCTTGCTACCGTGGCTCCACCTGCCGATCCCTACAAGATACTGGCTCCAAATGACATCAGTGCGAGATGACAACGGTCATTTCTGAGACATTTTGGCTTCATTTTTGAACAGTGGATGGAAGTGGAGACGGTGGATTTTCAGTCTATGCCACAGACCAAAAGAAAGTTGCTTGGTTTAAAAGTAACTTCTGGGATGTGCTTCATATGTCACTACACTATTGACTTTCTGCCCACAAAACTACTTCAACATTTCATAAATGTGACTACACTAATGTGACTGCTCCTTTAAAGTGTAATTTCATGTGAAAAAGGTCAGTTGTTGATAGCGGTGAGCAACATGAATTGCCCTAAAGCAAAACTCCCATTCTTATCTTTATTGGAATGACTGGATTTTCACCCTTGAAAATGCTGTCAAGCACTAGTAAACGTGACCACACGAGTGTGCGAGTTTGACAAATTATATCTCAATATTTTCTTGTCGATAACAATGATCAGTGTTTAGCTGACTACTAAAGTTTTTTGTAATTTTCCATATTTTGTGTGGTGATTTGTTTGCAGTAGTGACAGAAATGAATTACTTCTGCCTTTATAAACAGGGGTGCATAACTATAATACTGTATATGATTTACATTTGAACTGGATGCATAATCAATCTGTCTGTTTCAGAGCAAAATGCAAAGCTGTGACATTCGCTCACATGCTTCAGTTGGCAAAAAAGAGGCTAAAAAAATAAAATGAATAAATCAATTTACAAAAACAAAAAAAAAAGCTAAAAGAGGCTTCCTGTTAACCCGCCAAAATAAACGCTTGCTGATTTTAGGTTTAAAAATTCATATTAAATGAAAAAGTAAATATTAGTATTGTATTTTTAAATGTGCAAATGTTTTATTTTAAAATATAACAGTATTATGACAATTTATTATATTATTTAAAACAAATAAAGTGTAATTCATTATTTTATTTTGTATAGCTAAATCTAATGGGTCATTGTTGTCTGGCTATCACCATACCAAGCTCAATTTAAGATTGAACCAGACTTATTTTTTTACCTAAATAAATGTAGTTTATATTTTATATATTTATTTAAAAGTATTATATTTAAGAAATTCATTCTATTAGATGAATAATACACCTATACAGCTTTTACCAATCAAATAAAATAACAAATCTCATCTTTGCAATGCAGAGGAAACACAGAAGCTTAATGCGCAGAAAATCAAACTTTTTTCAAAATAAATCTGATGAAATATGAAGTGCTTTTAAAATGGAAAATAAACTTTAAATATGAAACTAAAACTGCCAGTAGGTGGCGGTTATTCATTTTTAATAAGCGAATCGAGTCATTAAATTCAACCAATTAGTTTAAATGGGTTGATTCATTCACTATTCATTCCACTATTTTCGTTGGGGAAATGGAGCAAAACGGGCAATATTGCGTCTACCAAACTGTTATACAAAAACGCATTTGCAATCATATTTGTGTGATCGCTTAGCTATATTATATCATACAATATATAGCCTAAAAAACCTACTACTCATACCGTGGAATTTTGGAATTTCTAGGCGTGTGAGGGACATCCACGATAATGTCAGATCGCACCTTGTTAAAACCACAATTACAATACTGTCAGACGACATATCGTACACCCCCAAATCCTTAACATGCTCTGGAAGCACAGTGAAAACACTCATTGTGACTCTATGGGTCCACTCGATCCAAAACTCCCAGCAGCCCCGCCACTGGGATTTCACACCCACACCACAGTCACACTATTTTATAATTGCTCTTTGAGGCCTATAAAAAAAAATATAAAACCATAATGTTCAGAGGCCATGGTTTCTTGAAATGTTTACTGCTCAGACTCTAAAACTGGAATCAAGTTTTAATAAAAGAAAATATAAACACAGATTCAAGGGGAAAGAAACCTAAAGAAGTAAACAGGAGGATGACGGAGCATTTACTCTTAGGTACTGCAAAATGTGTGAAAGTCACTAAATTACTTTGGAAACATTTCACAGTGTTTTGTAAAAGTGCATTGACATACAAGTAAGGAAATATAAATAATATATTGGAGCTCTATTGTGTTTCTCTGAACTTGGCTTACTTGTACATTTAATCACTGATGCTTTCAGGTGCAATAAAATCTATGAAATCAAAAGGGCCCGATCACATGATCAGGGAGTCTCTCCTGCAAAGCTCGCTGTGATCAAGGTGGCAGGATCTGAACCAGAGCGTCACGAGCACTCGGTCCCAACTTGTCCGGAAATTTCACTAAGAACTCCAGCACCATGTCCCCTCTCTTTTCAGGACATTTGGACAGAGGCAGCCCTTCTCCCACTATCCTCTTCTTCATACCAGGCTTGATGACATCACGTGATGTCACTGTGACAGTTCTGCCATCCAAGGTGGGAGCGCTGATGGTGCAGCCGCATAGAGCCTGGAGAGAGTGAGAAAGGAAAAGACGAAGAGAAACAAAATTAACTTTTGCCTGTATTCCTTTAAGTCTCATTTACAATATATTACCCTGAAATGTTATATAAAAGTAATAATGCGAAATCAACATTACCCTGGATTAATAAATGCTATCATCGTTCCTTCTTGGATCATTCCTTTAGCCCGAGAGGGCTGTCACTAACATTCATTTGGGAAATCAAGTAATCGTGGATTACTTTGACGATTAATCAAGCAATTGGGTATTTTGTGTGGTAATAAAAGTAGACGTAAGCAAACAATAGACTTTAAATGACTTAAAATGTAATTAACTTAATATTTGGATCAAATGATTTTGATAAAATCAAGTACTCATATGTTTGTATAGAACACTCTTAAATTACACAATATAGACAATCATCTTATGTACATTACGCATTATTAAAAAAAAACCTTACAGAGGGCGCCAACAGCCTGGTGAAAAAAAGCTTTCAAATCTCCCTGCAGTTTTCCACCAAAATAAAAATAAAATAATTTCAAGTCACCATGAAATCAAAATGGACAGGTCTTTTTTTTTTTTTTTACAGAATTTTGCAATGTTTATTATTAATTATTTATCCATGCACATCATTATTTCTTTCAAATTCATGTGCACTAAACATTAACCTCCCTTCCTCTGCGAAACAGCATCGGTTTTCTTCGGTGTCTCAGCGGAGGGTTAATCAACGAATTCATTAAAAATAATATAACAAGAATAGAAAAATGATAAGAGATGCGTTTTCCAATTCATTTTCAATCCAATTAATTTATACAAAAATTGTAAAGGGTTGCGAACGACCCGATGTGTGTGAGAGTGTATGTATTTTTTTTTCTCTGCACAACAAAAAGGTGCCCTAGAATGAAAATTTGAATTAACCTTGCAATGGTAAAATGAGATCAGTACATGGACATCACATACTGTGAGTCTCAAACACCATTGCCTCCTACTTCTTAAGTAAATCTCAAGCATTGGTGATCATTTATATGCACGCCCCCAACATTTGCATCTGTCCAAACATGTTCATTGTCAGGTGGAAATGGGAGCGAATCATCAAAACAAGCTGCTGGCATGGACACACTTCATGTTCCAGGCTGTTCAGGAGACCTGAGGACTTCTACCCTTCCCACAGTCATGGTTGATGTTTATAATCCGATACCACAACAATTTAATTCAAGATCGTTTGTTTGTTCGGCCCATTTCAAGCAAGCTTCGCTCAGCGTCTTAAACTGAAGAAAGTGGCAACTTTATTCCTACAAGCAGTAAGTAGTGATTTTATCCACTTATTGACTAGCTGTTTAAACAATTTCTGATTAAATTGAAAGTTTCTTAGAGAGACAGCATTGTCTAGATAACGCAAGATGCTTACAGTAACAATAGGAAACACCAAGTACCATACAAAACTAAATAGTGTGTCTAATGACAAAGGGAAATATTATTTTGTATTACAAAATACAACCGTAGATACTTTGCTTAAATCGTTCACTCGATCCTTCTAGCAAACGTCACCTTTTCCACCATATAAGTTAAAACGATAGTCATTTGACAAGGCTATTCATTTAGTAAAAATATAAGTTATATATGTTTGAGAACTGAAGTATGGTGTTTCCTATGATGTTTTTGCCTATTTGTATTTCAGATTAGGCTACACCACAGTCACTGCGTAACCTTAGCCTACATTGTGACTAACGTTATATAAACATGGAATATCGGTGACGAAAAAAGACAAGTCTAAAATGTAGACTGAATGACACTTTAAGCAGAACATCTCAAATGGAGATTGATAAAATGCAGCTTACTTGTTTATTGTTGTTTTCAGATCGTCCGTGCGCGAGAAAGAGCTTGTGTGCATGTGGTTGCCAGATTGAACATGTTTAGGTAAAAAAGTAGTGTATACGGGTTTCTTTTCACAGAAAAGCTCTGTTTAGAGGATTTAATTACTGAAATCTGGCAACTGCAAGAACGCAGGCTCTTTCTCGCGTGCGGATGATCTGAAAACACCAAATAAACAAGTAAGCAGCATTTTATTGTAGAAGAAATTCATTTTCATTAGGCCTTAGTAGGCCTCACTAGGCCTTAGCTGCAGTATAAGCTGGCCTCGGCTGAGCACCAAGAAACCATGGTCTGCCGCTTGTAAAAAAACATCAAAGCGTGAGAAACAGGAGATATTACATTAGTTGTAAGGGAAAATTGGTCAGAAGCGCGGGGAAACTGTCATGTACTGGGAAGGCGGGGATGGTCCACAGATAAATATGATACATTGTTTATATATAATTGTATCAATCTATAATTTTTGCTATAAATAGACAATCAAGAACTTAAAATTTGCCACGACATTATCAATCTCCATTTGAGATGTTTTGCTTAAAGTTTCATTTAGTCTGTCTGTGTTCTGTCAGGACGGTCAGGACTCACGAGCCGCTTCGCTGAACTGCTGTGAGCTGCTGAAATAAACCAATCAGAGCAGAGCTCAACATTAATATTCATGACTCTTCTAAATAAGGCAAAAACAGAGCATTACATCCTAGGGACAATTTATGGAGTATACTGGAGTATATTCAAATGATCGTGCTCCCCCCTCTTATATCCCCCTGAGATGAGAGATTTATGCATTTTATTTCTGGAAAAAATTATCTCCTGACGCAAATTGATCTTTGGAATGTTTGCCCAGAGGCTAAAGACTACAGCCAGCAGAGGGAGCCATTTCTGCATGTTTTCAACTTGCGCATGGGGAATGGAGATCACACTCACAGCACAGCTCAGCTACAGGCATTAATTTAAATGGATGCTGAGCAATGTAGGTGTTTTAACTTCTCAAATAAATTTCTATGAAAGTTAAGCTTCCAAAGGCATGAACTGAAAGCGCGTTGTGAATGTATGCCGCGAATGTGGTCGCGATTACCTCAGCTCTCATCACGAGAGCTCTTTAGCTCATTTATGACGTTAAATGTAATCTGACTCCTAATTCGAGTCTGCTGTGAGACTCACGCGGCAACTCGATCGTTATATTGAACACACACGTTCAGTATTTAATTGTACTTTCTGAACTCAGTCACGGTAGCTTTGGGAATGGCCTCACAGGGCAGCGAAGCATTCTGCGAATTGTAGTCTTTCATCACCATGAGACAAAAATACATTTTCTGTCTTTTCTCAGTCTAGAAAGCACCAAATTCAAAAATAATTTCACATTTCTACTACATTAATGACCCAGTTTAAATACAGATTCATCTTCCCAGCGCTGAAGTACCCCTTTAAATAAGCCACATACCCTTTATGTAGATATCAGAGAACACATTAAACAATTTAACATATTGTTTCAAATCATTCTAGTGATTTATTTAATTACTGAATAAGTGCAATTCGCCTTTATTCCACAAGGTGGCAGTGTCTGATACACAATGACGAAGTGTCGTTTCACTCATAGTTACCGCAGGTAGAAAACAAAAGAATAGGAAGAATCACCAGCAAAACTTGAAATGGCTCAGCGATTTACTAAACGCAATCTAATATTAGTGTCACGTAGACATGTGCCGATTTTCGATAATGCGATTTATCACGATAATGACTATGCACGATATTGTTATCGTGGGCACTTTAAAATATCGTAAATAATAATTTATTAACAATTTATAATTTTTTTATAATGCACTCAAGAATACTTTGCCCATCAACCGTATAAATGCTGTATCAACACTGCTGTATTCTGCGTCAAAGGGACACGCGCTCAGATATAAACAAGCCCAACGTGCGTTTGCACATGACTGAACCGGTGAAGGAGACGCGCTGCTGAAGTGCCGCTCAGTGACAGCAGAGGGCGCTGATAAACTGCAGAATGCCACGGTTATCCCGGAAACCAGCAAACAAACAAAAAATGCGTGTAGTTTTTAAAACAGCCGTTCGTTTTTGTAATCTCAATGTTGTTCATCACAGCACCAAATACTTAATACTTAAAGACTTAATAGGCTATTTATTTTCAAACTTAAACATTTTTATGTTTTAATCTGGACTAGGCCTACAACATGCCTAATGATTAGAACTGTTCTGATTATTTGTTATTGTTCAGTAAAACTTTGAGATACGACTTCATTAGTTAACATGTTAATTCATTATTACCAAACTGACAATGAAAAATACTTATAAAGAATTAATCATTCTATGTTAATTTCTTAGTTACTGTTTAATGACATTAAAATCAAAATTAAAATAACTTTTTTAATGGACCTAAGATAAAACTAACAATGATCAGTATTTCTTAACTAACATTACCAAAAACATTATACTTTCTGTACCAAATGTAGCTTGCTCAATCTTAGTTAATGCATTAAATAATGAGACCTTATTGTAATTTGTTACCTGTTGTTCTTTATAGCCTAATTCTTTTGCACTTTAATCTGTTTGAAAATTGTACTTTTACAGCTCTGGAAAAAATCAAGAGACCACTTAACATTGATTTCTCAATGAGGGGTCTCTTAATTTTTTTCCCAGAGCTCTATATATTTTTTGGTGCATTATTGTATTTAAACATTCAGTTATTTTTGTTCTTACAAAAATAGTTCTTAAAGCTGTTATGCTATGGCAACACTTTTTTTTGCAACTTATTTCAATATCGTGATAATATCGTATATCGTGATAAAACTTCATCAATTAATCGCAACATGAAAAATTGATATCGGCACATGCCTAGTGTCACTGTTTCTTGACGGTGGATCTGGTGAAGAAGCTGCTGGCGATCAAAATATTTATTTTGAAGATGTTGAAAATTATAGTTTTGAGAGCATGTTTGAGATGGCGAATACGAGGCAGATGCTGAATGTTCTGTGAAATGAGATCTGATGAGGAAAGTGATGGTATAATTGTTTAGAGGTCGACCGATTCATCGGATTTGCCGATTAATCGGCACCGATAGTTGATTGGTGGAACATCGTTATCCTCAAAAATCAATACCGATAGTTTTTCCGGTTTGCGTCCATTGCGGGAGCGGCTGAGAAGGGTGCTGTCATTACACAGTAGCCTAAGAGAGCTCTGAGAAGGGTCTGCTGGCATTAATTAGATTTCATGTGACGTCACACTGTGGCGCGGCCGCCATTTGTAGGACTGAATTGCAACATGCGTCTATCTGCTGTGCTGTGGGCTGTGACAACAGCAAATAAAATAAACATGGAGTAACGTTTTACAATATCCACAAAAACCCTGAGCGTCGTCAGAAATACTTTGCTCTTTTTCTGCTAACTTTTAACAATCAATTATTATTAATAAAGTACTAAAATGAGACCGCAAAGACATCGTCGGCAGTATTCGCGGCAAAGAATATTTCGTTATGTAGGCTACTGACAGGTGCAATATTTAAACATTTAAAACAATATCAAATACAAGTGAACAGATCAGCCAAGTGAGAACAGAATTAAATTTCACTTTTGTTCTGTGATTAACTTTAATGACAGACTGAAGGAGCTCGTGCAATCATTAAGACCAAATGCGCAATGTTGAATCCAATAGACATGCATCCGATTTCACAGCTCACATTCGGTAGTCGGTATACATAGCCGACTGTGTTTACTATTATATTTTTGGCATACCTTTATGATTATTTTACTCATTCAAGTGCAAGCCATGCTTCCTGTGTTTGCGCTATTGATGAAGCGCCATATGTCGCGCAGTATACAGTAAATCTAATCACCATACAGGCAAAACGTTTTTTCTCCAAGAATGAAAGAAGTGGCATCGATGTGTTGCTGTAAAACTGCAACAACCAAAAAGCGCAAATAGGCTACTTAACCTTCCAAAATAGCTACTTACTCCAACCTACGGTGAAGTCATTAACAACGTTTAAACACAAATTTTGTTGATTAATCATATGTTTGGCAACGTTATTCTCTAAGGTTAATATTCAACGGTTATAGTAGGGTACATGAAAAATGTGCCGTGCGACTGCACGTCAATACATCCTGCTTTCAATAGGATGTGAGTAAAATGGAAATAGCAATCTAAATTTTGGGGTGGCACCCAAGGTGGCCTGTCAAATGTCAAGGTGTCCAGTGCCACCCGCACCCCTCTGGCTCCGCCACTGGGTGTCAGCAGTTCGTTTGGCAGTAAATAAGGATCTAATCCTAAAGACAAGTATCTATTTTCTTTAAAGGGGGGGTGAAATGCTGTTTCATGCATACTGAGCTTTTTACACCTTTAAAGACTTGGATTCCCATCCTAAACATAGACAAAGTTTCAAAAACTAATGTTGGACGTTTGATGGAGTATTTCTGTGTTAAAAATACTCCTTCTGGTTTCTCACAAGTTTCAGAGAGTTTTTTTCGAGTATGGGTCTACTTGACGTTAAATAGAGCGGAAGGTCCTTGTATGGGCTGTACGGGCTCTTCTCCCGGAAGGGTGCGCGCGCGCGTGACTAGAGCGAGAGAGGAAATGCACGCTGTAAACAGTCTCTCAGGTGCAGATCCAGTCGTCCGTGAACACTTATGTCGCGCCGCGCTCCACTTTATTCCTATGGGTGACGTCGAGCGACTTCAACGCTTCAGCACAGCATTCCGGGAAGGCAGCACTGCATTTGAACCGATTTGAACGCAGAAATGACGGGAAGCTTCAAGGCATCGCTTCAGTCGCGTCGCAAAGTGGATTTCCACGGTCACTGCTGTCACAGGACTTCACCAAATCATACCAAAGAAGTGTTTTTGACAGAGCGGTCCTGCTTTGGAAGATGCGGTGAGTAAATCAACTTCAAATGTCTCTGCTATTGGCTACCGTCGCATGAGTAAACATCAGTAAACGATACGATCGCGTGCTTCGTCATTCAAATGCGCTAACGGTTACTCCATTGTTGTTCTGTATAACGTTACACTATTCTGACTCTGACGTGCAAAACCGTTTTGCTTGCTACCTCTAAGGTCTAGTCACATACAATAGTCCATAAACCGAATCATGTCCTCATAAACTGCACACAAAGGCCCCTAAATACAGTACATACCACAGAGACGGACATCCTGATGTTGCCGTTTCTCCTGTTCAATTTATTTCAGCCTCAGATTTGATTGTGGATCATTATCTGTATTAGCTGAGATAGATGGGTTTCTCCACGCTTGAGGACGTCACCGCTTTGCGCGCTTGTCATTCTTTAGCTCCGCCCACACGATACGCCTCCAGGCGCTCGTTTTTTTCCGGAAAGACTCGGTACAGCCCATATTTCTTTTATAAATATGATAAAACTAAAGACTTTTCGGAGATATGAAGGATGCAATACTACTCTATAGGTACTCAAGATTGACATGAGATTGACTGAAACTGAGTGTTTCACCCCCCCTTTAAGTATCTAAAGACCGTTGCTATTGACGTTTCGTCAGTGGGGAGATGGGCTATTTTGGCGTGTGAAATCTTTCCAATCATAGATATAGCCTACATAATAATGTAATCATGTAATTATTATGTACATCTTGTTCAGATGGGTCTGTCTGCGGTCTGCAAGACAGAGGCATAACCGGCTATGATACGCAAATGTCCTAAAGATGGCGGCCGCGGCAAAAAAGTCACGTGACTGAAACCCATGAATAGTGCGAGAACGGCCTCTAGAGGCCAAATAAAAAACTATCACTGTTTACATTAACACGTGAGGACACGTGAGGCTGCACGCTTCACAGCACAAGCTGCAAAGAGCGCGTTGACACATGATCTGACGCAAGTTTAAAACAGCGAAAGGGAAACGGTATAAATACAGAACGCTTCAGTACATGTTGCCAAATCATTATAAAGTAATTTTTTTGGTGACTAGATGCTTTAGCAGCCAAAGACCAGCAGTATGTATGTACTTTACTTTGTCGTCGAGGCTGAGAGGATGCTAACATTAGCAGTAACATTTACCTCAAGCAGTTAAAGCGATGTAACAACTTACTAGGTGATGTAAGAAACCAAAGAGTATGGGCATGCATCCAACAGAAATATAAACACACTCACACAGAAACGCATTCGATTTCAATACATATTTTGTTATTTTGATAAGAAAACCGTCGTGTTCTAAAAAAGCAAACTGTTTGGATTTATTTGAAATAACACTTAATATAATACAGTAATCCATTATAATACATTATTTCCAATATTCAATTTGTAACATTAAGTAAGGTTAATAAATGCTGTAGAAGTATTATTCATTGTTAGTTTTATCTGTTAACCTTTTTTATTCACTATGAACTAACATGAATGATACAATTGTATTGCTCAACTATTATTACACGGTGTAAAATGTATATTGCATATCATTCATGTAAGCTAGCTAAATAAGCTAATAAATTCTTGTTAACAAGTGGGACTTGCAGTCTGTTACCAGACATTTACATACATGTTTCTAGGTTATAGCTAAAGAACAATGTATTTGTAATATTTTAATATTTTAGTTATTTTCTGTTAGAACTTATCCTTTTAATATATTCATATTTGTAAAATATGATTAATTTGTTGTTTATTATTATTATTATTTTAATCTAGTATTTTTTTAAAAACTATCGGTCAATAATCGGTTATCGGCAAGCGTGGCCAAACCTAGCTATCAGTATCGGTAAAATCCACTATCGGTCGACCTCTATAATTGTTACTCTAGTATCAGGACAGTTTTACATTATTGCATCCATCTTTGTAAAATATAGATCCGGGTCGCTAAAGACCCGAATATGAAAGAATGACTTGCGAAACATTCATACCTTTAAGGGTTAATTTTACAGTTTTACTGTAACATAAAATGAATTATTTCTGTTGTATTAGTTTCCTTAAATACTCAATAATGTTTTACTTTACAGTGAAATTTGATAATTGTAATATTTATTTTGTTTAATATTCTTATTTAGTAACAATAATATTTTGTTATATTATAATTATTGTAATTATATAGTCATATTGATTAATAATACTTTTTTGGTAAAATTGTGCACCCTACAAAAAATTCGCAAAGTCGCAAGCACAAAAACAACATTGTCACTTCAGTTTTAAATAAATAATTATTTACTCAAAGGAATTCTAGTAAATAATATTTCTGCTTTTAAATCTTTCTACTGTACTCAAACACTTTTGATAAGCTTAACAGAAGTTCACCGGTGTATATTACTGGAGGTTAAGTAACTTTATCTCAGCAGCAGACACTAGACACTCACCTCTCGGAGGGATATCTTTGCAGGGTAGATGACGTCAGAGCCATCCCTCCGAAAAACAGGGTGAGTCTTGTCCTTAACCACAAACACGATATCGGCAGGAATGTTGGTCGGCGTCTCGTCTCCCTCTTTGGGGAAGGTGATCTTGGTCCCCTCCTTCCAGCCACGTTTGATGTCCACTGTGAGGATCTTGTCTTCGTTGCGCATGGTGCGGCCGTCCGGGTTCAGCCTCTTGCGAGAGATCTTCATCTTCTTGGTGCAACCAGAGAACACTTCTTCCAGGCTCAACTTGAGCTCGTGCACTACTGGCGGATCTTTCTTCTTTTCTCGGGCCCTGTGCGCACCGCCTGCCCGAGACTTGAAGGATCTGGGAAAGCCGCCCATTCCTCCCATTCCGAAGGCCGCAAAGGGGTCGTCAATGTCCATGTCATCATCTACACTGCCAGTGGATGCAAAAAACTGATCAAATGGGCTACGACCACCAAAGAACTCTGCAAACATGGCGTGAGGATCACCATGAAAAGTATAACTAGGGCCGTTGGTGCCGCCTCCGGCATGTCCTTTAAGCCCTGCGGGGGAAAAAGAAATGATGTTTGTGGAAAACAGCAAGTCGACATTGAGGGAAATATAAGAAACTGCATATATAGAAAGAGCAGAACCAGCTCACAGCAATGATCCCGTCACACTGTACAGTTTGAATTCCTAATCTGGAGATCAGAGCAGGTTTCATAAAGTCCCTCGCCGATTCCACACTACATGCTCCTGTGTTTACAGCATTCAGAGAAAACTCAAACGGTCACCAAAGGTCATCAGAGAAGCTAAAGCTTAACTGTAAGCACTGCTGAGGGTGCTCGCTTAGTCCATACATGCAACACTTAAAGGGTTAATTCACCCAAAAATTAAAGGTCCCATTCTTCGCGTGCTTTCAAAGCTTTGATTATTTTTACAGTGTGCAATATAACATGAGTTCATGTTTCGCGTGTAAAAAAACACAGTATTTTTCACACAATTGACTTATCTGTACAGCGCTGTTTCCTCTGTCCTAAAAACGGCCTGATGGCTTCCTTGTTCTATGAAGTCCCTCCTTCAGAAATACGTAACGAGTTCTGATTGTGCCAGCACTTCCCGTGTTGTGATTGGACAGCAGCTTAGCGCACTTTGCCCGGAAAGGTCCCGCCCTTTTACCATAACGGGGAGATGCAAGCGCTGAATGCGCGCTCTTCTCCACGTGGGAGAGCAACGAGACCACGCCCCCTATTTTGCGTGTTCTTGTGGGCGGAGGGTTAGTCAACAAACGGTTCTAGTGACGTCATTCCATCCCTGCACTTCCTGCTGTAGTCCAGACCGGCCGTTCGCTGTAGGCTTTGAAAGGGAACTTCTGTTAAATAAAATATCTCGCTTGGCATTGAACTTTGAGCTTTATAATTTTACAGGTATTATTTATGCTCTAACAGCAACATTACACACTGACTAAAGTTTGAAAGATGGAATCGCGAAGAACGGGACCTTTAAATTTAAATTGACTCATCCTAATGTCGTTCCACACCCGCAAAACCAATTTAAAGATATTTTATATTTAGTCCTAGAGATTCTGCCTCTCCATTGAAAACGTAAGCACAGTATACTGTCCCTTTCCAGAAGGACCAGAAAGGTAATAAAAACATCATCAAAGTAGTCCATTTGTGACATCTGTGGGTAAGTTAGAATCTCTTGAAGCATTGAAAGTACATTTTGGTCCAAAAATAACAAAAACTACGACTTAATTCAGCATTGTCTTCTTTTTCGTGTTTGCTTTCAATCCTTTGAACAGTTATGAATAGGCGTATTGATTCATCACCAATCATGAATCAATACTTTGATGTTTTTATTACCTTTCTGGTCCTTCTGGAAAGGGACAGTATACTGTGCATTTGTTTTCAATGGAGAGACAGAATCTCTCTAACTAAATATAAAATATCTTAAACTGTGTTCTGAAGATGAACAGAGGTCTTACGGGTGTGGAACGACATTAGGGTGAGTCATTATGACATACATTTCATTTTTGGGTGAACTAACCCTTTAAGGCCCTGATATACCTTAGAGTGAAATCAAAGAACCAAAGTGTGTGATGTCAGTTCAAACTAAATTTGGCAAAAAGAGCTAAATAGGGCTGCATCTAATTTATCGAAATATGGCAATGGCTTGCGATATGCATGATTTTAATACTCTAAAAGATTGCTCCAAGTTTTAATCTGGACACATGACTGTTACATATGCATGAAATGCTTAAAGGGATACTTCACTGCCTTTTCATATTAAACTATGTTATTCCCTTAACTTAAACGAGTTAATACATACCTCTCTCGTCTCAGTGCGTGCACTTAATCTCTCTGACGCGCGGTGATGATCTGATAGCATTTAGCTTAGCCCACTAAGCCCAGTTCATTCACTATGGAACCAAACAGAGATCAAGTTAGAAGTACCAAACACCTCCACGTTTCCCCTATTTAAATACAGTTACACCAATAGCTGAACAATCAAGTATGGTGACAAAATAAAACGTGGCGCGTTTCTAATCGGATTAAAAAGGAGAACTATAATGTATGGCGGAATAGCACTTCTGAGAGTACTTCGGCTCGGCGCAGTAAAAAGTCCCGGCTGAAACATCCTCCCTCACGTCTCCCCCCTATTAACAGAAATGAGAGAGGGAGGGGGAGATGTGAGGAAAGATGTTTCGGCCAGGACTTTTTACTGCGCCGAGCCGAAGTACTCTCAGAAGTGCTATTCCGCCATACATTATAGTTCTCCTTTTTAATCCGATTAGAGAAGTACCACGTTTTATTTTGTCACCATACTTGATCGTTCAGCTATTGGTGTAACTGTATTTAAATAGGGAAAAGATGGAGGTGTTTGGACGCATCTAACTTGATCTCTGTTTGGTTCCATAGTGAATGAACTGGGATTAGTGGGCTAAGCTAAATGCTATCAGATCATCACCGCACGTCAGAGAGATTAAGTGCACGACGAGAGAGGTATGTATCAACTCGTTTTAGTTAAGGGAATAACATAGTTTAATATGAAAAAGCGGTGAAGTAACCCTTTAATAATGTAATTAGGCGCAATAAGCGAAGTAATCATGCAGGACGTCATCCCGAATTCAGTTCTCTTCCGCAGCTTATATGGCCAAATACATACAAAGTAGGGCTGCACGATTTGGGGAAAAAAAATCTAATTGCGATTATTTTGGTTAAAATTTCAATTGTGATTTAAAATGCGATTTATTATTTTATTTATTTATTTTACAAATGAAAAGTGTGTACATAATATTTTGTTTATATATTAAGATTATTGCTAAAGAAAACTAAATAACAAAATAATAAATATTACTATTATAACATTTTCATTATTAAAAATAAAAAAATGCATTTAATAAATATTTAAAAAAAAGAAGTTAAAGGTTAAGTTACTTTTGAAGTTAAAATTGAAAAACGAAAAATGTAACTGTTAGTTGTATGTATAGGACTCCTGGTTTACCGCGTGAAACACCACATTTGTCACAGAGAAGTAATAGTTTTAGGAAATCCCTAAAGTGAAGCTAGCACTGTAGGCTACATAAAAAGACAGAAACACTGAGTGATTAAACATTAAGATAATAAACACGAGTGCCTCAAGCCTTCTCGAATATTTTCATAATAATAAAGTATGCAATGCTGATTGACATTCTGTGATAAGCCACATCAGCTCACAAACACTTGATATGATGAAGCAAGTTAAACGTGTTATTAAATGTTGTATTTTATTTTAACAGGTTTATGCATTACTAGTTTGTGAAGATGTTTGACGCGTGTTTTTTCAAACTCACAGTCTTTCAGACTGAGCAGCGTTTACTCCTGATTACAGAGTCACTAACACACTGGGCATACCGGTATATTTATTTCATTAAAATTGCAGCCTTTGCACTTTCATAATCGCACACAAGCCAAATTCGGTTCAATTAATCCTGCAGCCCTAATGCAAAGTTATGTCAACTTCCATCTTGGTGAGAGTTCACGTGTATCAACATATTTGATCCATGCAGCTCTTAAAGTGGCAGCAGCAGTTACATAGGGGTGTAACGATACATTGTTAATCAATATATCGCGATATAAAAAGTCTACATCAAGTTGATGTAAATGATATTATTTGCGATATAGAGTTGTTTTATCCAAGGCTCAACTTGCTGTATTTATAAGGCATTAATTTGCTCAAAGCAACACCGATTTGACAAGATTACATTCAAGGCAACCAGAACAGTTGTAATGTAGGCTGCACACAAGTTAATGTTAATAGTTAATGGACAAGTTGTTAATGACCAAGTTAAATGTTAATGACCAAGTTTAAATTAAACTAGCACTTAACCATGAACACAAGCCACACCACACAAATGTCTTTAATTATTTCGTTGTTTTTTTGTTGTTAACAAACATTTAACTATAAAATCTTTCCATCTATCTTTTTTTTAACTTTCACATTTAAAAGATTTCATGAGATTAATTTATACCCTACTTGTGGTCAGTCAGCACAAATATGGATCAACATGCTTGTTTGCTTTGGCCCCTTAAAGTTTTAAAAAAGAAATCTATCTATGTCAGAGCGTCCACGATGCTGGCAGGGCAGCTAGAGCGAATTTTGACACACTTGTCAACGGCGGTGAGAGCACACAGTAAACCTCCAGCTTTACACCAACGTTAAAGTAACACTTTCTGTAATGCTACCGTAAAACACTGCCGTTCACTTTCAGTTGTAGAGATACCGTCTCACAAAAAGAAGAATGTGAAACATGTATGATTATAATTTTAGTTTTTAAATATATTCATTAGTACTATCGAAATTAGCGCGTTAATGCATTTTTAGTTTTTTTTTCTTCAGTTGTACGCATTAAAAATATTTAACAGAATTAATCTGGGTTTTTTTGGTATAATATATACATATAAACTACAGGGCTCGAAGGTAAAGGAACACACTGACTTTTTGGGTCTCTAGCTTATTCGCCATATCCCCCAGAGTTAGAAAAGTCCATACATACGATTCTTATCTTCATGTGTGCCATAAGTCTGTCTGACGCACCCACCGCTAGCCTAGCTTAGCACAAAGACTGGAGATAAATGGCTCCATCTAGCCTACTGCTCAATAAGTGACAAAATAACACCAACATAGTGTTGTCAAAAATATTGAATTTCGATATGTATCGATACTGGAATATCTGAAACGATACGATTCTCAGTTTTTACAGTATCGATACCAGCTGCGCTCTCCTCTCCGACCGAAAGCGAGTTGACACACACCGGCATATTCTCACTCAGCCCGGTTAACCTCTGAGCACGGCGAGCGCGGGTTCTGCTGGACTTTTTCCTCATGACAGTGTGTTAGTGTTAGTGTGTGATCGGTCTGAATTTCGCGCGGGATTGCACATAAATTAATTCTACTAATCCCCGCAGATTTCGTGCTCACATCTGAAGCGCACACACATAGCCTACCGTAATAAAGCCGCCTCTGACATGATACAAGTGCAAACATTTGCTTCTTTTTCCAGCTTATTATTGGTCAAATATACTCAAAGAATTATCAGTGCACATCTGGAAGAGTATTAACGTAAACACAGTCGCAAACAGTTCAGGAAGAACGAGTAACAGGAACAGTGTTCAGGATCCATGCGTCTGTTAGTCTTAAAGGGACAGCAGTCATTTGTTATTCAAACTACAAAAAGACAAACGATCAACTGCTCTTGACTGATCAACTTGTGTAACTTTAATAGTTTCATCTGTACGCTATTGAATTTTTTTACAAAGAACATTATCCAATGTTGTTTTAAATGTAATTACTATGCATTTTTTTTATTCAGTTTCTTATCTGAATGTTAGACCTACCTGAAAAAAGAAAGCAGTCTATTTAATTTGTATCTTCTATTCTATTGCATTTATTTGTGCTATTGTTTGTAATCTGTTTATTTGTTCTTATTTTATTACTGTTTAGTCGTCTTTTTAAATTCAGTTTACCATTCCAAATCAAGCTTTCTTGTGCTGTGTGTAATCTATTGCAACACAACTACCCCATTGTAAAAAATACATTGAGATAGCAAAAAATTGAGAGATAATTTTAATAGTAATTGATCAATTGATCAATAATTGTTCAAATCAAAACGATGCCCAACCCTAAGGAACATGCTGGCCACATGAATTTTTAGTAAAACATAACAATGAATAATAACAAGTTCTGTTGTCATATTAAGCATCTTATCTTTTTTTTTTTTTACTGTGGTATGGATTTTGTATTGATATATCGATATTTTAGTCTGGTATCGTATCGAAGTCATAATTTTGGTATCGTGACAACACTACACCAACATATAAAAAATATATAAAAATATAAATAATTACATTTTACAAAAATGCAATTCATTTTTTTGTTTTGTTTTTAATCGATTGGTAGCACTAATTCAAATATAATTTACATTTATTTTACACACTTAAAGCATTATTGTATAGCATATTGTATATCTAATTATTCGACAAGTTATTGAATAAACAGTATTTTTCTTCGCATGATCTTGATATTAAATTTTAGGTTAAAATATATGTTACCAAGTTTGTTTGTTTACATTGATGTAAAAATTACATCAAAATGACTTTTCATTAATGCATTTTAATGCTCACACACTGCTGGTCACTTTCAGAAATTGTAGTGATGCTTTCTTTTCCCAGAAAGAATGTGAAACATATATTGGTTATATCATTTTCAGTTTTAAATATTTTAAAGTATGATTGAAATTGATTTTACACACTTAAAGCAATATCATGCCACATATTGAATATCGCATTATTTAAAAAGGCATTACATGTCGCATTTTTGTACACAATAACGTGCAGCCCTACGTTCTTTGTCTCTATCTATCTATCTATCTATCTATCTATCTATCTATCTATCTATCTATCTATCTATCTATATATCTATCTCTGTCTATATCTATCCGTCCATCCATCCATCTATCTATCAGTTTGCCCAACTGTCTCTGTCTGTCTGTCTGTCTGTCTATCTATCTATCTATCTATCTATCTATCTATCTATCTATCCATCCGTCCATCCATCCATCAGTGCGCCCAATTGTCTGTCTATCCATCCTTCTTTCTATCTATCTATCTATCTATCTATCTATCTATCTATCTATCTATCTATCTATCTATCTGTGTCATGGCATCATAAATACCAGTGTAAAAATGATGTACCATATATCAAAGTAACCTTACCATAGTATTCATATCTAAAAATTATCGCAGTACTTTTTAAGGACATAACTGTCTACGTACAACATCAATAGTGGGACAATGATCTTACCATCCTCTCCATATCTGTCATAGATGTCTTTCTTCTTGGCATCGCTCAGGACATCATAAGCCTCGGCGATTTCTTTGAATTTGTCTTCTGCTCCGGCTGCTTTGTTCTTGTCGGGATGAAATCGTAAAGCTTGTTTTCTGTAGGCTTTCTTGATCTCCTCATCAGTTGCGCCCTTCTCTATCCCCAGGACCCTGTAATAATCTTTACCCATCACAACACTCAACTAAAACTCCACTATCATCCAACTACCTGTTTCCATATGTAGATATCTTCCAATTATAGAACGACTATTTGACTAATTTTAAATGATACTCCTCCTGTCCTACCGAACATGAAGCGCGCGGATGGAGTTCATTAAACTGTCTGCAAGTTATTTATCCAAATCCTCATTTATCGCCCGCAGCCGCTGCCACATCCCCGAAATATGTGACCATTTTCCCGAGTCTGTCCTAACTTTAATCGATGTAAAACTTTAATATCACAGAATGTTCCCGGCTAACACAGTGTTGAAGTTGTCAACGTCGCCGTCCGCAGAAAGTCCGAGAAAACGACTTACTCGGCGGTGCTCTGAACAGATGCTGCGGCTGCGACGATCGCCTCCAGTGGATAGGAGTGAGTATTTGACAGAAAGGGACAAGCAGCACGTTCAGATTAATGGAAAGAAGTTTACCTTGTAAATACTGTCTCACCAATAAAGTTAAATAAAGTAATTACATATAAGGTTGTTCATGTGATATCCATTGAAACAACTAGTCTACACTCTAAAAAATGCTGGGTTGTTTTAAACCCATTTTTTGGGTCAAATCTGGACAAACTGGTTTGTCCATATTTCATAACATTTATTTAAAATTTAACCAAACGGTTAGTTTTGTCCATATTTAACCCACAATTGGATTGAAACAACCCAGCATTTTTAGAGGAAAAATAAAATCCATAAAACCATTATTCTTTAAATGTGTATATGTACACAAGGCAACCCGTAACACGTGTTTTTCTGGAATGGCAGTCAAACCTGTGACTTCCCACTCAAGAACTCGTAGACTGATGTACTCCCATTTACACACTCTGACATCACAGCCCATGAAACAACAATGGCAGCCCTTATAGATGCAGTAGCAAATACCAAATACATTTCCAAATAACGTAAAATAAAATGTATAACAGCTTCTCTTGCCTTTTTTCCCTCAATTAAGCAAGGAGTAAGCACCTTTGGCAATAGAAATGATTATAAATGAGCATTAAGCACCATACGGTCCACCATGCTTTGTTTACATCTAGCTAACACAATTCCTTGTGCTCATGCAGTTTAGCGTGACTTACGAGCTCAAAAACCTGTCTGGAACGCAGCATTAAATGCACCATATGCCGTGTTTTACACCAAGTGGCAACCTGGGTTGTTGAAATACTATTGGGTAAACTGGTAGTGGGTGGGACCACACAAACCAAAACAAAAACAAACATTCCAACACAGAACACATATTTCAAATTGTTTTTAAAGAAACGTGTGAATTTAGCATGTTTCCGAACTAATTACATACAAAAGAGTAAACACAACTAAAAGCATAGTATACTTAGTTAGGATACTTAATTAGGCCTGCTTTTAATTTGGCAAATGTAATGCAGTCGATCATATGGGTTTTAGCTTTTGTACACAGAAAAATGCATTCTGTGCACATGTATCACATATAGTTCTACATATACTACAGAAATAGCATACTGTGCTATATTAATATGCTATTCTAAACATAGCCAGAGTCGCAAAGTCCTTACAAAAAAGGGAAGTATAGTGAAGGTATCAAATAGTAAGGTACATAGGCCTATACATACCAAGGTGTCAGAAAACCACTGAAGAGCTCCCATGACAGATTTGTTTTCAAAATGTATTTTTCTCGTGTTCTAAATCAGCTTTGATATGTGGAAACAGACCAAGAGTGGTGTGCAGTTCTTCTAATCTCATGTCTAGACGAGTACACAGTATAACTGCAAAGCAAAATGTTGTAGTCTAACGAAATCTGAGCTCTTGTTTGATTGCATGTGTGCACGGTCAGCACACCATGATCATTTAAGCAGCAGTTAAAGCAGGCAAACAAATATAGGCTGTCTTCATAAAGGCTAAACTTATCTGAGAGAGACATCATTTCATCTGAGCTTGTGTACAGTGCCTTGCAAAACAATTTCAGAGCTTTCTCAATCAATATATTTGCTAAAAATAACTTTTCTTTGCATTGTAATATTTGTGATTTCATGTTCAGTAAAATTCAAATTTAAGGATTTTAAAAACACTACACAGTCTACTTAAAGAAAAGAAAAAAACATCTAATGAAGTCTACCGTAAAGTTTCCCAACACAATTTTGTAACTATTTTAGGTTTTGGCAAATTGAGTTTGTATACAATCTTAATTTGTACACAAAATACATGTATTTTAAAACAAATACATGTATTTGGCCCCACAAATGTATGTAACTGACGTTAGGTTTTAGGTTGGAACGTCATACCTTTTTCTTAATATATGTTTCCCTATGAATCACATCGTACAAATTCATGAACTCATCACTTCTTAAAAGAGTTATGTTTTTGCACAAAATTGTGTTGATTTTCACACTTGTTTTTAACTAAAAAATGAACACTTTTTATGCTTTTGGTAATTCATTTATGCGACAGCTGCGTTTTGGTGGCCCATTTTAAGAGGTTGATCGATTCATCTGTTTTGCTGATTAATCGGCACCGATAGCTGACGGGTGGAACAATCGGTTATCGGCAAAAGTAAAAAATTCATTCTGATAGTTTTTCCGGTTTGCATCTGTTGCGGGAGCGCCTAAAAAGGGTGCGTTGTCATTACACGGCTGTAAATCTTCAGGTAGGTAGCAAATCGATTCGATTCACGATTCATAGATTTCCGATTCAAGAACGATTTTTGCCAATTTAGAACGATTCGGTTCAAGGCGATTCACTAAATTACAATTACCACTAGCACGAATTGTTATTGAATCACGATTTATCCGATTCTTAGCATTTAAAATCCAATATCGGCCGAAATTAACGACTCACGATTCAAAATACATGTTGCAAGATCAATGCATATGCATCGTCAGGATTTGTAATCGATGCATCAAGAAATATGAATATATTAATATGAATATATCGATGCATCGTGAATCGTTACACCCCTACACAGTAGCGAGCTCTGAGAAGGGTCTGCTGGCAATATATAGCATGAGAGCAGCCTCTTGAGGCCAAATAAAAAACTATTGTTTATATTAACGCTGACACATCTGACGTGCGTTTAAAACACCGAAAGGGAAACGGTATGAATACAGAACACTTCAGTACATGTTGCTAAATCATTATAATGCTTTAACAGGAAAAGAACAGCAGTATGTAGGGCCTACTTTGTCGTCAAGGCTGACATGACGCTAACATTAGCAGTAACGATTACCTCAAGCAGTTAAAATGATGGAACCACTATGACGTGAGAAACCAGACTGTATGACCAGGCATCCGACAGAAATATAAACAAATCAGAAACGCATTCGATTTCATATTTAAGTTTTAACATTAAGTAAGGTTAATAAATGCTGTAGAAGTATTATTCATTGTTAGTTTCATCTGTTAACCTTTTTATGCACTATGAACTAACATGAATGATTAACTTAAAATTTGTTGCCATATGGTCAAATATTAAACGTAGGTAAAATGTATTTTGCATTTAGTTCATGTAAGCTAGCTACATCCTTGTTAACAAATGGGACTTGCAGTCTGTTATCTGACATTCACATGTTTCTAGGTTATAGCTAAAGAAACATTTATTTGTAATATTTTAATGTTTTAGTTATTTTTCTGTAGAAATTTGAATTGTTTCGGTTCGAACTTATCATTTTAATATATTCATATTTACATATGCAATTTAGCACGTTTTCATGATTCAGTATAGTTTTTTTTAATTTCTTGTAATAAAGTTCAGCTAGCACTGTTTTATCTAGTGTTATGTTTTATCTATTTAAAAAAACTATCGGACGGTTAATCGGTTTTCGGCAAGTGTGGTCCAACCTAGTTATCAGTGAAATCCACTATCGGTCGACTTCAAATTTTGACAACATTGCCGTCTGTACGCTAAACCATTTCCCCGCATTTAGTACATTGTTGTCAAAACTAAAACAAAATCGTGTGTGTGTGTGTGTGTGTGTGTGGGGGGGGGGGGGTATTCTATCTTATATATCTAAATATATAAGATAGAATTATCTTAGATAATTCTAAATATTATTCTCATAATGTTCTGAACATTCCTAAAGGCCCGAGAACAGGTGATGGAAACTAACTAACTGATCTTGTAAATATATCGGATAACTCAAGATGCCTTAGTGTTTGTCTGATCTGTTTTCGGCTGACAGACACAAATGAGTTCTGTACGGCAGTGACGTGCCCAAACCTAATGTGAGAACCTCTAGGGACCACAGAAGTGGCTTATTTGTTGAAGCCAAGTCCAATCACTGGTGTGGCCATGGACAAACTCAAATAGATTCATTGCATGACTCTGCTTGCGAGGCAGATGTATTAATATCCCCAGCTGTAGAGATGCACACTAGCCTAACACTAGAGTAGGCGCTGTGGAGGTATATGAGCCACATCCCACTGGATTGGTTTGAGTCCCACAAGGTCACGGGGCTTCATGCTTTCAAATTTAGCTTCATGAAAAGCCATGGATTATGTCTTGGGACTCTCAGATTTCGTCTTCAGAGGAGTGGTTGTGACGGCCACCCCTCAGGTGTTAAGAGGTGGGAGATATTTCAATCACACTGCACTCGTTCTCTGTCGCTCCTCCTCCCTGGAGATTCTCTTTCTGCACTGGATTCATTCAACGGAGAGGAACTGGAGTTGGGTTTTGGATTCATTATGAAGAACTTGAGGACTTATGAGTGATATGTGGGATGTGACAGACCTTTGAAATACGGACTAAACACCGAATTCAGTGTGCAGAAAGTTTGAGGAGGTGTCATGGATACGTTAGCTTTAGAGGCAAAAGCAGCAAAAAATGAAGGTGCACCAGCTCCTGCTACCTCTAAACCTAGACCAAAACCTCCGAAAAAAGCAAGACGAATTGTATACTTTGAGGTGGAGATACTACATATAAAAACCAGAGAAAAACTACTGCTCCTGGATAAGGTATGTGCTTTTTAAAGCTTAAATATCATACAAAGGACAGACAGTTACTTGCAAAAAGTTTAACGACTGTCATGCCATTGTTGCCTTTATTTAAGATAGTATTGTGTTTAGAGTGCAACTCTCAGGGTGAACAAAATACAGTCAGTGAAGTAAAGAATTCATATTTAATCATCAGCTGTTATTGATGACAGATTGCTACAGCCAACAGTAATGAGAGCACAAACGAATGCTCATGCTGTAACTTTGTAGTAATAAGGTGGTCACTATCAGTCAGGTTTCGCATTAGTCATGTTTCTTTTGGAACATGATCGTGTCCTCCAACCTGCCAGAAATTCCTATGTGAGATCCATTGCTTAGACATTCATGTCGAGAATAGAGTAAACCTGATTTATGACTGCATGCAGAGGAAAACTGCAGTAGTAAACATATTATATATATATATATATATATATATATATATATATATATATATATATATATATATATATATATATATATATATATATACATATACATACATACATACATACATACATACATACATACATACATATATATATATATATATATATATATATATATATATATATATATATATATATATATATATATATATATATATATATACATACATACATACTTTATCATTGAAAAACAGAATGTTGTTGTTATAATGTCCTATAGATATTTAACAGCATGTCTATCTTTCTGCAGGTAGAACCGACAGCCACTATTTTGGACATTAAGGCTCTGTTCCACAAATCAAGTAAGTTGTGCTCTGTGCTATAGAAGCTATGAAACCGCAAAGCCTTTCTATAAATAGCTTTCTACTGATAAGTTGATGACATTGAAATAATGGTTTAAGAAAGTCTTAAACTTCAGGCTTCAATTTCCACAGATCCACACTGGTATCCTGCCAGACAGTATTTATGCCTGGACCCAAGTGAGTATATCTGCTTTATAATGTTTGCTTAAAAAATATTTGTACACTTAAAAATACTTTAAACCCCACCAAATCGTGTGAATTACAGCTAAAATCCATTCAGATATAAACACTGATGGATAAACTTCAAAGTGAGACATTTTATTTTGTTTTTTGTTTTATGGGCATCACCTTCTTTGATTTAGTTTTATGAAGTTGCCATCTTTGATGTTACTTTGGTCACTTAGTTACCGGGTAAGAGAATACAGGCTTGACTCCTGTTGTACGTTCATACAGACATAATTTGAAACGCTACTGCACTGTAAAAAAATATTTAGAAAAAAAGTTACCTGGTTGCCTTAAAATTTTGAGTTCATTGAAATTAAAATTTTTAGTTAATACAATGAACATTTTTTGAGATTCGACAACTTTTATTAAAATATTATTAAAAGATTTTGTAAGCATATTGGGTAATTATATGTGTGTTATTTCTGATGACGCAGTGAAACATGCCAAATTGTGCTATTTTCATGATTTATCAAAATTTTTATGTGGTTCAGATACAAAAATATTTTGAGTTTCTATTTATTAAACGAATTTCCTTCATTGTATCAACTCAAATTTTTAATTTCAATAAACTCAAAATTTTAAGGCAACCAGGTAACTTACTTTTTTAAGTTAAACCAACAAAAACCACCACAAATTTTTTACAGTGTGTAGGTTGCTGTTTAAATGGGACATTTCGAGACTAACACCTGTGAGTAAATGCAGCTGTCACTCCCAAATACTGACAGTGTGTATGTATAATTGATTTTAAATTGTACACATCCTTTTTTTAAAAGGAAAATGATTTGTGGCCAAAGGTGTCCATAAACTTTTAGGCAACACAATATACATGTTAAAGAAAGCAATGTGTTATATTGATTTCAGAAGGAAAACCCTTAAGAGATGAGGATATCCTCCAGGAGCTCCCTGTGGGAACCACTGCGACCTTCTATTTCAGAGACCTGGGACCCCAGATTGCCTGGGGAACTGTGAGTTTTTCCGACCAACATACAAACAACTGAAACACAATCACATAGAACAGTGGTTCTCATTCTCAACCTGTTTGGACACCAAGGCCCCACATTGTCAAAGATAATATTCAAAGGCCCCAGACGATATTCTGGTATTTCTGATGTAATGACATTAATGCTGTCAGGGTTGAGCTAGACAGACGAAGGAGCAGGGAGTGGGTAAATCTTAAAGGGTTAGTTCACCCAAAAATGTAAAGTTATTAATTACTTACCATCCTGTTGTTCGACACCTGCAAGACCTCAGTTCATCGTCGGAACTCAAATGAAGATATTTGTGTTGAAGTCCGATGGCTCAGACAGGCCTTCATTGACACCAATGTCATTTCCTCTCTCAAGACCCATAAAGGCATTAAAGACGTGTTACAAAGCCCATCTCACTACAGTGGTTCTACAATTATTTTATGAAGCGACGAGAATAGCGACTTATATTGTGATGGGCCGATTTCAAAACAAAGCTTTGAACCGTTATGAATCATCTATTATGAATCACCATCACTACATAAGTCATTATTTAGTTTTTTCGTGGACAAAAACGATTCTCGTCACTTCATAAAATTATTGTAGAGTCACTGTAGTGAGATGGACTTGTAACGACATCTTTAGTGCCTTTTATGGGTCTTGAGAGAGGAAATGACATTTGTGTCAATGAAGGCCTTTCTGAGCCTTTAGATTTTGACACAAATATCTTCATTAGTGTCCTAAAGATGAACGGAGTGTACCCTTATGGGTGTCGACAACATGAGGGTAAGTAATTAATGAGAAAATGTTCATTTTTAGGTTAACTAACCCTTTAATACCAGCAGTTTGACTTAAATAAAGCAAAGATAATTCAAAACAGAAATCACAGGGGTACAAAAAACGTAACAGATTCAGCTTTAACTCAAAGACAATATAGGACAATGGACAGAACTAAACTTGTGTCTTAAATATGCAAGGTAATGACAACAGAATCAGGTGTGCAACAAATTGAGTGTGGGAACCAAGGAAAAGGAACAGAACAGGAAAACAAGGTTATAACAACTAAAATACCATAGAAAAAGAGCATACCTGATAAACCTTCCCCCTCGCATAAGGCGCCCCTTGGCACCGTAAACAGAAACCACTCCTTAGTGGTGGGAGGAGGGAGAAAAACAGAAAAAGGACCTTAGCAATGAGCAGGAGGAAGAGTCCATGGGGTTATTTCCTTTCCTTTTAAAGGAAAGGAGTTGGCAGAGGGACGAGCCATGGAGACAATAGAGAGAAAAGCCACAAAGCAACCCATAACAGATCCATGTGAATAAAACAGACCCACAACAGAATTGATGGAAGTAGGCACCAAGAAGTCACCCTGATTCATGAGGACAAATGCCCAAGGTGGAACTGAGTGGAGCTTCAGCATTGAATCCAGGTGGAACTGAGGGGACTGCAGACAAGCGGCAAGGGATCAGAGGGTTGCAATGTATGGAGGACGCGGGTGGAGCAGGTGACATCTGACCAAGGTGGAGCTGAAGGGACAAAGGATTCCAGTGCAGCCGTTGGGTCCACAAAGGAGATGACACCAAGTTGGGGTTGGAGAAAGCCCAAGGTAGAGCCGAGGAGCATGGCAGAGCTACCTGGAGCAAAGAGACAAAGGTGATAATCTGGAGGGAGTTGGCAGAGGAGAAGGGAAATGGAGGCTGGGCGGAACCAGCAGGAACGAAGGAGACCAGTCAACTGTCTCAGACAGAACAAAACTTGGGGACTAAATACACAAGAAAATGACGAACTCAACTAGAAGCAGGTGTACAACATAGGGCAAATAAGTGCACACTAGTATACACAATTCATCCTCAGGAGACGGTGCCAGGTCAGTACACAATTTACAGATAATAAGCAAGAAAAAAAGACAGATACTAAAGTATCACAGACATGTATATTATTGTTTTAATCAAAAGTTGACCCAAAATGGAAAGTGAAAATTTAGTCTTGAACACAAAATTTCTTCTACTACAAGATTGTTCATTGTGTTTACTGAAAAACAGCTTAGACATTGTGCTTAAATAAATAACTTCTTCTGCGTCCTACAGAAAGTCATAGAGGCTTTGAAACACTCAAGTGTGAATAAATGACAACAGAATCAAAGCATTAATAATGCGCGTTCACACCTGCGTAATTAGTAGCATTTTTGTGACTTTGAACGTAGCTCATCCAATCAAAAATTAGCTTCAGTATTATGATCTTTGTTTAATCTTTCACTGGCATGTTAGAAGGTTAAAGGTTTGGTGGGATCTGTCCAGCTGATGTAAAAGTCAGCTCAGTGGTTGTAAGGTATGTGTACAGTCCCCTGGATCAGTTTTCTCTCACCTCCGCAGTAATCAATCCTGTTTCTCAGAACATGTAATCTCTCTAGTACTGTTTACCCGCAGGTGTTGATCCCATTCACCTCCCATTCACCTTCTGCACGTGTAGCCCACCCGTCCTGACTCATACAAAGCAGGATGATGTCAGCACACGGGAGGCGTACACTAAAGTTTTTTTAAAAAATATTTTTAACAGTAAGACTGTAAAAATGCTAAAGTAAAAGCTGTTAATTAGTTAATTGTAAGTTTCCTTACTCGCTACAGTGAAAAACTGTAATAGATCTAAGGGGACATTTCAGATTAGATGCAATTTCCTTGTAACTGTACTGTTTTTGGAAGTGAAAAAGAACCTAACCTAACCTTTCATTGACGTCAAATAATTGAAAGTGTGGGAAGCTCGTCGCATGTTGGCCACAATTATTGGCACCCCTAGAAATTCTTATGAGTAAAATATCTTGGAAGCATATTCCCATTTATTTTTAGGTTTTGTTATAGCACACCAGGGTGAATAGGAGCATGTAATTGTCAAGCTCATAAATATGAGGAAACACAAAGGCCTAATTTACTTAATCATTCATCTCAATGAGTAAAACCAAAGAATATAGTTCTGATGTGCAGATGTTGAGCACAAAATAGAAAGTGGCTGTAAGAAAATATCTAAAGCACTGAAAATCCCCATTTCAACCATCAGGGCAATAATTAAGAATTTCCAATCAACTAAAGATGTTATGAATCTGCCTGGAAGAGGACACGTGTCTATATCATCCTAATGCACGGTGAGGAGAGTTTAAAAGACTCTAAGATCACAGATGGAGAAGCACAGAGATTAGTTGAGTCTTGGGTCCAGAAAGCATTTAAAAAAGTATCAAACAGCACCTACATTGCCACATGTTGTTTGGGAGGGTTTCAAGAGAAATCCTCCTCGCTCATCCAAAAACTAACTCCAGCATATTCGGTTTTCAGACACGACTGTAAATTCAAAAGGACTGGTTCTGTGGTCAGATGAAACTTAAAAAAAAGAGCTTTTTGGTCACAACCCCACCAGATGGAACACAGGTGGAAACAGGAATAAAAAGTACCCCATGTCCATGGCTAAATATACCGTTGGATATTTAATGTTGTGGGCCTAAGCTGGAGGTCCTGGACATCTTCTTCAGAAACATGGTATCATGGATTCTAGCAAATACAAACAGATAAAAAATCTAAACCTGACGGCCTCTGCTTGAAATCTTATAATAAGTAGTTTGATCTTCCATCAGGACAATGATTCAAAACAAACATTAAAATCAACACACACAAAGCTTCTGTCATGGCCATCCCAGTTCTCCGCTCTGAACCCTATAGAAAATGAATGGGCTGAGAAGAAGCACCAGCATGGATCTGTGAATCTGAAGGATCTGGAGAGATTCTGTATGTAGGAATGATCTCCGATCTCTTGTTCTCCAAACTCATCAGGCATTATAGAAGACGACTCAGAGCTGTTATCTTGGCAAAAGGAGGCTGCAGTAATTGGGTGCCAATAATTGTGGCCAACTTGAATGAGAAAAGCATTTCTTTCGTAATGAGATTTTCCCCCACTTTCAATTGTTTTACTTCAATGAAAGGTTAGAATTTTGTAATTAGATGAAAAGGATAAACAAGAATGATTTATATTCTCAGCCACCTTTGTTCATATTTACCACACTCTAAAAAATTCTGGGTAAAAAACAACCCAATGTTGGGTCAAATATGGACTAACCCAGCGATTGAGTTGTCTTAAGCAAATATTTAACCCAACTGCAGGGTTAAAACAACCCAATTGCTGGGTTAGTCCATATTTGACCCAACATTGGATTAAAACAACCCAGCATTTTTTAGAGTGCAAGGGTGCCAATATTAGTGGAGGGCACTGTACATATATAAATATGATCATACGAGTAGTATTGAGAAACGGCGCTATTTCATCACAGCTGGGATATGAAACCTGAAATCCAGCCATGCTGATATAGAGCCATATCACACGACTATGGGTGTGATGTGTTTATACAACACTTTATCTGTAAAAGTGAGTAAATAAATAAGAAACAACATATTAATTAGACCAAAGATTGACCGTTTGATATACCAAAAGTGAGTTATAGCTCATGTTTACCACTACGCAAGAGCCGCAGAACCTGATCTGACCAAGTGCAACATGTTCCTGGATCAACATCTTTGTTGATCCTGAAACAACATTCCAATCAACCAACAGTTCATGTCAAGTTTAGGCTTACATCCAGGGTTAGCTGCTTCTACATCAGTGTTATTCACCTGTCATTTCTCTCTGGTTTCCTGACATCCAGCCATTATCCCAAATGTTTCTGTGAATCAGCCATTTTTAACCAGTACACAAACTGTCTTTTTTTGAATAAGCGACCTCTAGCAGTGAAAAAAGGGGTGTCCTTTAAAATCCCACTGAACCGGAAGTAGCGAGTGAGTTTTCTTCAGTGCTGTGACGTATTTCGAAGTGAAATGGAATATTGAACAGAATATTGAACCTCTCTATCTCGCACTCATAGCAGATGAACGTTTGGAGGGGAGTGGTTACGCATTTTAAAACCCATGCCGTCAAACTGACAACAGCTGAAGGAACGCCGTTTCCAGACTGGAAGTAACTTTTCAGATTTTGATTAAAGATTACCCAGGCAAAAAAAAAAAAAAAATGTGTATTAACTTCCGCTGATTCATTGTTCACCCTAAGACCTATAATATGTGCTAACAAAGTAAATAGGGTCAATTTTGATTTCATGAGGACTTTAAGGGTGCCTTTAAAATGGGTGTCCACTGTTTTATGTTAACTTTATCATTGTCTATGTGTTTGCAGGTGTTCCTTATCGAGTGCATTGGACCACTTGTCATTTACCTGCTGTTTTATTTTCGACTCCCTTTAATCTACGCTCCCAAGTATGAGTTCACCGCCAGTAAGCATTTGGTTGTGCAGTAAGTATCATGAAGCCCACTGCCCTCAGATTTTCTCTTAGTCTGCTGGATTCAGGCCATGGACAGTGGGAACAGTATCTCCTAACAGCTGACCTACTGGTCAACCATACTGAACCACAAGTGTATTTTGGGAATTATGTTGTGAAGCCGTTGATTGACGTCTCTCAAGAATAATCTTTTATTTGGTGATCTGATATTGAACCGAACTTCTGTCTGTTCTCCACAGTATAGCCTGTATGTGTCACTCTTTCCACTATGGGAAGCGAATCTTGGAGACGTTGTTCGTCCATCGCTTCTCCCATGGCACCATGCCAATGCGCAACATATTCAAAGTGAGGATGCATCACTGTGTTTGTGTGTGTGTGTGTGTGTGTGTGTGTGTATGTTTATGTGATTTATAAGGACACAAATTTGTATGATGACATGGGTATTACACTGGAATTACAACGTAAACGTGGTTTATGATGACATTTCCTGTGTTCTGCGAAGATGAGTATGCTATGTGTATTTTGTACAAAATTTACAACTGCATTTTATCTCTTAATTAAGCACCACAATTTTTAAAATGTGTCTTCTGTTATAAGCGACTACTTACCCACACCACCACATTTACCCTTAAACTTACCCAAACCACCACACCTGTCCCTAACTTTACCCTTAAACTTACCCATACCACCACACCTGTCTCTAACTTTACCCTTAAACTTACCCATAACAACACACCTGTCCCTAACTTTACCCTTAAACTTACCCATACCACCACACCTGTCTCTAACTTTACCCTTAAACTTGACCATACCACCACACCTGTCCCTAACTTTACCCTTAAACTTACCCATACCACCGCACCTGTCCCTAACTTTACCCTTAAACTTACCCACACCTGTCTCTAACTTTACCCTTAAACTTACCCATACCACCACACCTGTCTCTAACTTTACCCTTAAACTGACCCATACCACCACACCTGTCTCTAACTTTACCCATAAACTTACCCATACCACCACACCTGTCCTTAACTTTACCCTTAAACTTACCCATACCACCACACCTGTCTCTAACTTTACCCTTAAACTTACCCATACCACCACACCTGTCCCTAACTTTACCCTTAAACTTACCCATACCACCGCACCTGTCCCTAACTTTACCCTTAAACTTACCCATACCACCACACCTGTCCCTAACTTTACCCTTAAACTTGACCATACCACCACACCTGTCCCTAACTTTACCCTTAAACTTACCCATACCACCGCACCTGTCCCTAACTTTACCCTTAAACTTACCCACACCTGTCTCTAACTTTACCCTTAAACTTACCCATACCACCACACCTGTCTCTAACTTTACCCTTAAACTGACCCATACCACCACACCTGTCTCTAACTTTACCCATAAACTTACCCATACCACCACACCTGACCCTAACTTTACCCTTAAACTTACCCATACCACCACACCTGTCCCTAACTTTACCCTTAAACTTACCCACACCACCACACCTGTCCCTAACTTTACCCTTAAAGGGGGGGTGAAATGCTGTTTCATGCATACTGATCTTTTTACACTGTTAAAGACTTGGAATCCCATACTAAACATAGACAAAGTTTCAAAAGTTAAGGTGGACGTTTGATGGGAGTATTTCTTTGTCAAAAATACTACTTCCGGTTAGTCATAAGTTTCGGCAAGTTTTTTGAGATCATGCGTCCCCTTTGACGTTAATGGGGGCGGAATTTCCTTGTATGGGCCTTACGGACAATTCTACCGGAAGCGCGTGAGAGAGAGAGAGAGAGAGAGAGCGAAAGCAACAGCCTACGCCCATCAAAGCGCTGGCTTGTAGGATGCTGGACAGGTGACAATTACACATAGCACATAACAATGTCACCAAAAAAGTGCGTTTTTGGTTGCCAGACCAAGACAGTCCTGCACAGATTCGCCAAAAACCCCGCGTTAAGGCAACAGTGGATGTAATTTGCTTTTCCGGATCAGCAACTGAGTTGCGCGAATGTTTATATCTGTTCGCTGCATTTCGGTGCCGACTGTTTCATAAACAAGGCCCAGCTCGACGCCGCATTTTCCCAATCGCCTAATGCTGAAGGATGGAGCAGTCCCAACGTTAGAAGGGTGAGTGAGACTGCTTCAAATGTCTGTGTTTTTTTTAGTCCGCTTACTGTCTACACAAACCACGCGTAAACACACAAACACACGTGCACAACTGCACTTCCCACATGTATACCTTCAAAGACAAAAATACGACGATATAATTCAAGTATAAATATGTAAATAACACAAGTCGCTAAGCATATTATATAGTTAGTGTATAACTTGTACCACATAGAGACGTCCTGCTCTAGTTGTTTTTGCTGCTGCTCCTGTTCAACTGCAGCCTCTGGGTCTGATTCCGGATCATAGATGTATGGCTGTATCTGATTAAAAGCCATATTTTTATTTTGAATAAAGTTTTTTTCCCGCTGTTAGGGATGACGCACTCGACTCAACACACAGCGCGCTGCTGCACACGTCATTATTTAGCTCCGCACACACGACACGCCCCCACCCGCTCGGCTTTTTTCGGAAAGACTCGGAACAGCGCATCTTTCTTATATAATTATTAAAAAAAATAAAGACTTTTCGGAGATATGCAGGATGCAATGCTACTCTATAGGTACTCAAGATTGACATGACACTGACTGAAACTGAGTGTTTCACCCCCCCTTTAAACTTACCCATACCACCTCACCTGTCCCTAACTTTACCCATAAACTTACCCATACCACCACACCTGTCTCTAACTTTACCCTTAAACTTACCCATACCACCACACCTGTCTCTAACTTTACTCTTAAACTTACCCATACCACCGCACCTGTCTCTAACTTTACCCATAAACTTACCCATACCACCACACCTGTCCCTAACTTTACCCTTAAACTTACCCATACCACCACACCTAGCCCTAACTTTACCCTTAAACTTACCCATACCACCACACCTGTCCCTAACTTTACCCTTAAACTTACCCATACCACCACACCTGTCCCTAACTTTACCCTTAAACTTACCCACACCACCACACCTGTCCCTAACTTTACCCTTAAACTTACCCATACCACCACACCTGTCCCTAACTTTACCCTTAAACTTACCCATACCACCACACCTGTCTCTATCTTTACCCTTAAACTTACCCATACCACCACACCTTTCCCTAACTTTACCCTTAAACTTACCCACACCACCACACCTGTCCCTAACTTTACCCTTAAACTTACCCACACCACCACACCTGTCCCTAACTTTACCCTTAAACTTACCCATACCACCTCACCTGTCCCTAACTTTACCCATAAACTTACCCATACCACCACACCTGTCTCTAACTTTACCCTTAAACTTACCCATACCACCACACCTGTCTCTAACTTTACTCTTAAACTTACCCATACCACCACACCTGTCCCTAACTTTACCCTTAAACTTACCCATACCACCTCACCTGTCCCTTACTTTACCCTTAAACTTACCCATACCACCACACCTGTCCCTATCTTTACCCTTAAACTTACCCATACCACCACACCTGACCCTAAATTTACCTATACTTACCCATACCACCACACCTGTCTCTAACTTTACCCTTAAACTTACCCATACCACCACACCTGTCCTTAACTTTACCATTAAACTTACCCATACCACCACACACCTCTCTCTAACTTTACTCTTAAACTTACCCACACCTCCACACCTGTCCCTAACTTTACCTTTAAACTTACCCATACCACCACACCTGACCCTAACTTTACCCTTATACTTACCCATACCACCACACCTCTCTCTAACTTTACCTTTAATCTTACCCATACCACCACACCTGTCCCTAACTTTACCCTTAAACTTACCCATACCACCACACCTGTCCCTAACTTTACCCTTAAACTTACCCATACCACCACACCAGTTCCTAACTTTACCCTTAAACTTACCCATACCACCACACCTGTCTCTAACTTTACCCTTAAACTTACCCATACCACCACACCGGTCCCTAACTTTACCCTTAAACTTGACCATACCACTACACCTGTCTCTAACTTTACCCTTAAACTTACCCATACCAGTCTCTAACTTTACCCTTAAACTTACCCATACCACCACACCTGTCTCTAACTTTACCCTTAAACTTACCCACACCACCACACCTGTCCCTAACTTTACCCTTAAACTTACCCATACCACCACACCTGTCTCTAACTTTACTCTTAAACTTACCCATACCACCACACCTGTCTCTAACTTTACCCTTAAACTTACCCATACCACCACACCTGTCCCTAACTTTACCCTTAAACTTACCCATACCACCACACCTGTCCCTAACTTTACCCTTAAACTTACCCATACCACCACACCTGTCTCTAACTTTACTCTTAAACTTACCCATACCACCACACCTGTCTCTAACTTTACTCTTAAACTTACCCATACCACCACACCTGTTCCTAACTTTACCCTTAAACTTACGCATACCACCACACCTGTTCCTAACTTTACCCTTAAACTTACACATACCACCACACCTCTCCCTAACTTTACCCTTAAACTTACCCATACCACCACACCTCACCCTAGCTTTACCCTTAAACTTACCCATACCACCACACCTGTCTCTAACTTTACCCTTAAACTTACCCATACCACCACACCTCACCCTAACTTTACCCTTAAACTTACCCATACCACCACACCTCACCCTAGCTTTACCCTTAAACTTACCCATACCACCACACCTGTCTCTAACTTTACCCTTAAACTTACCCATACCACCACACCTCACCCTAACTTTACCCTTAAACTTACCCATACCACCACACCTCACCCTAGCTTTACCCTTAAACTTACCCATACCACCACACCTCTCTCTAACTTTACCCTTAAACTTACCCATACCACCACACCTGTCTCTAACTTTACCCTTAAACTTACCCATACCACCACTCCTGACCCTAACTTTACCCTTAAACTTACCCATACTGAACAAACATTTAGAAGATTATTTAAAAATGCAAATTATTGAAAATAAAATAAATGTACAAAAGCTCTGTAAACACTTGCATTTTTAGCAACACTTGCGGCCTTTACGCTCACTTTAACACTTGAGTCAAACACAGGAAATACATCAAAATGCAAGTCGACAAGTTGTGCAAAGACTGCAAGTGTGGGTATTTGGAGAGGGCAAGAGTTTAACCCTAATTAAATCCACTTGATCAAGCTAATCGAGTCCTTCGGGCTTATTTGGAAACTGCAGGTATGTGTGTTTTTGAGCAGAGTTGGAACTAATCTCTGCAGCAACCCCTGGATTAGACGATTCAGTTCGAGCAGTGTTGGAAGAAATGTAACTTTAGGAAGATATGGTTGATAAGCGTGCAAAATAAAAAATCTGCATTTCAGTGAATGTCAATAAAACTTTTATCTGCTAAACAGGTGAACCAATTACAATTGTTTCTTCAACAGAACGGCTCCTATTACTGGTGCTCTGCTGCATGGATGGCTTATTACATCAACCACCCTCTCTACACACCGCCATGTATGTAATACATCCCTCAAGTTTGCTCTTTGTCATTTAGATTATGATTGTACCTTTAATGTGCTGAACTTCAGTATGTTGTGTGCAGATTATGGGGAGAAGCAGGTGAAGGCAGCGCTGGCAATCTTTCTAGTAAGCACTTTCCACTGCACTGCCTCCTCCTGTAATGTTCTGTATCTGTCGTCTTCAGTAACTGATTTGTGATTTTTGCAGTTCTGTCAGCTGGGCAGCTTCTCGATTCACATGGCTCTGCGCAATCTCAAACTATCTGGTAAAAGCTACAGAATAACTCTTAAATCTTAAATCAGCCACTATGGTTCTGTAAATGTAAACCCATCCAATTGTTCTGTTTTTATATAAAGGCTCTAAGATTAAGAAGATTCCTTATCCAACTAAAAATCCTTTTACATGGATATTTGCACTTGTTTCATGCCCAAACTACACATATGAGGTGAGTCCCATGAGTGATTCATGTATTATAGAATGTCGGCAGTGTTTTTGCATATCAACCAATAAATTAAGTATCCTCCTAGTTCCCTTGACATAAACCCAATAGGATTGTTCCATTTGCTTATGAATTATTGCAGAACATAGGTTCTGTGACCAACAAAGGTTGATTTGTACACTGTGGTTCGGGTCAAGGATGTAAGGAAGAAGGCGGGGTCGGCGTGACTGGGACTGGTAACTTTATTTCTCTTTATCAAACACAAAGTACGCACGTTGGCGTTAAGCTCACACACTCAAAACTCTCTTTCAACTTTTCAATAACAGCTCTGTTCGTTGTCGTCCTCCAGCAGCCCCACACAGTCCCAGTCCAGATCTCTCTCTCCCTCGTCTCTCTCTGCTGTGGCTTTTAAGCCGTCTCTCCACGCCAACTACTGCAATCAGAGACAGGTGTTAATTCATTTGCACTTAACCCACTTACGCCCCGCTCGGCTCCGCCTCCTCTCTCCCTCTGCCGATCCCGCAAAACCACGCCTCCCCTGCCACATACCCCCACCGCCCGACTCCGGCCTGCGGCCTGCAGCCTCCCCCCCCTTTTAGTTAGATCAGTCAGCGGGCTAGCGAGGTCCGAATAATTAGGCACAAACCGTCTATAATATCCCGCTAGCCCCAGGAACTGTCTAACCTCCTTTTTGGTCTTGGGTCTCGGAGAAGTCGCAACTGCCGCTGTCTTATCAATTTGGGGACGCACCTGCCCATGACCCAAGTGGAAGCCCAGATACTTTACTTCTACCCGCCCAATCGCACACTTCTTCGGGTTGGCGGTTAGCCCCGCCCTCCTCAGCGACTTCAGTACAGCACGCAGATGCTGCATATGGCGCTGCCAGTCCGTACTGTAGATGATAATGTCATCTAGATAGGCAGCGGCATATGCAGCGTGCGGCCGGAGAATCCTGTCCATCAGTCGCTGGAAGGTTGCGGGGGCCCCGAACAACCCGAACGGAAGCGTGACAAATTGGTGCAATCCGAACGGCGTGGTAAAAGCGGTCTTTTCTTTAGACATTGGAGACAAGGGGATCTGCCAATATCCCTTCGTTAAGTCCAGCGTCGAATAAAAACGAGCGGTCCCTAGCCGATCAAGCAATTCGTCCACCCTTGGCATTGGATACGCATCGAACTTTGACACCGCGTTGACTTTCCGATAATCTACACAGAATCGCACGGAGCCGTCCGTTTTGGGCACCAAAACTATCGGGCTCGCCCAATCACTGTTAGATTCTTCTACTACCCCCATGTCCAGCTTCGCCTCTAATTCGTCCTGCACTACCTTCTTTTTATGTTCCGGTAGTCTATATGGCCGACTGCGAACCACCACGCCCGGCTCCGTCTCAACGTGGTGTTGGATGAGGTCGGTCCGCCCCGGTAGGGGCGAGAACACGTCGGCAAACTCGGCCTGTAGCTGTTTCACGTCAGTGAGCTGCGAGGGTGAGAGGTGATCCCCCCCCGAGGCCAGAGCGAGAGAATGAGGCTTTTGGACCGCCTCCGGCCCGAGATCCTCCTCCCCGCCCACTACCGTCGCTAGCATCACTGACTCCGCCTCTGACCATTTTTTTAAGAGGTTGAGGTGGTATATTTGACGTGCCCCGTCCCTATCCGACCGGCTCACCTCATAGTTGAGTTCTCCGACTCGCCGCGTGACCACAAAGGGTCCTTGCCACTTTGCGAGTAATTTCGAGCTGGACGTGGGCAGCAATACAAGCACTTTATCTCCCTGTGAAAATTGTCGCAGCTTCGCACCTCTGTTGTAGAGCTGTTTCTGTCTGTCCTGAGCCTGGAGCAAATTCTCCATGGATAGCCGCCCCAAAGTGTGGAGTTTTGCTCTTAGGTCCAGGACATACTGAATTTCGTTCTTACTCGCTGAAGGCCCGTCCTCCCAAGCCTCTCTAAGGACGTCCAGCACCCCCCGCGGCTGGCGCCCATAGAGCAGCTCGAAGGGGGAAAACCCCGTGGAGGCTTGGGGGACCTCGCGAACAGCGAACAACAGAGGCTCAAGCCATTTATCCCAATTCTTGGCGTCTTCGTGAACGAACTTACGAATCATGGTTTTTAACGTGCGATTAAAACGTTCCACCAGACCATCTGTCTGTGGGTGATAGACGCTGGTACGGATCGCCTTAATGCCCAATAATTCGTATAGTTCGCGGATCGTCCGTGACATAAACGCCGTGCCTTGATCGGTGAGAATCTCTTTCGGGATTCCCACCCGGGAGATTAATGAAAACAGAGCGCTCGCCACACTTTTCGCCGAAATCGTGCGGAGAGGAACTGCTTCGGGATATCGCGTTGCGTAGTCAACGAGCACCAACGCAAAGCGATGTCCCCGTGCGGACCGTTCCAATGGCCCGATGAGGTCCATACCAATTCTTTCGAAGGGGGCCTGCATTAATGGGAGAGGGCACAACGGTGCTTTTGGGGTGGCCGGTGGGTTCACCAACTGACATTCCCGACAAGACGCACACCACCGGCGTACATTCTCGTGAATGCCCGGCCAAAAGAATCGGGCCATGAGACGGTTTAATGTGGCCGTTTGACCTAAATGCCCCGCCATTGGATTGGAATGAGCCGTCTGGAAAAGCATTTCCCGGCGGCTTTTTGGTATTAACAATTGCGTTGTATCTTGCTTTGACTGGGTGTCTTGGACCACCCGATACAAGCGGTTATTTATTACTGAGAAGTACGGATAGGAGAGCGGTTGTTCAGGGTGGACGCGGTGGCCGTCGATGGAACGGACCTGAGCAAAGGCATTTTTGAGCGTCTCGTCCTGGGACTGTTCCAAGGGAAAGTCATCGCGCTCTGAGAAGATGGGCGGACCCATTGCGCTCGGTTCCCCTGGAACTGCCCCCGGCGGTCCCGAATCCACCTCGCCCGCCTGCGCAACCGCTATCCTCCCACCTCCGTTCTTCCCCCAAGAGGCATCCACACATAAGTGCCCTAATAATTTATTAAACGCTGGCCAATTCGTCCCCAGAATTATGGGATGCCGGAGGCGCGGGTTAACTGCAACCTCAACACTATGCGTTTGTCCCCTAAATTGGATATCCACGGGCACCAACGGATAGTCCACCACTTCCCCGTGCACACACCTCACCTTAACCATGTGGCTGTTACCCAATGCCCTAGGTGAAATCAGGCTTTGATGGATGGAGGTTTGGTTACACCCCGAATCCACCAAAGCCTGATAGGTACCCCCCTTGATACTCACGGGTATCTGGTACAGGCCAGCTTGATCGGGGGCGGCTTGTGGCTTAACCCACTTACGCCCCGCTCGGCTCCGCCTCCTCTCTCCCTCTGCCGATCCCGCAAAACCACGCCTCCCCTGCCACATACACGTTTCAGCCATGATCATTATCATCTTCACAAATGAATTCAATTTTTATGCATTTTGAAGACTAAATACAGTCGCCAAAATGAAAAGCTAAACGTAGGCTAGAGTGTATAGTGCCCACCCACCGTGGTGTATTTTTTTTCCGATAATTTCTCCAATTAAGATTTTTAAGATTTCCCTAACTTCACCCTTAAACTTACCCATACCACCACACCTGTCCCTAACTTTACCCTTAAACTGACCCATACCACCACACCTGTCCCAAACTTTACCCTTAAACTTACCCATACCACCACACCTGTCCCTAACTTTACCCTTAAACTTACCCATACCACCACACCTGTCCCTAACTTTACCCTTAAACTTACCCATACCACCACACCTGTCCCTAGCTTTACCCTTAAACTTACCCACACCACCACACCTGTCCCTAACTTTACCCTTAAACTTACCCATACCACCACACCTGTCCCTAACTTTACCCTTAAACTTACCCATACCACCACACCTGTCTCTATCTTTACCCTTAAACTTACCCATACCACCACACCTGTCCCTAACTTTACCCTTAAACTTACCCACACCACCACACCTGTCCCTAACTTTACCCTTAAACTTACCCACACCACCACACCTGTCCCTAACTTTACCCTTAAACTTACCCATACCACCTCACCTGTCCCCAACTTTACCCTTAAACTTACCCATACCACCTCACCTGTCCCTAACTTTACCCATAAACTTACCCATACCACCTCACCTGTCCCTAACTTTACCCATAAACTTACCCAAACCACCACACCTGTCCCTAACTTTACCCTTAAACTTGCCCATACCACCACACCTGTCCCTAACTTTACCCTTAAACTTACCCATACCACCTCACCTGTCCCTAACTTTACCCATAAACTTACCCAAACCACCACACCTGTCCCTAACTTTACCCTTAAACTTGCCCATACCACCACACCTGTCCCTAACTTTACCCTTAAACTTACCCATACCACCACACCTGTCCCTAACTTTACCCTTAAACTTACCCATACCTCCACACCTGTCTATAACTTTACCCTTAAACTTACCCATACCTCCACACCTGTCTCTAACTTTACCCTTAAACTTACCCACACCACCGCACCTGTCCCTAACTTTACCCTTAAACTTACCCATACCACCACACCTGTCTCTAACTTTACCCTTAAACTTACCCATACCACCACACCTGTCCCTAACTTTACCCTTAAACTTACCCATACCACCACACCTGTTTTTAACTTAACCCTTAAACTTACCCATACCACCACACCTGTCCCTAACTTTACCCTTAAACTTACCCATACCACCACACCTGTCTCTAACTTTACCCTTTAACTTACCCATACCACCACACCTGTCTCTAACTTTACCCTTTAACTTACCCATACCACCACACCTGTCTCTAACTTTACCCATTAACTTACCCATACCACCATACCTGTCCCTAACTTTACCCTTAAACTTACCCACACCACCACACCTGTCCCTAACTATACCCTTAAACTTACCCACACCACCACACCTGTGCCTAACTTTACCCTTAATCTTACCCATACCACCACACCTGTCTCTAACTTTACCCTTTAACTTACCCATACCACCACACCTGTCTCTAACTTTACCCTTTAACTTACCCATACCACCACACCTGTCCCTAACTTTACCCTTAAACTTACCCATACCACCACACCTGTCTCTATCTTTACCCTTAAACTTACCCATACCACCACACCTGTCCCTAACTTTACCCTTAAACTTACCCACACCACCACACCTGTCCCTAACTTTACCCTTAAACTTACCCACACCACCACACCTGTCCCTAACTTTACCCTTAAACTTACCCATACCACCTCACCTGTCCCTAACTTTACCCTTAAACTTACCCATACCACCTCACCTGTCCCTAACTTTACCCATAAACTTACCCATACCACCTCACCTGTCCCTAACTTTACCCATAAACTTACCCAAACCACCACACCTGTCCCTAACTTTACCCTTAAACTTGCCCATACCACCACACCTGTCCCTAACTTTACCCTTAAACTTACCCATACCACCTCACCTGTCCCTAACTTTACCCATAAACTTACCCAAACCACCACACCTGTCCCTAACTTTACCCTTAAACTTGCCCATACCACCACACCTGTCCCTAACTTTACCCTTAAACTTACCCATACCACCACACCTGTCCCTAACTTTACCCTTAAACTTACCCATACCTCCACACCTGTCTATAACTTTACCCTTAAACTTACCCATACCTCCACACCTGTCTCTAACTTTACCCTTAAACTTACCCACACCACCGCACCTGTCTCTAACTTTACCCTTAAACTTACCCATACCACCACACCTGTCCCTAACTTTACCCTTAAACTTACCCATACCACCACACCTGTCTCTAACTTTACCCTTAAACTTACCCATACCACCACACCTGTCCCTAACTTTACCCTTAAACTTACCCATACCACCACACCTGTTTTTAACTTAACCCTTATACTTACCCATACCACCACACCTGTCCCTAACTTTACCCTTAAACTTACCCATACCACCACACCTGTTTTTAACTTAACCCTTATACTTACCCATACCACCACACCTGTCCCTAACTTTACCCTTAAACTTACCCATACCACCACACCTGTCCCTAACTTTACCCTTAAACTTACCCATACCACCACACCTGTCTCTAACTTTACCCTTTAACTTACCCATACCACCACACCTGTCTCTAACTTTACCCTTTAACTTACCCATACCACCATCCCTGTCCCTACCTTTACCCTTAAACTTACCCACACCACCACACCTGTCCCTAACTTTACCCTTAAACTTACCCACACCACCACACCTGTGCCTAACTTTACCCTTAATCTTACCCATACCACCACACCTGTCTCTAACTTTACCCCCTAAACTTACCCATACCACAACACCTGTTTTTAACTTTACCCCCTAAACTTACCCATACCACCACACCTGTCCCTAACTTTACCCTTAAACTTACCCATACCACCACACCTGTCCCTAGCTTTACCCTTAAACTTACCCACACCACCACACCTGTCCCTAACTTTACCCTTAAACTTACCCACACCACCGCACCTGTCTCTAACTTTACCCTTAAACTTACCCATACCACCACACCTGTCCCTAACTTTAACCTTAAACTTACCCACACCACCACACCTGTCCCTAACTTTACCCTTAAACTTACCCATACCACCTCACCTGTCTCTAACTTTACCCTTAAACTTACCCATAACTGTGTTATGGACACTGTCTCTAACTAGCATGAAGTAGACTCTGTACAAGAGGTTTTTCAGCAAAGTTTTGGTCATATTGATAATTTATAGGCCCTAGAAACTGGTGTATTAAATATAATACAGTAGGCTAATATATTTTTAAACAGACATTGAATATATAAAAAATATACTGAGTTACCGGAAAAAAAAGAAGTTCTAAGACAAAATTCTAAAGGTGGCCGTGTGTTTGTTTCTCCGATGTAAAAGGTCTTTACAGAGGTTGATGGGGATGTTAACTTCATCAACTAAAATCTACTCACTATCCCTCTTTAACTTTCATTGTATTTATAATCGCGCTCTTGCAAATGACTTCAACCCACAGACTAAAAAAAAAAAAAAACTGCAGCAACAGTGTAAAAGTTACACTGTTAAAAAGTTACAAAGTGTGGTTGGCCCTCAAAAACACATCATCCCTGCCATACTATAGACCTCCTTGACAAGTGTTATTCCATGCTGACCTCTACAGGTCACAGAGAGTACACAAGTCTGAAGTTGTGGTTTCTGTACTTCTACAGCTGGGCTCCTGGCTTGGATTCACACTGATGACCCAGTGTGTGCCCGTGCTGTTCTTCACTGTGGTGGGATTCATACAGATGACGGTTTGGGCCAAAGGAAAGCATCGCAGCTACCTGAAGGAGTTCAAAGAGTATCCCACACTGCGCTCCCCAATCCTGCCTTTCATCCTTTAACAGGAAAACACAGCACTGAAAACAAGATCGAGATTTTTGTTTTGTTTTTTACAAATATAAATCAGTATTTTGCTAATTTATACATATACAGCAAGTCTTAATATGTATTATTGTATGAAATAACTGCAGTAAATTATGAGACACTCTAAGAACTCTGTTGTATTTGTCAAGTAAATTCCTTCTATTTTAATAATTATACATTTAAAAATATATATTTTATTGTTCATATACATGAATACAGAAAATTTAGCAAATGTATGGGAAAGAAAACATACTCTAGCAGACAACCTAGATATCCAAAGAGACTATTTTTGTCGGTGTGAGAAGCTGATGTGAATTAAAGACAGATCTGTGTCTTCATCTTGAGGTAAATATAACAGACTTGATTCCTTCTTCAGAAATGACTGTGGCAGATATACATCACCTCATTTGACTGATGTATTTTCAAGCAATACATCTAACGTGGCAACTATTTTAGGCTATTGTTTTGTTTTTTGATTGTGAATTTATGGTAAACCTTCATCGGGATTGGCTAACACTTCCTGGCGGAATCTGATGATGAACATGTCAAGGTAATATTTCCAAGAAACACATATTTTGCTTTAAAAGTGAAGCCTCTTTTTAAGGCCATTTAAGATTATTGCATTATGACATTGTGCTTAAAGGGTTAGTTCACCCAAAAATGAAATTGATGTCATTAATGACTCACCCTAATGTCGTTCCTCACCCGTAAGACCTCCGTTCATCTTCAGAACACAGTTTAAGATATTTTAGATTTAGTCCGTAGGCACACTATACTGCTCCATGTCCAGAAAGGGAATAAAAACATCATCAAAGTAGTCCATATTCATGGATCGTGTGTCAAACTGCTGAAATCACGTGACATTGGCGATCCGAACCATAGATCGATTCACTGATTAATAACTGTTTGAATCTTTATTTGAGGTTTGAAAGCAAACGCGGGAGAGAAGACAATGCTGAATAAAGTGGTAGTTTTTGTTATTTTTGGACCAAAATGTATTTTCGATGCTTCAAGAGATTCTAATTAACCCACTGATGTCACATATGGACTACTCTGATGATGTTTTTATTCCCTTTCTGGACATGGACAGTATAGTGTGCATACACTTAGATATGCTGTCAGACTAAATATAAAATATCTTAAACTGTGTTCTGAAGATGAACGGAGGTCTTACGGGTGTGGAACGACATTAGGGTGAGTCATTAATGACATCAGTTTCATTTTTTGGGTGAATTAACCCTTTAAATGTTATGAAAATAATGGCATCTAAATGGTCCTAATTTGTTAAAGCAAAATATATACTGTTCAGAAGTTTTTGGTCAGTATGATTTTTTTTTTTTTTTTTTGCAGTCAGTAAGTCTGCTCTACTCACCAAGCCTGCATTTATTTGATAAAAAATACAGTACAAACAGTAATATTGTGAAATATTACAATTTAAAATAAGTATTTTCTATGGTAATACACTATATTGGCAAAAGTATAGACACCCCTCCAAATCATCGAATTCAGATGTTTCAATCACTTCCATGGCCACAGGTGTATAAGATCAAGCACCGAGGCCTGCAGACGCTCCTTCAAAAACATTTGTGAAAGAATGGGTCGCTTTAAGCAGCTCAGTGAATTCAAGTGTGGTACCGTGATAGGTTGCCACGTGTGCAATAAGTACATTTGTGAAATTTCCTCACTACTAAATTTTCTACGGTCAACTGTTAGTGGTATTATAACAAAGTGAAAGCAATTGGGAAGAACAACTCGGCCACGAAGTAGTAGGCCACGTAAAATCACAGAGTGGGGTCAGACCATGCTGAGACCTCCAAACGTCTTGTGGCCTTCAGATTAGCTCAAGAACAGTGTAGAGAGCTTCATGGAATGGGTTTCCATGACCAAGCAGCTGCATCCAAGCCTTAGATCAGCAGGTGCAATGCAAAGCGTGGGATGCAGTGGTGTAAAGCACACCGCCACTGGACTCCAGAGCAGTGGAGATGTGTGTTTTAGAGTGACAAATCATGCTTCTGGCAATCCGATGGACGAGTCTGGGTTTGGTGGTTGCCAGTAAACTGGTACTTGCCAGACTGCATTGTGCCAAGTGTAAGGTTTGGTGGAGGGGGGATTAGTGTTATGTTGTTTTTAAGAGGTTGGGTCTTGGCCCCCTTAGTTCCAGTGAAAGGAACTCTTAATGCTTTAGCACACCAAGACACTTGGGAAAATGTCATGCTCCTAACTTCGTAGGAAAAGTTTATGGATAGATAAAGCAAAACCCATAATAACATAGATGAGCAAGATTGGTGTGGAGAAACTTGACTGGCCTGCAAAGAATTCTGACCTCAACCTGCTAGAACACTTTTGGGATAAATTAGAGCAGAGACTGTGACCCAGGCTTTCTCGTCCAACATCAGTGCCTGACCTCACAAATGCGCTTCTAGAAGAATGGTCAAAAATTCCCACAAACACACTCCTAAAACTTGTGGAAAGCCTTCCCAGAAGAGTTGAAGCGGTTATAACTGCAAAGGGTGGGCCAACTCCATATTAAATTATCCATATGGATTAGGAATAGCATGTCATTAAAGTTCATGTGCATGTAAAGGCAGATGTCCCAAAACTTTTGGCAATATAGTGTATATTGTAACGTAATTTATTCCTGTGATCAAAGCTGTATTTTCAGCATCATTACTCCAGTCCTCAGTGTCACATGATCCTTCAGAAATTATTTGAACGCTCAAGAAACATTTCTGATTATTATCAACGTTGAAAACAGCTAAGCTGCTTAATTTTTTTGTGGATGCATTTTTTTCATGAATATAAAATTAAAAAGTATAAAAGTTTTGTAACATTATAAATGACTACTGTTACTTGTGATCAATTTAATGCAGCCTTGTTGAATAAAAGTATTACTTTCTTAAAAAACGAAATCTTACTGATCCTAAACTTTTGAACTGTAGTGTTATTTCTTACGTTTTTCTTTTGACTTTCAGCTGAAATGCGACCTGGACTTATGTGAGATTCGGCTGCCTGAATCACAATCAAATATGCTTACACTATTATATCCGATATGAATGCTTCTCTCACAGTAAATGACTTTGCTGTGCAGTGCTGGAATAAGAGCATCATTATTTAAGTTTCCAAGCAAAGTTGCGAATGTAACGTATGCGTACACTTGAAATATCGCATAAAGCATTTGTGAATAAAGCAGTATTCCCATCCCATGTGTTCAAGAGAACAAAATATCAGTTATAAAAATGGAAGTTGCTGGAATAAGCTCTTCTATATCATAAATGACTTGCATCTCCAAGTGCGCTGACCAAACTCGCAATTACAACTTGTAACCTGAGAATAGGTGTGTTCATGCATGTCATAATTGCCGTAACCATTCTGAACTGTAAAAAGCCTTCATGTGCTTGTAGAACTTATAATTACGTATGAAATGTTCTTAGAGCTTATACCACCTGACCGTTACAGATTCATTTAGACGTTGAACAGCTTAGAGTAGAAGCCGCAGTCTTATCACGGAATTATGACATGGTCGTGAACACAGCATTTAAAAAGTCAATTTGTTTCCGTCTTAGTTTATGCACATTTTCTTATCGGATAAAAAAAGTATCCACTTCAATTGAGGAAATTTTTTATGCACATCTTGGCATTTCCATCCAGCGTGTTTTCATGTGATATCCCAAAATTCACATGAAAACAGGTGGTTGAAAACATAAGTAGTTACTCACTCCAGGTCTCTGCTGGGCAGGCGCGATACATAGGAGAAAAAGATCGATGCCACAAATGCAGTTTCAGATTCTGAAACTGGAATTTATTTCCTAATTTTGCATGTCTATTTAAAGACTGCTGTAAAACAGCGCTGAACATCGTACATTTAATTGGACAAGAACAACGTTTATACAATATTGCTACACTGTAAATTATATCTGACAAAAAACATGAGGAAAAAACACCGGTGAATGAAAAGCTCCACCATAGAAATAAAAAAATAACACTTGTACTAAGATGAATGGTCCCATCAGCCCTGTGAGGGACGGACAGACGGACGCCGACAGAACATAACAGAAGAACAGACTGCAGGGCTGAGTCATGCGGCATGTCCTCACCAGGAAGAAGAGAAGATCGACTGAGGAGGATTGTGCAAATCAAGTCTTGAAGAGTTAAAGTGTCCCCTCGTTTCATGGCCAGTGCTCTGAACAGGAGCATTTCAGTCTGATTGGCTATGAGACGAGGCGGCTGTCCTCTTGAAAGTGGCTTCGCTGCAGTACCTTCACATGATTCTCATAGATTTTGAGAGCTGGGCCGAGTCTGATCGACAGACCAGTCAACACGTCACTGCGCTGCATCAGCAGTAAGGACTTCCCATCTATTTCCTGTTGGAAGATACAAGGGTTACTTCAGATCCACTTCATGGACAGTAGTAGTGTTCCAAGGTTTGGGCTCAGTAAGATCTTAATTTTTTTTAAAGGGATCCCCTGGTGTTGAGACTTGCATGGCTTAATATAACATAAACGATGTCTCTTACTGAAATATGTAGTAGAAAACCCATGAAAGATCTACGTTATTTAAACAAATCGATTTTATATTTGGACCATGGGCGGCACCATTTTGTTTGCGTTCTAGGTTGATGACGTAGAATGGTGGCACTCCTCAATCAGCTGGCGTTACCCGTAGCTATTTTTACCAAAACGCAACTCGAAAATTGTTTCAGAGTTAAACAAAACCAATGAATTGCTTTGTAATTGTACTTAAAACACACTCAAACATACATGCGCACACAAACTCACCTACACAAGTCACAAACAGATCGGCGGGCGCGCACACACTGACAGATGTTGAATAGACTATGCATTGTCACAAGATTTATACTGTACAATACTGTAAAATATAGACTGAATTACTAATTTTACATACTATTTGGGTAGGTTAGTATGCACATTGATTTCATTGGGCATACTAACCTACCCAAATAGTATGTAAAATTAGCAGGCTTGTTCTTCCTCACTGCAAAAAATACCTAGTTATGTGGGTAACAATGACGCAAATATAACAGTATGTGAAAATCTTGGGTGTGTAAACCACAAAGTAGTTTCTGGGTCAAAACCAATATCTTCACTTAATGTTGTATGTATGTAATGGTTACCCAAATAACAATTTTTAGTTATTTTCGTTATTTATTTATTTATTTATTTATTTATTTTTCAATGAGGAAAAACAAGCCTGCATTCCAATGTGCACAATATACATCCTAAATAGTATGTAAAACATGAAAGTTTTTTTTGCTTGTTTAAATAAATTCAAGGATATGAAGTATATTTATTATTATTTACTGTTTTTACATTGCATTTCTATGTTTATTTGATGGCTTTTATTTTTAATATTCTGAGGCTGTTTTGTTCACATTCATTAATTAATATAGGCAAAAAGTCTGTCCATTTTTTTTTTCTGAAAATGTGTAACATTAGAGACCCTAAATAACTTAAAAATAAATTGAAGATCAGTAAGAACTATTATTTACTTGATACGATTTGATATTAATTTAGAAAAAATAAGATACTTATGTGTGTTTGTCAAATGGTAGACATTTGAACTTGGAAATTAATGTCAAAGACATTATAATTAGATTTTCCGTGTATATTTCCTTGTCCGCTGTAGAGTAATTGCAGGGAGCAGTCTTGTGAGAGGCTGTTAAGCCAGCCTATCAGAATTTAGCAGTCTCATCTCTGATTGGCTGGAATTGTGTCATATTATAACATTGAGTTGTGTTGAGCAAGCGAGCCGTCGAGCAGTCAGAGCGGGTATCTGAGCACAAGCAAACTAGACGTTGCACATGTGAAATATAACGTCGGGGCACATCTAAATAAGCTTATTTTAAATGCAAAATGTATTTTCGTTCGCTCGAAATACTTTCATATTTGCGAGACGAACATTTCTCCGCAAAACTCAGTTCACGCGCACGTGAAATGCCCTTTTGCGCACTCAAAATATGATCTTGCGCGCGCAGAATTGAGTCAGAATAGTAACTCCATAGTGGAACAGTTTATTTGTTATATACAGAGGCCATCTAGTGCAATAGTCATGAAATATCATGCTTTTGTTCGTGTTTCTCTCCACAAGAGGTCGGTTACGTACGGAAGCTTATTGCATTCACTTGAGAAAAAAAAATCTACTCAGTTTTTCTGAATTAATGACTTAATTATCTCAGAATTATGAGATCATTTTTCATGAATAATTTTTTTTGTTGCTGTTTTTCTGAATTAATGACTTAATTATCTCTGAATTATGAGATAATTTTTCATAAATACAAATTTTTTTGCTCTGTTTTTCTGAATTAATGAGATCCCTCAAAATCCTGCCAAGAGCTCTATTTTAGCTGGATTGCATGGAAGTAAACATGTCCCACCTTTCAAATTTAATCCGGATTTATTTTACTTTGGGTTTGAGACATTGTCTTTAAGTAATAAAAATTGTATTGTTTTTAGTGCATCAACTTTGTGCAGACAGCTCAAGACAGCAGAAATGAACATTCTGATCTGCTTGACATTGCTATTGCACTCCATGGGGATCCAGTATTTTCAACAATTGCCTGATTGTCTTTTGTGTCACCACGTAGCCAGCCTGAATGCATTTCAGATGCATCATCTTAACACGATCACATAGTAATGCGTATCAATATTACGAGTGTGAAATTGTGTCTAATGTATATCGTCTGGAATGTATATTGTGTGGAATGTTTACTGAGATAATGCACGTGCTACACAGTCTTTTCGCGTGCGTGCATATGACATGCTCTTGGGTAGGTTGGGGATGGTGGGATGGGGGGTTCGTACGTATAATATGCCATAAAGTGCGTATCATAAGCACGTAAAAAACTGTGTACCATATGCACACCAAAACTCATTTTAGCGTATACATTCCGCAAGATTGCACACTTATTTATACTACTATTTATTCGAATTTTCATGAGATCGGCTGTCTGCACAAATTTGAAAGGCGGGACATGTTTACTTCCATGCAATCCAGCTAAAATAGAGCTCTTGGCAGGATTTTGAGGGATCTCATTAATTCAGAAAAACAGAACAAATTATTTATTTATTTTTTCAAGAAAGAATTAAGTCATTAATTCAGAAAAACAGAGCAAAAAAAATGATTCATGAAAAATTCTCATAATTCTGAGATAATTAAGTCATTAATTCAGAAAAACAGAGTAGATTTTTTTCTCTCAAGTGAATGCAATAAGCTTCCGTAGTCGGTAGACAGTTATTTTAAATTTAATTTCAAGGAAAAAGGTGAAGAATGTGCTTAAATTACATTGATCAAATGTAGTTATTTAAAAGTAAATAAAGTTTAAAAAAAACAATATCAGAAATTGCATTAAAAATAGAATACAAAATACAAGCTTTCTGTACAACAAAAAATGTAAAAAGACTGCAAGGAGAGATGAAGGTAAACAAGTAACTAGATATGACAGCTTGAGGTGTGAGTGTGTGCAGTGTACTTTGTAGAACATTCACTCATTTATCACTCACTCACTCATCACATCAAACAACAAGAATACTCATAAATTAACAAAACAATATGTCAATAAGAGATTCATCGTGCAGCATAGACCGATTTTTTTTAGAACTCATTGCTCGCTTTCTGTATATAACCCATTCATAATTTAAATAAAAGTACACTGCAAAGTTGTATTAGTGACAACCATACTAAAAATGCATGGCTGAATCTGGAATAGTGATGAGAATAGCAAGCGACAGGACAAAAAAAAAAAAATGGCATGCCAAAATAGATCTGTGCATTAAGTCTGTTACCTGTAATGCGTTTCTTTGTTTTTCATTCTATGATTAACTTTTCATTTAAGTCGGTTTAATGCAATGTTTCCTTAATGGAACAATATTTGAGGGCTACATGCTAATGTTACTTGTTTACTCCTAATTATTAATATTAATAATCAAGTTATTTTCTGGAAATAACTATTTAAAAACTAAAGTCAGCATAAATTAAATAAATGTCTTGAGCATTTTTCCGGCATTAAAGTAACATCAATTAGAGGGGAATTGTAATTAATTATCATAAAATTAGGATTTTTTTAATCTTTTTTTTTTGATTTTGGGTTAAAATACAACAAGCACATGTTTTTAACAGGTTTGTTTGACCACACCACTAACCTGTGTCCTGAAAGCCAGCGCCTGCTCAGGGAAACCCACAGACGTGAAGTAATGAGCCACATCGGCCACGGTCCAAAGCAAAGGGTCCTGCCTAAATTCTTCTTTTACCACATCACTGAGAATGAACAAAAACTTCTTAACACCTAAGCAATTCACACATGGCATCTCCATACCATAACAACAACATATTAACCAATGGTGCCAGTTGCGTTTGAAGCACAGAAATAAAACACTAGCGCTTTAAGTCTCACTATTTCAGTGTTTATTGCAAAAGACAGAAAGAGAATTTAAACTTTCACTCACTTTCCATTACTCATCCCTCCATTGTTATCCGTTTCTTCCTCTGTCATGCTCTTGAGTTCCTTATTGCACATTTCACCTGTGACAGCACAAAAAATAAAGAAAGAAAAAATATAAATGTACAATGAGTTGATATACATATATGGTGCAGGTTTGGAAATTAACTGGGATTTGGGGCAAAAATGTCACTAAAATAGCCCCCAAAATCAGGATAGGGGGCAAAAAAAAGCAGCTGCACAAATAAACTAAACCTATCATGACTGTCGTGATTAAACAGTGTTGATTGTGACAATACATTTAGATCTGCTCAAGTTGCATCAGATTTATTTTTTACGCATTTTTTTTTTTTTTTTTTTGCATCACAACTAATCACACGTATTTCTGTTGAGCATTTGAAAGCAATGGCGAATCAGAGGTGTTTACAATAGTCACAGGTAAATGTGTTTAGTGTGAACGCAGACTGACTCACTTTATTCCTAGTTTGAATAAACATTTGTTTTTCATGCTACTAAACAAATTTTATCTGTGTAGCCTAGGAATATGACGAGCTGTGTCCTTAAACACAAAAACAGTTTCTGTATTCCATTAATTGTCATTAATAATCATTTTACAATATCAAGAGCAGTAATCAACAGTAATGATTTTTGTAATAAAACTGCAACCCTAATGAGTTAATGTTTTTAATTTATATACTTCATGTAGTCTATACATTATGCATTAGTATAAATACATATAATTGGTTAAATGTCTTTGACATAAACAAGATACACATAAAAAAAGACAACAGATACATTCAATAAGATAAACATACAATTACCCTTGCAAAGGAAAAAGAAAAAAAAACTTCCAGGGGGCAAATATTGGCACTTAAAGGAGCATTAAGCGATTTCTGAGAAACACTGCCGATATATATATAATATTGTAATATGTAATATTGGACGTTTTTTTTAATCATAGCTGAAGTGAATCAAAACAATGCTTAGCAAAAAATAAAGTCAGCCGGCAGCTCCAGACAAACAATGACACTCAAAACCGTCCAGTTTCTAGAGCTAACATTACAACAACATCGTATCTGTGCTGTGAAAGAGCAAAACTAATGTTACTTACATACAGAGCAAAAACAACGCAACCTCTCCGTCCGTTTTCAGGACTTCCTGCTTCACTCTCCAGTGCTGGAAAGCTTTTCTAATAATAATGTGGGTCCTAAAGCTCTTGCCTGATCAAAACCCTTTTGTTTCCAGTGATAATCCTCTGAGCTTTTCTATTTTGTAATGTCTCTCAAGCATCTCTCTTTCTACAGTCTGTCGATTGGACCGCTCTCCCCCATAATGACTGGACACCAGTGGCAGAGCAAGCCACTGAACACCCCTGACACCTGACTGGCCACCCTGGGTGCCACCCCAAAATTTAGTTTGGTATTTCCAGTTCACCTAGAAAAAAGCAACTATGTTGACATGCAGCGGCGCTGCACATTGTTTATGCTATTAACGTTGAATATTAAGAGAATATTAACATTAGTTACCAAACAGACGGGGGTCGCGCACAAGCGCAAAGTTGTTTAAAATCCCGTAGCGCCATTCATGTGGTTTTCCATGGCAATTTGTCTCAAAAGGTTGGTTTTTAATGTATAATGACTGACTATAAACTGACTTTTTTTCGGGATTTTTGGGAGCAGATTGGAAATTTAGCTTTAATTTCTACATTTTCATAACTGTTTATTTCACACCAACATAATTAATTGTTCTTCATATGTTAGAGTGTGGGCGGGCTTTTGATATCGCAGCTGTACTTCCTGCTCTACTTCCTGTGCTTTACTGCGCAACTCCGGTCCCGAAATCGCTACTGCGCAGACTCTGTCTCAAGATGTCAGCGCCGTGCAGGCCGCCTGAAAGCTTCAACTCTGTTAAGCGGAAACAGATGATGTCGCGTCGTCCATATTTTTTTACGGTCTATAGACCCGATCCACGTACAAGAGCATTTCTCAGAAATCGTTTACTACACCTTAAATGGAAAAATAATCTGTCCCTGATATGCTATGAAAGTTAAGGGAACAGAATTCTCACCCTCCTCAGTATGATCAGAGACAGTGTGAGGCCCTCCATCTGCCATCACCACCTCGTCCTGAAGACAGACACACACAATATGACACAGAGACACAGAGGAACATGGCAGATGTGCTGTGTTTGGAAGCTGGAAGGACGAGCTCACCGGCATGACTGGATCAGGGGTGGCCACGCTCTCCTCCATGCTCGGCTCCTCCTCGACTTTAGGAGCGGAGAGACAGATGGCAGCTGGCTGCTGTAAGAACTCCACAGATCCTGTGGGCCATAATGACAAATACCATCAGCTGAAATCTCTTTAGGCCAGAGTCTTACACATTCACATTACAGTTTTTGATGAAATCTTCTGTCAGAGGTCAGTCACTCTCACCAAATATTAAAAGGAAGATGGTGACAGATTAAACAGCTATCTCTGATATTTCTATCCAACTCCCTGACATGCATTGCAATGCCCCAATTTGCAGCAAACAAAAAATGTGAAGCATACTGAATTAAGAGCGGGAATTGTAAGAGACTGAATGGATGCAATTCATGTTGTAACTTTACGCTGTCAAAATGTCTAATTTTATATTTGTCTCTTCGAACTTTTACTACAAATTCAAGAAACACAGATTGTTTCACCAGAACAAGAACGTAGAATGTTTTAATGTGCTTCCATTCATAGAGATTTTTAGATGGATGCTGAGGCTTTGTAAATCAGGTAGAATCTGTGAACGTTGACCAAGTTTGTTTGCTGGCTATATGGTTGTAATACGCTCTGTTTTCCGCCAACTGGCAACCTGTGGTATCAAAATAATATTGTACACTGGTAATGTGCATGATCAGACCAAAACAAAAACGGACATTCCGATACAGAACGCACATTTCAAAGTAGAATAGCTGGCTGTAGCTTCGCTTTTCAGAGAAACAATATTTCCTACATATCTGCAAACATATTATGGAATTTCTATGCTTTAGTAAAGTAATGTTTTTTATTGATCTTAGTACTGAAGTATTGATCTTTCAGTGCTACATCCTTTAATATTTTTACCTAGATCAAATAAGCTTCAGTCAAGCCCTGTCCCTTCTGTGTACGTTGCTTCTCTCTTCCGCTAAAGACATAAAGTGCTTCTTTTTTCCATACATTTAGGTTTTACATAAGCATTTTTTTCCTAATAAGCATTTCATAATAAATGTATTAAATTGAAAAAATATTTAGTGATGGCAAGGGAAGACAAAGAAACTTTAAAATAACCAGTTAACTTTGTTTTGTGCTCATGATGAGAGTTGATTATTAGATTGTTTATTTTTAAGTAGGTTATTCCTTTAACCAAAATATAAATATGGTCCAAACTTTTCTCAAGAGGTAAACCCGGCACCTCCCTGTTTCCCTTCTATGTGCCATACACGTAGCTGCCTAAAAGTAAAAAAATAAATTAAAAATTAAATGAATAATCTATTTAAACATCTGATCTTTTATATTCATATCCAGTTGAAAGAAATATATACTTTTTTGGTCATTTTTTGGTCATTTTTTGGTAAAAATTCTTAGACAATCACTGCTTTGGCTCGGGGGCCTATATTTTGAGTGAGTAGGATTTTGTCTTTTACAAAGTACTACGGCTGCCCCAATGGAAATATACTGTACAAAAAAAGTTTTTTTTCCGCTGGGAAAGAAATATAGAGATCGGATCTCTTGGAACTTTAATTGAATACCCCTGCCCTGAAGACATGGTGAAGGGAAAAATACGAGATGGGAGGAAAAATGAGATGTCAATGCTTTTGCGTCCCATTCGAAAAATGTTTTTCAAAGAACTCAAAAGAAATGACATCTCGTTTTTCCTCCCGTCTCATGTTTTTTTTTTTCTTCATCCTTTTCCTGTCCTTTTAGGGACTTTGTGTGACATAATATAAGCTAAATGATTTTGATTTGCTTATATTGTGTCATACGAAGCTAATCAAAATCCATAATTCTAAGCCCAAACAAATTGATCACTACAGGTTCAACTATCCTGTCACTGTATTGCAGTAAGTTACTAATACTAAGTTTTACTAATACTATTGGGGTGAATATTTGCTGGTCCTCATAATGCTTGATATTAGATTTACACAAGTACATTATGTAACAGAATAGGCATGCAAAAAGCTAAAAAATTAAATTAAATTAAAAAAATCCTGCAAATCTTGATTGGACCGCTAAATGGGTGAACCCTGTTTACACCTACTATTATTAAAGGGTTAGTTCATCCAAAAATGAAAACCTGTAAGACCTTTGTTGATCTTCAGAACACAAATGAAGATAATTTGGATGAAATCCCAGAGCTCTGAGACCCCTGCATAGACAGCTATTTAATAGACACAAAAAGTATTCTCATCACTTCATAAAATTAATGTTGTACCATACATGGACAATATTTTATCTACCTGGGCCTTAAAAGTGGTAATAACGTTGCACTCTATGGAGGGATCAGAGAGCTCTCGGATTAAATAAAAAATATCTTCACTTGTGTTTTGAAGATCGATCCAAAATACAGGTGTAAATGGGTTTTTAAAATGTTTTGAGCTTTCGACCACTTCCAGGGGTAGTCGAAAAAGTATTTGACGGGATTGCGTAGTGTTAATGCTCATATGGTCAGATGTGTTTGAACAGCCACAAAAGACGTCTACTCTCAGGATACTGACCTTATCAGCCACACAGGATTTAAAAGACCCAAGTTTGGTTTGAAGATGAAAAACGTACCAAGCACAGTGTTCTTTGATTTCTAACACACACTCACAGTGTTCAGCGTGATCTCGTGGCTATCAGAGCAGAAAAAAACGAAAGCTGATGGTCTCTGAGTGGTTTTCTATCGTCTCCGGTCACGTTCATTTGTAAAACATCAGGTGTGAACAGGAATGTGTCTTCCTTGTCTCCTTGTGATCCAATCGAACAAAACACATCTTAATACCAGGGCCTCTGATTCTCAAACAATTGTATAAATGAAGTTTACTGACTAACATTTGGCTAGTGGGACTTCAGTTTATCTGAGGCTGCCAGCAAAATCCTAATGTTAATTATGTTTCATCATGAAATCAAAATGGACAATTCCCGTTTCTTTTGCAGTAATATTGCAGTGTTTAATATAAATGATTTATCTGTGCTCATCTTTTTTTTCATGAGCCTCATAATATTTAATCAAAAAATCTTCCCCTCCCTCTTGCAGCAAAAGCTCTTCTCTGATGATGCATTTACTGGCGCGAGGGCCGGGCAACCTGTGAGATCCACCAATACCAAACCACAACCATCCAATCAATTCTGATGGACAAAATCAAATCCCTCCATACATTTGTTCTTGTTCGAGAAGCTGTTTCCCTCGGATATACGTCACAATAGGAAAGAAAAGACTTCCGTTTCATGCCGACTTTATCATGCTATTTTGCAGTGCGGTTTCAAAATATTTTTTTTATTTTAACAGATGTATTTGAATTAGTGTCTCAGTTTAAAGGCTGGTTAGTACCTGTGTCCTGCTGGGCTGCTGGCTGTATGTGCTCAGGCAGAGTGTCAGCGCTGTCTGCGTCCTGCCTCAGAGCATCATGGGTGGGAGAGTTCTTTGAGGATGTGGGTGAGGGTACAGGCAGACTGGTGTTACTGCTGGTGACGGGACTCATGCTGATGCCCGAGTCAGCGGTGCTCTGAGCGCACATGGCGTCCAGACTGCTCTCATCGCCCTCCTCATCCATACTGCTGTCCAATCCTGCTGTCATCGACATCTCGTCCTAAAAAGGATAGATAAATAAACAAAAATCGTATTTATTTTACTTGATCACTGTTAAGCCTTGTTTATATTCAACGCGTCAGCACAAGCGCGAGGGTGCTCAGGGGAAAAATGACGTCAACGCGGAGTGGGCGGTCGTGTGCGTTAGGTAAGACCCCATTTCGCCTGGCAGTGTGCAGTGCATTTTCTTTGTAACAGCGCGCGGCACTGCATCCCAAGATGAACGAGTTCTAGGCGAATCTAGTCGAGCATGACGTCTCATCCTTGTCAACTGGTGTTGTGCCAGCAGCACTTAAAACTTCTGCTATCACTCCTATTCCAAAAAAGCAAACTTCCGACTTAAACAATCGTAGCAATTTTCGTCCAATATCAAATCTTTCATTTTTGGCAAAATCCTAGAGGGTGCTATAGCTTCAACTACACAATCATTTAACTCTTTCAGCTTTCTCTACTTCTTAGTCGATTTGAATTTGTCTTTGGTTTAACAGAGACTGCTCTTGATTGGTTTAGATCCTAGTTTTTTGATCACAGACACATTGTGTCTATGGATGGCCACATATCAGATGTGGGTTCTGTTAGTACTGGCGTCCCCCAGGGCTCAATTTTTGGTCCTTTGCTGTTTAGCATTTATATTTTTCCATTCGGTCAGTTATTAAGATCTCTTGACCTTAACTATAATTTTTATGCTGACGATACCCAGATTTACATCCATTCAAAACCAGGTCAAGACGTAGACTTATCCCATCTGACACATTGTATTTTAGAGATTAAGATTTGGATGTCTGAGAACTTCCTTTGTCTGAATATTTCTAAAATAGAAGTCATAATTCTTGGCTCTCCCCATCAACTGCGCACTGCTAGATCTTTGGCGCTGTCTGTTCATGGTGTTACCTCGGAGTCACAAAGTAAAATAAGAAATCTTGGAGTTATTTTTGATTCCCCTTTGTCGTTTGAGCCTTTTGTGCAGAACACTGTTAAGACTTCGTTATTTTATCTCAGAAATATTGCACGTCTACATCCTATGCTTTCTTTTTCTGTTGCCGAAAGGTTGATGAACGAGTTTGTTTTCTCGCAGTTAGATTATTGTAAATGCCCTTCTTGTCAGAGTTTCCAAATCTTGTATTAACAAACTTTAATATTTGCAAAACTCTGCAGCTAGAATTTTATCTGGGGCTAGGGCAGTTGATCACATAACACCTGTTTTGGAATCATTACATTGGCTTTCAGTCAAAGTCCTGATGTTAACATATAAGGCATCGCATGGTTTGGAGATTCTCAGTACTTAACAGAGCTTTTAATACCGTACACGCCTGTTTGCAACCTGCGTTCTTCTCAGAGGGTGCTTTTAGTCGTTCCTAAAACTCGGCTTCACTCAAGGGCCCCCAAATTGTGGATTTCTCTCTCGTCTGACATCAGGGAAGCACATTCTTTAGTCAGTTTTAAAACCCATCTTAAAACATTTTTTTTTTTCAGGATTGATTTTAATTGATTTTTATTTGTTGATTTACTTTTATTTTACTTTTTTCTTATATTATATATATAGAAATCTAGACGCACCGTAGCGGCAGCAAATCTAATCTGCTCGCGAGTGTCGTCTAGCAACTCTCAATACCCTTCTGAGCTATAATCGCCAAACTCTTGCCGGGCCAATCACATCGTGTCTAGAGTCAGTGGGCGGGGCTTAACATAATGACGGCCGAGTTGCGTTTGCGTGCTTCTAGTAAACACAGAAACTGGCGAACGGCGGTCTTTCGAATCAGCTTTGACCGCGACTCTGGAAGACTTGGAGTTAAGCTTTTCTCTGAGAAAAGAACAAAGAACGGCACTGAAGTCATTCTTAAAAAGGGAAGATGTGTTCGGAGTTTTGCTGACCGGATACGGTGAATGTTTAATCTATCAACAAGCTCTGTTTCACCTTCGTTGCTCTGGTTGGTGTAGCGCTATCCTGTCACGTGCAGAGGGAGTTTAAAAGACAACCGTTTATCCGCCCCTCGGATTGAGCCCTGTCAATGGTGAGTTTCCAGACCAAACATCTTGATGTGGGTCTGGCTTGTCAGGCTAAATGTGAAGTGCTTTGAGAAAGGAACTTTTAAAGGTGCTATACAAAATAAGTGTATTATAATTATCATCACACCGGCACCAACTTGCACATGCAAATTAGGTGCTTACATTTACAAAATGAGTCATTTTAAATAAAGATCCATGATTAATAAAATAATAATAATACAATTCACAAAACTAAAAGGTTTAGTGAAAATAGGAAATATTTAAGAGTGTTAATTTAACTGTATACATGTGTGCATATATATATTTTTCTCATGTCACAAGTAATAATATCAAGGTTTACTGAGTTTTACATGATTCTTTTGTAGTGTGGTTTTTTGTGAAGTGTACTAAAATAAATACCATCACCTGTGTACATTTAGCCCATTTAGCCCACCTTTTCTCAACGCTTTTTCCTGATGGCTTATAGAACAATTACTCTGAGTCGCCCTCTGTCGTTTTAAAGAAAAGTACAACGGCGAGCGTATAAACGCCTCGTCCGTTTGGGGAGAAGCGCGCAGGCTAGCGGAGGCTCGAGCTGCGCAGCCATGCGAAAGTTTAAACAAGGCTTTAGACAAACACATCCAGTGCAACTTGAGGCTTCAACAGTTTTCCTTTTTATAAAGTAAATACATTCAAATTTTTAAGAAAGAAAAATATGAAGCAGCACAACCGTTTTCAACACCGTTTCTTGAGTATCAAATCAGCTTATTACTGTTTTTTCTCAAGGTGTGGAGTAGGGCTGGGCGATATGACGATTGATAGAGATTTTTCTATATAGGTTATCTATAGGTAATGAATGAGAAGAAAAAGTGTTGACATGCTTGATGACGAGTTATTAGAAGCACAATAAACTGTGAAAGAGAACTGAAATTGGTACAAACAGGCGGCTTTCTGTGGCACACATCGGAATCGCTGAATTCAGTTTACTGGCTTATTAGGCTTGAACGGTCAAATACACACATTTTCGTGTAAAAAAACAGTCAGTCTTGTCTAAAATGAAAGTTAACAGTGGGCGAAATTATCCTTATATTGGATCAATGCATATTGCAATGCATAAGCGGACAGATCAGATATACCCATCAGCGAGACGTACAGCATTGAAAAAGCAACATTTCTGTCAACTGTGACCGACCGTGACCATGACCCTTTTCAGTGGCGCAATGGAGCATGTATCATAATTTTTTTCACGTCCATTGTTTTACTTCTTTTTAAGCTTTTTTATGTTTTTGTTTTAAGCTTTTTCAGGTCAGTACGTCTACCTTGGGTTGTTTCATTAAGTATATAGTGTAAAAGCAGATATCAGATACGAGTCACTTTTAAAAGATACAAGCTGGTCTTCAAAAAAAAACAAAAAAACATCAGATATAGTTATCGAATCGGAATTGGGCATCAAGACGTGCAGTGTTAATGCAGCCATATAGGCAGTCATTAATGTTAATCAAACAAAAGAAAAGAAAACCATTCACTGCTCTTGAATTGTGTTTTATAATTTGTTTACATTTTTACACAACACCTATAACAATTAAATGGCAGACTAATTATGTCAGTCCCATTATGTCAACTTAACCCAACCCGTCCTGAGCAATAACACTGGATGTTCAATAGCCGGCTAAAAGGCATAAGCAGTCAAGCTGGTGGAATAAAGAAAACATATTAGCATGCATTCCGTGGCTTTAAATAGGACTGCATGCTGATTAGAAATGCCTGAATTTTACATTTAAACTAATATGTTTCGACAACTGCTCTTTGCGTTTTGCTAAATCCGTCCAACTGCAAATCTGACAGTCGTCGAGTCGAGCTTCAGTGGTATCTGAAGGCCGCGCGCACAGTTTGTTCAGACAGAAATGTACGTTTTCGCATAAAGTTCCACTTTGAAACCCCGTTTTGGCGACATTTGGCACAATCGTGTTTGGAACGTTAATAACAGAACAGTGAGCATATCTAAATAACTTATTTATACAGTGTGAGTAACATTACGGAGTGAGTGAGTTTGCTAAACGGAGGAGCGCTTAACTCGGACTCGCGGTTCTCTTCTCCGGCGGGCGGCAGGCAGCGCGCCTTCAGAGTGAACTGGGGCGGGCTCATGAATATTAAGTAGCGTAACATTCTCCAGCTGCATCAGAACGAATCGGCCTGGCGGGCTCATGAATATTAAGTAGCGTAACATTCTCCAGCTGCATCAGAACGAATCGGCCTGGCGGGCTCATGAATATTAAGTTGCGTGAGGTTCCTCAGCGGCCTGAAAGAGAAACGTGGTGAGTTCATATATATTAATTAGGCAGCGCCACAGGCGAACATCACGCAGCATAGTCAATATTCATAAACCCGCCCGCTTCGCTCTGAGGCGCGCTGCCCGTCTGAGACAAGCGCGTCCCAAAGCAAGCCAATGTTAAACGTGGCTATAGCCGACATTTTCGCCCCTTAAAAAACATCCAAAACTAACGTTGACCGCAGTGCACATATCAACCCGCGATACACAAGCAGCGCAAGTTCACGAGCCGCACTGACGACTTGTTCGCACTTCGCATGCACGGACATAAAGGATACTCTAGCAGCCCGTGCAACGAGTCGCGCTTCAATGATCCCTATAAATTGTCATATTGACTTTGTTATGACATGTACAATAGCGGTCTCCCGGTAGTGAATAATCGCTATTGCAATTGTCTCCAGTGTCGCTCCTTGTGCGAAATGCGTCAGTCGGCTGATACGTGATGTTTTGGTGACTTTCCCCGCTAGTTTAGATCAACCGACAATGATTGTATCGCTAAAGTTGAGTTACTGGATTTTCTGCGCTCGAACAACAACTCGCTCCGACCTCGCACATCAAGCGCTTCTATTGTTGGCGATTTTCCGACGCTCATGAGGGTTCGTGCCGCTCCCCGTCTGCGCCAGTCCGCGCGCGCGTGCGTGCGTGCGTGCACTTGCTTTCATGTTTAATGCGCCAGAACTAGTGATAAAACTAGTGATAAAACACCAGCGCTTGACATTGCGCGTGTGATGTTTTTTTGTCGGAGCGCAGTCGCTGTTTTTTTTATGCGCCGGCGCTCGGTTTACTTACTTCCATATCCTCCATGTGATCCTCATCCACGGGACCCAGCGCGCTGTCGCCGGTGCTCCAGTCCGCGAGGGACGGCTGTTTCACCGCACACTTGCTCTGCTCGTTTTTTCTCCTGCCTCTCAGCACCTTTGCCGCGTTGCGATAAGACACAGAGCCCTTATAGTTGACTTTCAGCACCGTTTGCTCCTCTATCAGTTTCTCTAGTTCTGAACGGGTTCGGTCCCAGTCCGAGCCGTATCGTCTTTTAACCATTCTGCAAATTCTGTCCAGGTCCGGTCGCGCTTTCCTCGACCGCAGCGAGTCTATGGAGCCCAGGATCCATTCGCGGTACGGCTTCGACATTATTCCTAATGGGCTTCAAGCTTGATAGAGTGGATGAAGTGCGTCAGTGTTGCCTTCGACGTGACGCTCGCAGTCTTTCGAGCCGCGGTGCGAGCGCGCTGGAGAAGGAAAAAAAAACGGAAACATACTGTACGCGTGCGTTGATCACATTGAGCGCTTAAGGTGGAATGCGCGAATTGCGCGTCCCGCCACTAGGAGTTTTAAGGAGGCTTTGTTGTGTTTTGTTGTTCTACGTGTAGCTTGAAGGTGTTTGGAATACAACACTAGCATGCTGATTGTTTTTTTCGTTTTTGCTTTAATAATACGCATTTTAGACATTTAAAAACTTTTAAATGTTCACATTCCGTGTTTATTTAAGCCAGTTATCTCAGAACTTTGGCACTTGAAATGCCATTTTGTGAAAATATGTTAATGTTTGGTGATCCAATCAAACATATTAGCTGCATATTAGCACACAGTAAGGCATTATGCAACCATAAACATTTAGTATTATGCTAAATTGTTGTCAGATGAGCCTATGCACAATGAAATCAAAATCAACTGTTTTATGGAATGTTGTTTATTATCCATGATTTATCCATGCAAACCATTTTCTTTCTTTTATGCATGTGCCCTTTTAATTTTTAATAAGAACACCTTCCCTTCCTTTTGCAGCTCACCTCTTCTCTGATGATGCATTTACCGGCGTGAGGGCGGGGCAACCTTTCACTCGCATGAGATCCACCAATAGCAGCCCTACACCTTTTCTCCTTCCAGAAGTCATTCCACTCGGACATACCTCACCGTAGGGGAAGAAAAGACTATTTCAAGTTCCAATTAACGCTGACTTTATTCAGGCGACAAACAAATATAATCCCACAATCATTAAAATGTTGAGTTACACATCTTAAATTGGAAAGCCAATCAGAGAAGATTAGATCTGAAATTCCAGGTTATTGGTGACACTAGAAATGGAAGGTCAAGTAACGTGCAGTGCATTCTGGGATACAGTGTTGCGCAGTATCCTGCACACTTAAAGGGATAGTAAAAATGAAAATTATACCATTAATTACTTGCCCTAATGTTGTCCAACACCCGCTAGACCTCCGTTCATCTTCGGAACACAAAATGAAGATATTTTTGTTGAAATCCGATGGCTCAGACAGGCCTTCATTGAAAAAAACGAAATAACGACTTGTATAGTGATGTCCTATTTCAAAACAAAGATTTGAAAGGTTATGAATCAGCGTATTGAGTCATGATTCCGAATCATGAATCGCTGATTCATTACCGTTCAAATCTTTGTTTTGAAATCGGTCCATCACTATTTAAATCGTTGTTTAGTTGTTTTTTTGCACGCAAAAACTATTCTCGTCGCTTAATAAAATGATTGTAGAACCACTGTAGTGAGATGGGCTTTGTAACACGTCTTTAGTGCCTTTATGGGTCTTGAGAGAGGAAATGACATTGGTGTCAATGAAGGCCTGTCTGAGCCATCGGATTTCAACACAAATATCTTCATTTGTGTTCCGACGATGAACTGAGGTCTTACGGGATGACATTAGGGTAAGTAATTAATGAGAGAATTTTCATTTTTGGGTGAACTAACCCTTTAAACAAATGTAGTGTCATCTCGAGGATTTACATTTCCTGTCGAATGCTGTTTCGCAAGCACCTGGAAGCCATAAGTGATCCGCCATCTTTGCTCATGGCTGCTCAGCTCTGCTGCCAGGTCATTTCGAGACGAAATGTCATGTGACTTAATTACTAGACTCGCAGGAAACTGATTTCAAGACAGCAATGAAAAATCTAAAGGGACTATTGTATGCGTCACATACAAATATAATAAAATTAGTGCTGGCCAACTGATTAATCGCATTATGTTCACATAATGTGTGTGTGTGTGTATTTAAGAAAAATGTTATTTATCTATGATACTTGAAGGAGTAATTATGCACAGTACCAACACATCAACAAAGTTTATTCTGGTTGCAAATAATCACGATTGATCGCCCAGCACTAAATAAAATATGTATTCTGTGCTGAATGTTATGAACAGAAAAATAACACGCAAGACGGCACCACATAATTGTAATTTTAACAATTAAAACTTTATTGGAATGATACATGTTGCAAAATATTATTCTGTGTATTTTTTATTTTTTTTAAACATACTTGATGTGTCCTACGGTACGGGTATCCGTCAACTTCTCCAGAAGGTAAAATAATTAAGACTGTTAAAGGCAGAGAATATACAGTATCGTTTCCCGAAAAGGTACAATAGACTACACCATCACCATACCCATGTCGGGAGGAAAGAGACTCCTGTTATTGAAAATACACTTAGAAAATATGCAAAAGTAAATCAAATGTTTTCATGATTTTTTTTTAAAAAGCAAATAGAAGAGTGTATGAAACTGGATGTGTAGAAAGGCAAACTGTATTATGGACTGATGCGCACACACACACGCACACACACAAAGATGATTGACGGTGAACAGATGAGTGAGAGACTGGAGGATGTGTGACATCCATGTATTTGAAAGGGAGGGACGGGGCCCCAAGAATCAGGCAGACATGGAGAGATGACATATGAACACCACCAAGAATGTCATGCTCTGACAATAAAAAAAAAAAGGTGCATTTGAGCTATTATTTCGCATTATTCCGATCAAGCTCAAAGGGAAGGAAAGGGAAGGGGGAAGCTCATATGAAAAGCAAACCTGTACATTTGAACTCAGTGCACCAGTTGAAGATAGTCTTACGTTGCTTCTAACATCACAAAACCAGTGCCGAAGAGCCTGCTGGCAAACCGAAATGTACAGAAGCATCCTTTGAACACTGATTGTTTTGTTTTCCAGCAACAAGTGGAGCCGTTTCTACACCCATTTTATGAAGTCTCCAGAAATGGGGCGAGTAAATGTCCCAGCGACTGCTAGGCATGCAGGGAAAAAAAGAGTGAGGAAGAGAAAATCTAAAACCTATCCCAAAGTTCAGTGAAATACAAACATCTGCCTTTTGCTTGCGACGGTTTCTAAAGGTACCCGAATGATCAGAAACTGTTTTGGCTGTGTTACGGTGACGTAACATTTCCTGAGCGGGAAATGTAAGTGAACGGTAATTTTTCAGACATCTTCAATGATGCTACCATTATTAAAAGATGTACGAAGACTTGCATTAAATACCATCTGAACCTGGCACCAATCTGTAGTACGCAAACATTCGGCAAAATTAAGTTACGCTACTCATCATAAAAAAAATAGAAACAAACCCCAAAAAACAAACAAACAAACAAAATAAAACAAAAATCGCACAGTTTAGAAAGAGAAGCATCTAGTGCGGCACCAGCAAAACCGAGCTATAAGCGATAACTGCCGCCTCGCATTTAAATCTGTGCGCCACTAGAGGCAGCAAGCCATTCGATCTAATGTCCTTTTCATTTGGTTACTCGAACAAACATGACCGCAGTTCCGTTTGGTGCCACTAGTGGCGCACTTCACCTTTAACACCTAATTAAATATTCACTGACGAGAAGCTCTCTGAGCATAACGCAATAAAACCTTTGCAACACACTACGTATTATTGCACACCTCTGCAAACTAAACAACAATACAACCATGGGGACATTTGCATTCAGATTGTCTTGCATCCTACAGAGTTAAAGAGCAAGATCGATCAATTCATTGGGCCATATTTCACAAGGCCGAATGGAGCTTCACTAACTGGTCTTAAAGGGATAGTTCACCCCAAAAAGCCTTATTTTATCATCATATACATAAATTGTGAGTCAGTAGCAAAACGGTTTCTGGTCCCCATTGATTTCCACAGTATTTTTTTTCTCCTTCTCCAAACTACGGGTCCATCGGGGATTTTTCATAATATCGTCTTTTGTGTTCATTCGGGTTTGGAACAACGTGGGTAAATGACATTTGCATTTTGGGGCGAACTTTCCCTTTAATAAGATACAATGAAGTCTACAAGCTTATATGAAGCAGAAATGGAGATTGATTAGTGAAGACCTTGCAAGTAAAAGCGTACTGAATAGCCACCTAATTTTCAAACGTCTTCTGTAAAGATAAAAAAAAAAAGAAAGAAAAGGGTTTGGTCACTGGCAGGTGACACGGAAGAATCGAATAATAATAAGAAAAACCACTGAGTGTAACCACAGAAACAGTGCCCTCCTTTAAAAGCTTAATTCTAAAAACAAACAGCCCTAATATAAGACTTTGTGCCTGGCCAATTCACTGCATTCATTCACTTTTCCATTTCGTGTTGATTTATTCCCTGCAAAACTCATCTCTGAATCAAAGCCAGGGTGTAAAATCATGGATTTGGAGCTTCAAGTTTTCTAATCGTATGACAAGCTGGGCTTTTAGGACACGCAGAACGCCACTTTTGGCTTGGTATACACTACATAATCGAGAGAGCGATGATCCAAATCAACAATCTTCATACTAAGCGGCTGATTCTGCCTGATCTCAGAGCAGTGTGGGAAATTGTACCCAATCAACATGTGGATGATAAATTTGAAGGACGGTGGTGCGACGCTTGAAATTCAAATGGGAAATGTGTGATATCTCAAAGAAAAAGCCAGAACTCTTGAACGGTGTGAGTTGGATTGATTTGGTATTGGGTGCCAATAGGTGCACAGGAAGTAAACAAGATGTGACAGGGTGGAGAACTACAGAGCAAGGACACCTCTGCTGATTAAAAAAAGTGGGGGAATTTTCTCTGGAGAAGCCAAAATTCAGTACCAGAAAGTAACCTCTATATCTCTGGGGGAGAAAAAAAAAGAAACAAAAAAAAGAAAAGTAGTAGTCACAAATATCCCCATGCCAGCCAGTCATAGAGAAGTGACTGAATCTCTGCCCAATGGACCCTGGCTACCAAACAAGAGGGAAAACATGAAAATGGACAAGTAACAAGTGACGAAGGATCTGAAAAGGCAACACTGCTGGCGTCTCTCTCTCTCAGGACTTTCTGATCTTCTCCCTCCATCCGCGTGTGAGGGCTCTACGTTGTTGTCGTTGTTGTTGTTGTTGTTGTTGTTACCGCATACAGGCTCAGTCCAGTCCATCACCTCACCCTGGAAAACGTTTTCTTCTCACTGTTGCCCCACATCTAATTTCTCTCCATCCCTCTCCTCTACTGCAGCTGCTTCTAAAATTCAGCAAACTCCTTTCCACATTTCTCTGTGAAAGAGACCCGGATTTCTTCTTCCTCGTAGTCGTCGAAGTTGCTGGTGTCCCCGGGGCCTTTGCACTTGGGGATGAAGGGGGCCTCCACCTGAAAACAGACAAATATACAAAGATGAGTTAGCAGAAAAGGTTATTTTACATTTTGATTAAATATATAACCTAAAGGCCCCGATATACTTCAGGCGAGCACGAACGTCATTCATTAGGTTAAAATGGAGTTCGTAACGGGAGTTCAAAACTTTCTGGAAAAGTTTGCTCACTGTTAAACCCCTTCGAACAACCATCCGTAAGTGTGTAATAGGTGGGTGTGGTTTTGAGACTCCATCCTCTTTAGCCCCATTTCCACAGCAGGAAGTTTCCCCACCTTTGGGGTGGTAGCCAGGGTCTAAACGAAGTTCCAGGTAAAAATGCCCCCCTTAAAACTACCCTATTCGCGAGGTAGTACTTTCTCAAAGTTCAGCAACTTTCGGGGTTGGGAATTGGGCGGTGAACATGCTGATTCATTGAGTTCACGCAGCTTTTTCTTTTTCAACCTGAAAGTTTGTTGCGGTGTGTGTGCAGTAAGAGCGGTTTGCTATTCGAATCAACAAGGAAGTTTAAAAAAATACGACAAAAGGAATGACGAGGTTCAGGCTTTATCAAGCTTATACAGTATGCGGAGGACGAAATCCGACGGGAACTGGAAAGTCGCGCACAGTCCTACGTCTCAGGACTAATTCGCCTAATCTTCACGGTACTGTAAGCCGCGATGGAAATGCAGATGGCAACAGGTCTGGGGGGAGAAATTTCCTAGGGCAAACTGTTCCAGGTAATTTCTGTGGAAACGCAGATATGACGCAATTGACAGGCGACTCCCTCAGACGTCCCGGGTCCTTGGTTAAAATAGCAATTTTCTCTCAATTTACAAATAGTTGGAAACATTTTGGATATTGTAAGAACCCAACTGAATAAAATATATAACACTGGCATCATAAAAAATCATAAAATCACAGAGCGGGGTCAGCGCATTATTTATTTATTTATTTATTTATTTATTTATTTATTTATTTATTTATTTATTTATTTATTTATTTATTTATTTATAGGGGTGTAAAAAAATATTGTTAAACAATACAAATTTGACAATATGTAGGAAACAATATGATTCGAGTTATGGAGTTGTTTTATCCAAGGCTTAACTTGCAGTAGTATTCCTATTTATAAGGTATAATTCACCCAAACACAAATTTACAAATGTAGGCTACCACAAATGTTTATCATCATGTAGCCTACTCAACATCATGTCTTTCGTTTAACTTCCAAACACAAATCAAGATATTATTTATGAAACCTGAGGGATTTCTGTCCCTCCATTTAAAGTCCATTGTTCCTCTCAAACCTAACTTAAAAGAGCCACAAAAAATGTCATTAAAGGTGCCCTAGAATGATTTGAAACAATATGTTAAATTGTTCTCTGATATCTAAATAGAGGGTATGTGGCTTATTTAAGGGGGAAAAAAAATGTCCAGATACAGTTTTACAGGTCCATTTACAACCCTATAAAGTGTCCCTAGGATGTAATGCTCTGTTTTTGCCTTATTTGGAAGGGTCATGAATATTAATGAAGAGTTCTGCTCTGATTGGCTTATTTCAGCAGCTCACAGCAGTTCAGTAAATCGGCTCGTGAGTCCTGACAGAACAGACCAACTAAATGAAACTAAGCAGAACATCTCAAATGGAGATTGATAAAATGCAGCTTACTTGTTTATTTGGTGTTTTTAGTAATTAAATCCCCCAAACAGAGCTTTTCTGTGAAAAGAAACCTGTATACACTCCGGGTTTTACCTAAACATGTTCAATCTGGCAACCACATGCACACAAGCTCTTTCTCGCGCACGGACGATCTGAAAACAACAATAAACAAGTAAGCTGCATTTTATCAATCTCCATTTGAGATGTTCTGCTTAAAGTGTCATTCAGTCTACATTTTAGACTTGTCTTTTTTCGTCACCGATATTGCATGTTTATATAACGTTAGTCACAATGTAGGCTAAGGTTACGCAGTGACTGTGGTGTAGCCTAATCTGAAATACAAATAGGCAAAAACATCATAGGAAACACCGTACTTCAGTTCTCACACATATACATATATAACTTATATTTTTACTAAATGAATAGCCTTGTCAAATGACTATCGTTTTAACTTATATGGTGGAAAAGGTGACGTTTGCTAGAAGGATCGAGTGAACGATTTAAGCAAAGTATCTACAGTTGTATTTTGTAATACAAAATAATATTTCCCTTTGTCATTAGACACACTATTTAGTTTTGTATGGTACTTGGAGTTTCCTATTGTTACTGTAAGCATCTTGCGTTATCTAGACAATGCTGTCTCTCTAAGAAACTTTCAATTTAATCAGAAATTGTTTAAACAGCTAGTCAATAAGTGGATAAATTACTTACTGCTTGCAGGAATATAATTGCCCCTTTCTTCAGTTTAAGACGCTAAGCGATGCTTGCTTGAAATGGGCCGAACAAACAAACGATTTGTTGTGGTATCCGATTATAATAAACCTCAACCATGTTTAATGAGAGACGTTTTTGCTATCTTCGAGTGTCTTGTTTACCATCAGTAGATTCGGCTTGTTTGGACAGATGCAAATGTTGGGGCGTGCATATAAATGACCCCCCAACGCTTACGTCATGGTTGGGTTTATGTTGAGAAGCACTTTTTTTTTCTTTCTGAATTTTTGATTTACGAGATTTACATAAGAAATAGGAGGCAATGGTGTTTGAGACTCACAGTATGTGATGTCCATGTACTGAACTCTTATTATTTCACTATGGCAAGGTTAATTCAATTTTTCATTCTAGGGCACCTTTAAGGCATCTTAAAAATAACTAATGGAGTGTCCAATAAAGATTCAAATGATCATGAATCATGATTCAGATCACGTGTCAAACTGGGAAACGTGACATTGATGAAATGTATCATGAATCAATCTGCTGATCCACGACCGTTTGAATCTTTATTTGAGGAACACTGAAGAGAAGACAATGCTGAATAAAGTCGAAGTTTTTGTTATGTTTGGACTAAAATGTATTGTTGATGCTTCAAAAGAGTCTAACTAACCAACTGATGTCACATATGGACTACTTTGATGATGTTTTCATTACCATCTGAACGTGGACAGGGCATACACTTACATTTAAAGGACAGAAAGCCCTCGGACTAAATAGAAAATATCTTAAACTGTGTTCCGAGGATGAACGGAGGTCTTACGGCTGTGGAACGACATTAGGGAGAGTCATTAATGAAAGAAATTTCATTTTTGGATGAACTAACCCTTTAAGGAAGGTTGAGGTGGCTTTGAAATGCAAACATCAAGGTCAAGGTAAGAAATTATGTAACAAAAGATGCATTTTAGATTAACAAGCTAGATAGATCGCGCAGTCTACTTCGTTTAGCAGCCTTTAGCACAGGGGTCTCAAACTCAAATTACCAGGGGGCCACTGGAGGTAGACTCTGGGTCAGGCTGGGCCGCATTCCTCGGTTCTAATCTGCTCATATAATTTTCTTCATTGAAATGTTCATCAATTATTGTATATTAAGAGCGTGGACACGTTGCATTTTGTGTGCATTTGTGTGTGTGCAACTTAGTTTTGTGATTTCACCGTAAAGAATAGTCTCTCTCCGCAACGGCATTACGCGATAGATTGATGCGCTCGTCTGTGTGTGTGTGTGTGTGTAGACTGCGCAAGCCAAAAGAGAATCTGAATCCCGCCTACTTTGATTTGTTTGGCCATTTGAGCGCTATTAAACCACATTAATTTCAACTGTCTGATCAGCCTCTGTTCATGTCAATCACGCGGTGTCAACCAATTATACTGCATGAGAGAGGGCCGAGCTAATTCTCTCATACACACACACACGAAGTGAGGCATAAAGCGCGGCACACGCAACGAATGAGGCACTATGGGATACTTCAACCAAAAATGGTTTTCAGAGCAACGAGCAGGCCGCACCAACACTAAAATTTGATGTCAACTAGGGGGCCACAAAATATCATCCTGCGGGCTGCGAGTTTCAGACCCCCGCGGTACGGCATTCATGAGTCAATACACGCTTGTCAATTGCATTTTGTTCGATTTTGCATTTAATTAATTCTTTATATTTCTCAGATACAGATTTCCTCATTAACGTCCAGATTCCCTATTAGCATTGGGTTTAAATCCAAAAACTATTGCTTAAATCCAAAATCTGACTCCTGCTGTTGGTCTGTGCCTCGACTCTCGTTCGTCTCATGCTGAATTGAGCCGACGTGTTCAGTTTAATTGTATTGTCTTGCGCTCTAACTGAACTGTGGGGGGTGTGCCGTGTTGGGCAAGTGATGTAACCAGTGTGTGGCTGAACACTGTGTAACACGACTATCGCAGCAAGTCTACTGTTCACGTAATTTGAACGTCTTGATACCCCCAAACAAAGAACAAAAAAAGAGCAAAAAAAAGTATATCGGGGCATTAACATCTACTGATGATTTGATCACAAAACGGGGGCAATTTTGATATCAGGTTGAATTCAAAGATTGAGGAAAAGGTGAGAGCATTGTAAGAACTCAGGTACCTTCTTCTGGTAGATTGCGATCCAGTCTGTGGTTGCAAACCATTTGTGGCCCTTGATGTCATTGACGCCATTCTTGAGGTTACCGAAGCGCTTCGTCAGATCTACCTGCAGCAGGTTCCTCAGCAGGTCCTTCAGGTCAGAGCTAAAATGCGAGGGAAAGCGGACCTAGAGCAAGATTGAGACACACTGTCAGTGCTTGGGATTCACATCACATTGACTTCTGAAACACCAGAAAGTCTTGTCACAATTGACACAATGTTATTTAATAAACAAGTGAAAGCATCACGTCAGTTTATCTATCAAACCCTAATTAACTGACAGTGACTGAATACTTAAAGGGTTACTTCAGCGATTAGCATATGGCTTTGTATCAGTAGAAACCCTGGAGAATATTCAAATGATTGTGCTTTCCCCCCTCATATCTCCCTGAGACAAGAGATTTATGCATTTTATTTCTGGAAAAATTCCTCCTATGATGCAAAATGACGATTTTTGCATCATAGGAGGAATGTTTGCCCAGAGGCTAAAGACTACAGCCAGCAGAGGGAGCTATTTCCGCATGTTTTAAATCTGCGCATGGGGGATGGGAGATTACACTCAGCTGGCAGGGAGAGCTCAGCTTGCAGACAGGATCATTTAAACGGAGCTATGGTGAGCAATGTAAGTCTTTTAACTTCTCAAATTCATTTCTATGAAAGTTAAGCTTGCAAAGGCATGAACTGAAAGGCGTGCCAGACTGAACTCCTGTGTGAATGTATGCCGCGAATGTAGTCGCGACTCCCTCAGCTCTCATCACTCGTGCAGTTAGTGCTCAGGGCTGTGACACTCGCGCGGTGACTCACTCATTATATTGAACAGACACGTTCAGTTTTTAATTGTAGTGACTTCTCTAACTCAGTCACAGTAATGAAGTTGGTGGTGTTGGGAATGGCCTCACAGGGCAGCGAAGCATTCTGGGAATTGTAGTCTTTCATCCCCATGGGACAAAAATACATTTTCTGTCTTTTCTCAGTCTAGAAGACACCAAATTCAAAAATAATTTCACATTTCTACTGCATTGATGACCCAGTTTAAATACAGATTCATCTTCCCAGCGCTGAAGTACCCCTTTAAATGTATTACAGTGCAGAGCACAGCATCTCTCACACGCAAACCACAAAACCAAAGGAAACTGCTGCAAAAGAAGGCAGCAACTGGATCGAAAACCTTGACACAGTTCATGCTGTCAAATCAATTAATTGTGATAATTTGCATCTAACATAATATATATATATACATACAGTATACACACCGCATAATATAGTCAATATATTATATAGTCAACCTTCCTAATATTGTGTTGGTCCCCGTCTTGCTGCCAAAACAGCCCTGACCCGTCAAGACATGGACTCCACTAGATCCCTGAAGGTGTGCTGTGGAGTCTGGCACCAAGATGTTAGCAGACTTGTTTGTAAGCACATCCAACAGATGCTCAATTGGATTGAGATCTGGGGAATTTGGAGGCCAAGTCCACACCACAAACTCGTTGTTGTGCTTCTTAAACCATTCCTGAACCATTTTTGCTTTGTGGCAGCACATTATCCTGCTGAAAGAGGCCACAGCCACAAGGGAATACTGTTTCCATGAAAGGGTGCACATGGTCTGCAACAGTGCTTAGGTAGGTGGTACGTGTGAAAGTAACATCCAGATGGATGGCAGGACCCAGGGTTTCCTAGCAGAACATTGCCCAAAGCTTCACACTGCCTTCGCCGGCTTGTCTTCGTCAGCGATGGACAGGGGTCAGCATGGGCACCCTGAAAGGTCTGCTGCTACAAAGCCCCATACACAACAAACTGCGATGCACTGTTTATTCTGACACCTTTCTATCAGAACCAGAATTAACATGAGCTTGAGCAATTTTTAGCTCCAGTAGCTCATCTGTTGGATCGGACCAAACACAGCCCAGTCTTCTCTCCCCATGTGCATCAATGAGCCTTGGCCCTGTCGCCGGTTCTCCACTGTTCCTTCCTTGGACTACTTGTGATGGATACTGACCACTACAGACCATGAACACCCAACAAAAGCTGAAGTTTTGGAGATGCTCTGACCCAGTCATCTAGCCATCACAGTTTGGCACTTGTCAAACTCACTCAATGTTTTTCCATTTTTCCTGCTTTTAACACATCAACTTTAAGGACAAAATATTCACTTCCTGCCTTATGTATCCCACCCACTAACAGGTGCCGTGATAAAGAGATAATCAGTGTTATTCACGTCACCTGCCATTGGTCATAATGCTGATCAGTGTATTAAAACATATTTACATATACACTATTTAAACCAACTTTTATGTTAGATGTGATTAATCAATTTGACCACAAATTGTGAGTTTTCTTTTTCTTTTTAATAATTTATTTTAAATAATGTATTACTTTTTGTTCTTTTAAAATATTACTTGTTAGGTTTAACTTATTTTTACATCAGTTTTTTTTAGTAATTTTAAAAGGCACGTGTCACATGGGATACTTCTGCAACTTTTTTTAACAAGATTCACTGCCGTAATATGGACAAGCAAGAGTTCGACATATACATTTTTTTTTTTAAAGCAAACGGCATTAGCCCAACACCAGGGTGAGTAAATGTAGACTTAACTTTCATTTTAGGGTGAGCTATCCCTTTAAGTTTTCCTACTAATATTTAGATTTAATTTGACCTTTTATTTCAAGGAACTATTCTAAAGGGATAGTTCATCCAAAAATGAATGTACACAAAGGAAGATCTTTGGAAGAATGTTTGAAGAATGGGCGGCAGTGGCTCAGTGGTTCATGTAGGTTGTCTACAAACCAGAAGGTTGGTGGTTCAATCCCCGGTTCCACCTGACCAAGTGTCGAAGTGTCCATGAGCAAGACACCTAACCCCAGCTGCTCCCGACGAGCTGGATGGCGCCTTACATGGCTGACATCGCCGTCGGTGTATGAATGGGTGAATGTGAGGCAAAAATGTAAAGCGCTTTGGATAAAAGCGCTATATAAATGCAGTCCATTTACCATTTGCAGTCCATTTGTAACCAAGCAGATCCCAGTCCCTTTTTGACTGCCATAGTAGGGGAAAAAATACTTTGATAGTCAAAAGGGAGACGAGATCTGCTAGGTTTCAAACATTTTTTTAAATACCTTTCTTTGTGTACAGCAAAAAGAAATGTATAAAGGTCTGGAACGACTTAAGGGTGAGTAAATGATGACAATTGTAATTTTTGGGCAAACTATCCCTTTAAACAGTTGGTTTATATGAACAACAGTGACACGTGTGTGAATGAAATCCAGTGCTGAATAATCCCTGTGCACTGATGTCTGTGCTCACCTTCCCGGAGACAATTTTCTCGTAGATCTGAATGGGCTGGTCAGCAAAGAACGGAGGGTAACCAGCAGCCATCTCATAGATCAGCACTCCCAGAGCCCACCAGTCCACTGCTTTATTATAACCCTAAGAGAACGAGAGAGCAGAAGAAGGCAAGGTTATGCTGGAATTGACTAGCCAATCCCTAACAAGTAAAGCAGCACTGTTACTAACTTTACTGAGGATGATTTCTGGCGCCAGGTACTCAGGCGTGCCGCACAGTGTCCAGGTCCTGCCCTTTACACGTTTTGCAAAACCAAAATCTGTTACCTGAGAAAAGAACAAGAAGAATGACGATAAACACTGTGTATGAAGAGAATCCGATACATCAGTGAACCCCTGTATAGTCTTAAAAAGATAGTTCATCTTTGTTTCATGTTTATCTGCTTACCCCGGTGCATCCAACAAAATTCGAAATCAAGAAAGCGAGCCATATTTATATAATTTTTTCACCTCAAATACAACCCTAAGGTACACTTCCGGTAAGGTCAATATACACGCTCTGGTGTCATGTGCGTGTAAAGACATCACTTCCGGTATACACGATCTGCCGTAGTTTACGCCAACGCCAGAAGTGAATCTCATACATGATGCCAGAGCGTGTGTATTGACCTTTCCGGAAGTGAAATGAACTTCAGGCTGTTGAATATAGCGTGATGGAGTTAAAAATCTTCATTTGTGTTCTACTGAAGAAACAAAGACACCTACATCTTGGATGCACTGGGGGTAAGCAGATAAACATCACATTTTCATTTTTTGGGTTGACTATCACTTTAAACACAAGTCAGCTGTTTTTAGCATCCGACAATCTTGGAGTTGCTACTATTACTCATTTGAAACCCTGCATGTTTACCTGTATGTATCCCTGCTGGTCTATGAGCAGGTTCTCAGGCTTCAGATCTCGGTAGATAAGATCAAGCGAGTGAAGGTATTCAAAGGTCAGAACTATCTGGGCGGCGTAGAATCGGGCATGAGGCTCACTGCACCGGACAGAGACAGATAGACAAAACGTAAATATCCAGAGGTCATGGGACCTGCATGCATGGTAACTATTCAAGAATGAGAAAAACATCATTTTGAATGGGTTTAGTTAAAACAGGGCCTACATGTCAGGACACTTGTCACTGTTTGACACGTCATGTCAACTACCCTACAATATTTCATTACCTGAACTGCAGATTGATTTTATTTTCAAAAGAACAAAAACTGTGCTCATATGTCCACAAAAAAAAAGCATTTCAAACATAATCTGAATTGTAGTTGTACTGCACTTTCACAATTCATCTACAAAGCAAAAAAAATGCTTGTTTCACGGTTACAATTAAGGAAATATTCTCGTCAAATCTGAGATAAATGTCAAAATAACAGTAATATACAGCTATAATATAATATGTGGATAGTTAACGTCGCGTATTCAGTCAAGCAGACACAATGAACATGTTAGGCTGCAACTACTTTTGCTTATAATGATTAAAATATGAGGAGGATATACAATCTAAGAGTATTTTTTAAAGCATTCTTGCAAGCTATTCTTTTGGCTATCTGCATTTTTTTGTATCTTTTAAAGAAAGCGTTTAAATGCAAGCAAAAAAAAAACTGTCTGAAAAATGATTTGCAATATGCAAAGGAATCCACTTCAGTGTTGCAATCACTGACTGATGCGATTTGATAAGTTACTATATAAAAATAATAGTAGGAATGCATGTATCTGCTAATAATCTGTATAAGTCAAATATTTTCACTATTGGCCACTATTGATCTACTATTACTCACTATTAAAATTTAGTGTGACTGCAACTTTGTGAAGAAAATGTCATGTTTTTCCATGTAAACACACTAGATGGATGTGTATGACCTTTTGCAGCATCTTGCACAACATTTATTTTAAAATATAATAATATGGTCTATACAGAATTCATTTGCTACAGTAGCATGCATGCGATACATTTTTTGCATGCGTGTAAAACACAGCCGTTTGTTGTGTTAGTCGATGCCGCATGCACCCCGCTTGATATCCTTCAAAAACAAAAGTATTTGTTTAGCGGGGGTTAACTGGCTGAGACCTGCACACCAACAAATCTGCTCACAAAAAACAAACCTTTAGTATGATGCAAATGAAATTCCCTGTGCAGTGTGAAGTTTAAAGTTTTGTTTAAAGTTACTCTCTTTTCTCGCTTTCTACAGTATACAGGTGCTGGTCATATAATTAGAATATCATCAAAAAGTTAAAAAAAAAAATTAAAATTTTAATTACCTTGTTTGAAACTTGTATTTCTTTTCAATTTGATGAATATAACTGACAACTAAGGAAAATCCCAAATATTAGGATTACCAATACAAAGAAAAGAATTTTAGAAATCTTGGCCAACTGAAAGTGAAACTGAGTTGGGGCTCCTTTTGCCTGAATTACTCCAGCAATGCGGCGTGGCATGGAGTCGATTAGTCTGTGGCACTGCTCAGGTGTTATGAGAACCCAGGTTGCTCTGATACTCTGATAGTTGCCTTTAAGTCTTCTGCATTGTTGGGTCCAAGTCCTGTTGGAAAATGAAATCTGCATCTCCATAAAGTTGGTCAGCTGCAGGAAGCCAGAAGTGCTCTAAAACTTCCTGGTATACGGCTGCGTTGACCTTGGACCTCAGAAAACACAGTGGACCAACACCAGCAGATGACACGGCAACCCAAACCATTACTGACTGTGGAAACTTTACACTGGACCTCAAGCAATGTGGATTGTGTGCCTCTTCCTCCAGACTCTGGAACCATGATTGCCAAAGGAAATGCAAAATTTACTTTCATCAGAGAACATAACTTTGGACCACTCAGCAGCAGTCCAGTCCTTTTTGTCTTTAGACCAGACAAGACACTTCTGACGTTCAAGAGTGTCTGTTGTTCAAGAGTGGCTTGACCAAGGAATGCGACAGCTGAAAACCAATGTCTTGCATATGTCTGTGCGTATTGGTTGTTGAAGCACTGACTCCAGCTGCCATCCACTCTTTGTGAATTTCCCTCATATTTTTGAATGGGTTTTGTTTCACAATCCTCTTCAGGGTACGGTTATCCCTATTGCTTGTTTCTACCACATCTTTTCCTTTCCTTCCCCTCTCTATTAATGTGCTTGGACACAGAGCTCTGTGAACAGCAGCCTCTTATCCAATGACAATGGTGTCAATGGTCGTCTTTTAGACAACTGTCAAATCAGCAGACTTCTCCATGATTGTGAAGCCTAGAGAACTAGACTGAAAGACCATTTAAAGGTATTTGCAAGTTAATTAGAGTGTGGCACCAGGTGTCTTCAATATTGAACCTTTTCACAATTTACTTTTTTTTTTTTTGGAGATTCAGAATTTGGGATTTTCCTTAGTTGTCAGTTAATATCATCAAAATTAAAATAAATACACATTTGAAATATACCGGTCTGTGTGTAATGAATGAATATAATATACAAGTTTCACTGTCAAGTCAAACTAGATGATTTTTAAAAAGAGTAGTCCCTCTCCTAATTAGCGCAAAGGAAGCGGAAATAGGAAATAAACAGGAAGTCAGTGAGAGGAAGCAGATACGCTCAAATTCTCTGCAGCGATCTGAACAGCGAGACGCAAGCGCTCTAGCTCTCAGCCAAACTTTGAAGTGGGACACGGAGAAAGTGCACCGAGAAAACATCATCAAATCACGGAGTGACAGCCGTGAGAACTTTAAAGCATCCGTTTCTGTGAATGAAGGAAAGTTACGCTGGTAAAGCAGCAGGTGTCTAATCAGCATTGATGCAGCGAGTACGTTTGCGCTCAGCACGGAGATATTTTGTGTGTTTTCTTTAAGCTGTTCATTATGTGCTTATTTGATGCAAGATGTAGTGTGTGTAGCATTAGATTAATATTATTTTATTATAGTTTTTTTTTGTGGTTTCTTGTTTGTGGTTTATTTATTTGTGGGATAATTGTGTTAAAAGTATTAATTAATTCTAAAATTCATGTGATTAAGGAGATTAAAAAAATGTTTATGTGATTTTGCATACATATTTAAGGTTAGTATTTAGGTAAATTTCCTGAATTTATACATGTTAAAGTCTGTACTCATAAGGTGTTTAAATTTGTTGCAAATTATTTGAGTCCTAGAAAGAACTGACAACAACACAATGGGTTTATTTCAATTGATTGATTGATTTGTATTTTTCTGTTGAAGGGTTTTCACCTTTCTTTTGTTGATAGTGCAGTTCTCTGACAATACCACCATATTACATTCAATAAAAGAAGAGTGGAATCCAGTTATGGCCTCCTTTTGACGATATTCCTTTTTAAGAAGGGAAATTGTGCACACAATAGAAGTGGCTTGACATTCACTTTTTGAATGGAATTAGTTAAATAAATCAACTTTTTGAGGATATTCTAATTATATGACCAGCACCTGTATAATTCATTTATAATTTAAAGAAAACTTTTGTTGGTCATACATACAACCAGCTACTGATAAACACATGTAATTATGGGAGTGAAGTCTTCAGAGTCCCTCCTGAAACTGCTATGATTGACAGTGATAACCATTGCAACGGAGAGGACAAAGCATCTGACAAGTCTATGTCAAAATAGCTCAGTGTGCAAAAACGAGTCTGTATTTGCCGAATATGTTCAGCAGTTTCTACTGTTAAAGAAATAATTAATTAAATTATAATTAAGTTGCTTATTTATTTTGTATTTTCAAGTTTATCACAGTAGTTAACCCTTCTGGGCTGTTGGGGGCCGGGCTTAATGAAAAAAGTTTCCTTCATCTAAATGGCATGAGACTTCTTGAATTTTCCTGTACTTGCCATCAAACTTCAGAACAATAAAAGTACTAAAGTTTGCTACAAGTAATTTAATAATCTGTGAAAATAACTATGGCAAATGAGCCAATGAGTGGTCCTCTGCACCCATCTACTGGTTGTCATTTTAAAAGTGCTTGTTTGTCAACAGGTGGCAGAAATAGTTAACTATGCACTCTCTATAAATGAAAATGAGAATTGAAGATCTTCTTTAAAGGTGCTATAAGCGATTTTGCATGTTTGTGTCACATACAGTAAACATCTCGTCACTATTCGCTAGCTGCCTGTCCCCTGAACACAAACGGTCTCTGTAGTCAGCACAAGCTCCACAAACGGCATCAAAAACAAACTTGGGCAGTCTGGACAACGAAACATAATAAACAGGGCCCTAGCCAATAACTTAAGAATGATTTGGGGGTGGAGGTTTGGGGTTAGTGTGTGTGCACATGAAGTGTGTAGAAGAGAGAAGCATAAAGAGGGAAGTTCGAAAAATAAGATTCTGACATGGCCGAAGAGACAACGTTCTGATGAACAACTTGCAACGTAAAGGGAAAAGGAGAAGGAACACGCAAAGTCCCGAATTTACATCGGAAATCATTCGAAAGGGAGCGAGAACTCGGAAATTGGCTTCCAAGTCGACATTCAAGTGACAGTTTCAGGAAGCATGGAGGGGAGGGGAGGAGGAGGAAGGGTCTAGCTAGCCTCTGTTTTTCACAACTCTTTGAACGTTGAGAAGTTACTCCACCTAGGATCGCTTAGAGCACCTTTAAATTGAATTTAACTTAAGTTTAATGTTATCGTGAGGTTGAATTGAGGTTGTGAGGTTGAATAAACAAAACCGACGCTGATAGGCAATACGTTTTTTGCTTCTGCAGCCATTTTGGGCAAAGAAAGAAAATGTTTGTCTGAAAAGTTTTCTTGTTAAGGGTTGGCTTTTGCGTGCCCTGTATGAGACATTATTAGTGCTTTTGTCAGTCACATGTCCATTTAAGCGACAAACTGTGCTACCTACTTGTGGTTGTATTATGAAATCTAACGCACGCGTCATACTTGTTCAACCTCTGTAGCACCAGTGCGATGTGTAAAAAAAAGTTAATGTACAGCCCTGCTTCTAATAAGAAAAAGTCTCAGCTTTCAAATTCTGTCCATTTTATCACAAACATTTGACGCTCTTAAATGAAACGTGACAGATTGCTGTAGCGCCGTAGTTTAAGTCATTTCTTCCACGTTAAAGGGGGGGTGAAACATTCAGTTTCAGTCAATCTCATGTCAATCTTGAGTACCTATAGAGTAGTATTGCATCCTTCATATCTCCGAAAAGTCTTTAGTTTTATCATATTTATAAAAGAAATATAGGCTGTACCGAGTCTTTCCGGAAAAAACCGAGCGCCTGGAGGCGTATCGTGTGGGCGGAGCTAAAGAATGACAAGCGCGCAAAGAGGTGACGTCCTCAAGCGTGGAGAAGCCCATCTATCTCAGCTAATACAGATAATGATCCAGAATCAAATCTGAGGCTGAAATAAATTGAACAGGAGAAACGGCAACATCAGGACGTCCGTCTCTGTGGTATGTAAGTTACTGTATTTAATGGCCTCTCCACATTTCTGTGTGTTTACTCGCAGTGTATGAGGACATGATTCGGTTTATGGACTATTGTATGCGACTAGACCTTAGAAGTAGCAAGCAAAACGGTTTTGCACGTCAGAATACTGTAACGTTATACAGAGAACAACAATGGAGTAACCGTTAGCGCATTTGAATGACGAAGCACGGGATCGTGTCGTTTACTGATGTTTACTCACGCGACGATAGCCAACAGCACAGACATTTGAAGCAGTTTTACTCACCGGCTGCTTCCAAAGCAGGACCGAACCTTTATCACTGGGACTGCTCCGTCAAAAACACACTTCTTTGGTATGATTTGGTGAAGTCCTGACAGCAGTGGCGTGTAAATCCACTTTGCGACGCGACTAAAACGACGCTGTGAAGCTTCCCGTCATTTCTGCGTTCAAATCGGTTCAAATGCAGTGCTGCCTTCCCGGAATGCTGTGCTGAAGCGTTGAAGTCGCTCGACGTCACCCATAGGAATAAAGAGAAGCGCGGCGCGACATAAGTGTTCACGGACGACTGGATCTGCATCTGAGAGAGTGTTTACGGCGTGCATTTCCTCTCTCGCTCTAGTCACGCGCGCGCGCACCCTACCGGGAGAAGAGCCCGTACGGCCCATACAAGGACCTTCCGCTCTTATTAATGTCAAGTAGACCCATACTCTAAAAAAACTCGCCGAAACTTGTGAGAAACCGGAAGGAGTATTTTTGACACAGAAATACTCCATCAAACGTCCAACATTAGTTTTTGAAACTTTGTCTATGTTTAGGATGGGAATCCAAGTCTTTAACAGTGTAAAAAGCTCAGTATGCATGAAACAGCATTTCACCCCCCCCCCTTTAATATAAATTATATCTTGAAAAACATGCTTGATGATCAGAAGGAACTTGCTGAAATGTCTAATGTAATCGCTCAATCAGTTCCTCAACCGCGGAAAAACGTCAACTGTGAACAATGTAACTTAAAGTTGCATTTACCTCAGGAAAGTCATCCAATGTTCAGTTACAAATAGTAAGAAGCTTATTTACACTTAATTATATATGTATGTTTGAATAAATTTGAAGTCATGAAGTGTTTATGTAAACTACCTTATGTGCAAAATTCAGAGGCCCGTTTCAAAGAAACCGTAGGAGAACCCCCAAAACAAAAAAGCAATGTGACTGCAATTACTTTATCCATTGTAACAATGTTTTCATCTTTCACACTTAACAGTCCATTTATAAATGCAATCCATGTATCCCTCTCCACGCATTATATCTCATTAACCAGAATCGCGACCAATCACGACCGAAATCACACTCACGTCCGAAAACAAAAACAGCATTCAAGCTTTGTCATCCTCAGCAAGCATCTTGGACAGCAAAATGACCAGGCATTGAGAGCAAAGAAATAAAAGTTAGAGAAGAGGGAATATATAAGGGATTTAATAGGAATTAGTATTGGCAGAGAAATTTAGTCAGACTGGCGTAAAGTATCTAATATCACATATTTCAACTGACCAAAATTAAGGTATTAGAAGCTTGTTGCTACAAAGTGCCTCCGGAAAGAAACTCTAAATACATTTCAAAGGTTTAGCAAGTCACAAGTTAACCTCGATGTTGACCATCTGAGACTGACACTGGACCTCAGTGGATCCAGTCCATGTAGTCTGTAGTTACGCAAGATTTACTGCAAAATGTAGCAACACATTTCACTTGTCAGCATTGCACATTTGACCAATAAATCTTTGAACTTTGCAGATAATCCGGTAGTATTTTGAGTATGATGCAGTTTTGCGTGTCATCATATTGATGATGTGGTTCAATTTGTAGTACATCAATATATTACTGTGCTTACATTTCTACAATCACTAAAAATAGTAGAAAACAACAATACATAGCTGTAATAAATCAAAAGCAGAATAAATGCTTCACTTATTTAAACTAGCTACAAATTAAAGCCTGGATGGAGTGATATGCATATAAAAAACTCACCTGAACCGGCCAATTCTACGCAAGTGAGAGAACATTTCTCCTCCAGGAACATACTCCATTACCATATACAGGTTAGTGTTATCCTGAGTAGAGAATACACGAAACAGAAGAGTACAAAACTGTTTAGATACAGATACACACACACACACAGTTAAGTTTGGGTTCAGAAGTATTTTTAATTGTAGATCTCTTACGTTCACCAAGGCTGATCAAAAACTATTTTTGAATAATATTGAGTAATATTGTGAAATAATTAAAAATTATTTGAATATATTTTAAACCATAATTTATCCCTGTGATCAAAGCTGTATTTTCAGCATCACTAATTCAGTCTTCAGCGTCACATGATCCTTCAGAAATCCCATTGACATGATTTGATGCAACATTTATGATTATCATCACCGTTGAAAACAGCTTCATATTTTTGTAGATGCATTTTTTCCAGGATTCTTTTGATGAGTAGAAAGTTATTGGAAATGTAATTACTGGAAATAAAAATATGTTTAACATTATTGGGTCTTCTCTGTTATTTTGGATCAATTTAATGCATCCTTGCAGAAAAAAAGCTCAAAAAACTCACTGGCCACATTCTTTTTAATGGACTTTATCTAGTGCTTCTTCAAATCCTAACTCTAACCCTCCTAACACACACTCTTAGGCTACCCCTAAACCTACCCATCACACAAAACCTTCTGCATTTTCTCCATGAGACAGTGTGCATTCAAGCTGAAGTCCCCACCAGGATAGAAAAACACAAACAAACACACACACACACACACACACACACACACACACACACACACACACACACACACACACACACAGTACCTTGAATGAGTGCTCCAATCGCACCAGGAATGGGAAGCTGACAGCCTGCAGGATGCGTTTCTCATTCAGTGTGTGTTCTATCTGTTTCAGTTTCACTACCTGAAAGACAGAAGGAAATTAACTCCAACAAACACACACATACACACACGTTTGTTTCACTATACAGGTGAGGACACTGCATAGATCCATTGATTGATACTTCCTTTGATTTTACATCATGTTAATGAGATTAGCCTAACCCAAACCTTACCTCTAAACCTAGCCATCAAAAAACATGTGCAAAACACTAGATTTGAATAAAAACATGTGCAAAACACTAGATTTGAATAAAAACATGTTTTGGACAATTTATAAGCCTTTTTAACTTTTTAACTTTTTATAACTAGGCCAATATTGGTGGTCATAATCTGTGTTGGGAAAAGTTAATGTTACAATATTGCTCTACTACCTACAAAAAGTAACTAATTGTGTTACTTGGTCACTTTTTAAGGAAAGCAATGCATTACATTTACTTTTGAGTAATTCATTACTTATTCCCACCGGGGCAGGGCTTGCATGTTTTTTTGTTTTGTTTTTTTTGACAACCAAAAAGTTCAGAAATATACGCCAATTTAAAAGTGCAAAATAATTAGTGAAGGCATGCTCACATCTAGTCTAGAACTACAATGACCATCGTGTTTGATTACTAGGGCTGGGTATTAACAAATTCCACAATTCGATATCGATTATTTTGGATATATATCAGGTAGAATACATGGCAAATTATCCAGGAAAATATAGTAAGGAGCTCCGTGGTCTCGACTTGTGTCCAGTTTGCGCACATTTCTGCTTGTTTAATTTGAGTTTCTTTTGTATACGAACACTCTCTGCGTTTAAAACACAGACTAGCTCTTCTGGCACTGCAGGGTTGTATTATTGAAAAAACAAGCTCTAGGTGTCGCACGATAACTACGTACACGTTGCGGCATTAGTTTCGGCTTTTGTTCACACAGCGCTCGTCCCGGGTCGAATACCGCAATATTACTAGGTGCCCGACCCGGGTCGAATTCGGTAATCAATTCCGGGACGTGGTTGCTTTTACACAGAAGGCGACCCGGGAATGTTCCGGGAATATTGCGGGTCCGACGTGCAGTGTGAAAGGGGCTTATGGGAGTCAGTTGGTGCTACATTAGCCAGCTATAATATTGGAGGTTAAAAATTAACTGATTTGTATACAAACACTTAAATTACACTCAATTATGTTTTTTATAATAATAAAGTTATAATATTAAATTGAACTTGGAAAAAAGAACTGGAGTAGAAATATGACTATTTAAAGGGTGCCTGTCATAACTTGAGTCGAGTCAGATCGATCTCGCGAACACAAATTTTGAAATTTGAAACATTAACAAAGCCCTAAGATTTATTGGATGGGAGGAGAGCTACAATGTTCCATTCATGCATCAACTGGAAAAAGGATGACTAATTGATTCTTGGGATTAAAGGTCCATAACGGTTCGTAAAAATGAGGATTGATTAAAATCGAGAAATCTTTATTTTATCAGCCCTATTGATTATGTAACTCGCATTACTTGTAAAACTGGTCATAATATATCACTATATAAATGAGGAAATTTGACCCTCCCAAGTACTGCCAAATCTGTACACACACACATTTCAGCGATGATTCCTGTGAGACTGTCTTACCTTCTGTTTGTCAAGGATCTTCATGGCAAAATGCTGGCCTGATTCTTTGTGCTTGACTAGCATGACTCGCCCAAACGAGCCAGTGCCCAGAGTCTTCAACCTCTCAAAATGGTCGAGAGATGCAGTATTCTGTACATTGAGAGGATTAAAGAACAACAAATGGATACATTTAGCTAATTTGACTGACTGTTCGTGTGGTCATTATTTTACTTTTATATCAAAATGTCCTTTTATTATTTCCTCAGGGTATCAAGTACAAAAGTTGCAAACTCATCAAGTACATACAAGTTGTGAAACAAACTGCAAGTCAGTTCACCTTGTGTCCAGAAGGGGGCGCACACCATCTCACAATAGCTCACTGGCTGACAAAGTGATTGTGCAGAAAATGGGATTAACTGACCTGTGCTGGGTTCTCCCATTTCTTTAGGAAATCTTCTTTGGCTTTAGCGAGAAACTCCTTAACTGTAGGGAGAGAAAAGGGGAAATAATGTGATTAGTGATTATGTGCACAACAGAACAACATGTGCCATGTTGCACTCAGGGACATGCTAATGTCCTAAGCAAACGTCTAAAGGGGGACACTACCTTATGAACCTGTTAAAATGTTAGCACTGTTAACACAAGTAGGACATGTAAAAACATGTAGAGGTGGTTATAGCAGTATGGCTGCCAAAATCAACGTTTTACAGCCTCTAAAACACATTAAAGTCCAGAGTTGCTGGTCTACCCTTATTTATGACCGCAACTTGCAGCATTTCAGTCCGCTGTGCTGTCTGGGAAGACTGCTGAGAACTACTACTGTACACAAAGTGAATCTCATGAAAACAGGTCACATTTCACTGTAAATATTTTTATTTAATTTTTTTAACGTCCCCATTATTCTCAGTAGCGTACATTAGTGCATTAAAGGCACAATATTTGGATTAAAATATCCCAAAACCACTACAGCAATATTTTGTTGACTTGTGTACTTGCACTATCACAAATGTTTCCAAGAATATTTAAATCCAGAGAAATAAGCAATTTTAACCAGGACACAAATCTTGTTCGTGCGTCGCCTATCAATCACTTCATACCCATGTTACCCTCGATATCCGGTTTTATTTAGTAGAAACCATGAAAACACCAAAGACACTTTAATATATTCTGTGTTTTATTAGACAGGTGAGCAACTGTTTGGGTACATTCATAGAGAGAAAACTAATTGTTATACCGCTCAACACAGTCAGTCTTATTGGTTACATCTCGTTTTCTTTGTTTTCTGCGAATACCGTTCACAGCAGTGTGAACATCTCATAAAATGAAGTGTCTCATAGTAGCCGTCGAGCCAACACACTGAGTAGTATTATAACATAACCTTCCACACACTCAAATGTATTTAATATGATAAAACAGCTCCGCGTTACCCCATTTGAGCAGAAGAAGTGGATAGTGAAGATGTGGATGCAGCGTAATAAAAACTCCGCAAAATCAAGGTGTCATCAAGCTACGCCTTTGTTTTGAATAACCGACTTCTAGCGTCGAAAAAAATTACATATTTGACCTTAAAGGGGTAGTTCACCCAAAAACGAAAATTCTCTCATTAATTACCTACCCTAATGTCATTCGACACCCCTAAGACCTCCCTTCATCGTTGGAAAACAAATGAACATATTTTTGTTGAAATCCGTTGGCTCAGAAAGGCTTCCATTGACACCAAAGTCATTTCCTCTCTCAAGACCCATAAAGGCACTCCCACAAAGCTCATCTCACTTCAGTGGCTCTACAATAATTTTATGAAGTGACGAGAATAGTTTTTTTTACACAATTTTTGGTTGAACTAACCCTTTAAAGTACTTTATACATAATAAAATACTATCAATAATGTTTACAAACTAACCCTTTAAAGTAGCCTGGCTCTGCCCTCCTACGTACTTCCGCTCAATTTTCATTTTCCTTCAGTACTACGTCTGGGACTGCTGTGTAGTCTTAGGTTTTCTCCGAACAAATTTTTACCGGTCCAATCAGCGAACAGAGGGAGTGGCTGAGAATGATGACGTTGATGCCGTGCGCTAGTTTGAGATGTAGTTCAGCAATGGCGGCTGAGAAAGTTGCGAACAAAACCATTAATTCCGTTGTGGCACCACTGCCGAATATCCAGAAGTTAAAGCCGGAGTAATAACAGTCTTTGCTGGGGTTTGTTGGTGGGCATGATGTTGTGGCCCTCCAACAGGGTAAATTCGGGAAAAGTGTGATTTTCCACATCGCTTCGTTAGTGATGAAGGAGTTGGCTGAAGCTATTCGGACGGTAACTGTTTCTCGTGGGGTCGGAAGGTATCGCCATCATTTAAGTTACAGGGACTGGTCAGTTATTTTATTGCCATCCGTCTCTCACCACCCGCGGAAAAATCCCCGGCCGAGTTACCTACTTCTTTTGACAAACGCAAGGTCATGTGGTGATGTAATAGCTGTCCGAATCCACATCTCTGAGTTTTCAACAATATATCACTTCAAAATTCACCGTTTATAATCATTTTTGACCACTGCAGAACACCATACGGTTGCTTTGCTGTTATTAGGATGCATTTATAGACTTGTATTTCCTTAAAATGCTGGTAAGTATTCAGAAGAGCAATACATTTCATCACCGCTCAAACAAATTAAAATAAAAACACTTAAATATTTGAATTGGTCCGTTATTTATAGCAGCATTTATCATCATACCAAGCATATGACATTTTATTTACAGCATACAATGATGTTACGGACCGCGTGAGCGCCGCGTTCCTGATCACAAAACTCTCCTCTCCACCGTGGCGTGAATAAATCACAATCCGAATGCACGAGTTTTAGGTTTTATCCTATAGTTTTATCACTAAGGTGGCATGCACATGTGCACTTTTATTTTGTCGGATTTCCATGAGTGAAACAGGCGAAGGGCACATGACATACGTCACGACCAAACGTTAGCGATTGGTTATGGCAGATCCAGAGTGGCTCAGGGCAGATCCAATAGTTTTAAACCTCAACAGGGTGCCCGCCTTCGCGGAAATAAACCCTTGTCAATGGAGAGTGGCCAGACTCTATGTACAAATGAAACGTAAGAGAGTCTGGTAAAACCAGGCTACCTTTAAAGTACTTTATACATAAAATATTATAAATAAATGTTTGTAATTTCAGCAATAGGCATTCCAACATTCTTTTCACATTTTTTATGTTGATCTATGGTATAAATCAGTGAAATTCTGCATATCTGTGGCGCTTTCCACATACATTGTAGGTTGTTTTCATTTTGTTTAATGCTGGAAAGCTTTCCAGATTAGTTGAAAGCTAATCAACTTCCAGTACAAGGCTACACTAGCGTCTCCATTATATACAAATTGGCTTTAAGTTCTCTGCCAACAACAAAAAACAAAAACAAACCAACTCTAAACTTTGGTCCCCACAGTATTGGCCACTTCCTTTTTTCATCATGTTTGTTGTGTGTTCAGAGCCTGTGGCAATCACTCTCATTGCCTGTTCGTGGTAAGGCCTGTTCTAATTTCCACTGTTGTTAAAACCACATCGACTGAGCTCATGTTATCTAATACTTCCTGAGCCCACTATGACAGAACAAGAGCTCAGACCCAAATCAATATCTACTGGCTTTCTCACTTCATATCTCTCTCGCTGTGCGCATTGTGTGAACCCCACCCGCCACCCTCCTTCCAACCCGCAGAATCATAATTTTTGCTTAAAAAAAAAATAGCGAGAAAGAAATCAGAAATCTGATGAGTGCACTAATGAAGTTACACAAATGCTTTTGAGCAAGTTTTCCATCTTCTTACGAGGCTGTGTGGGAACTTTCAGATTACTGGCTCTTCCTCATTCCACACCACCAGCGCTCACTCTGGGGAAATGCAAGCTGTCACTGCCACTGAGAAGATCCAACTTTTGCAACGTAGTGAGATTGCAGGCATCGAGGACCCTACTATGACACCCTCATGAAACATTCCCAAAGCACAAAGCTTTTAAAATCCAAAAGTAAAGGCATTAAACAAGCTCTCTAAGCGGTGAAACGAGGAGACGGCGTAAAGCAAGGTTACTGCCATTATCTCCGACCCACATGCTCCAGGCAGAGCCAGAGAGAAAAAGCCTCACCCCACAACTTCCCGTCAATTCCCCTGCCTTATTATCTCTGAGAGATTCAGGAGTTCTCTCTCTCACACAAGCAGCGGCTGATGGGACCACACACACACACAAACACACACACACACACACACGGGTCATATTCTACTTCATTTAGATAACCTGTAGAGGAACTACAGTAGAAGATAGAGACAGGCAAATGGACGTGGTGTCCAAAGTTCACCTAAACTCAATGCTTATCCAACACTTAATAAAACAACAAAAGGTGTTCGAAACAGATTTAAAACAAAAGGTCAGACCTCAACAGCTACGCCGCACAAACAACCAGAAAGAAAAATCAAAGAATCACATCAGCCACGCATAAAAATAGCCCTGCCGCATTTTTATAAATGGCTCAGGATATGATCCTTGCTTTTGTACTGGCTTCCCTGACAAGCGGGTGCCATAACTACCGAAGGGAAACAACCGATTCCCACACAAAGTTAGCCGTGCCCTTACCGTCCACTAGGAGCGTGGGACCCTCCACTCCTCCTCCACCACCACCACCCCCTCCCTCCACTGATCCTCCTGAAGAACGAGATTCTCCTGAAGAACGAGATTCCCGCTTCCCACCATGCCTTCTGGAGCTTTTTCGGTCACACATGGGCCCTGCCGAGACGGTTCCTCCTTTCGCCTCTTCCTCACAGTATCAGGCTCATAGCCCTACGCCTCTTCCCAAGAGGTCCCGGCGCACCTGACCCTCGCATCCACTTTAGCTCAAAGCTACAGGTGTACGTTCAACACAACTTTCGTCTTCAAGCGCGGCTGATGATTCGGTCTTCTGTTCCTGCTCTTCCCCGAGCGTCGAATGCTGAACTAAAGCCCTCGCTTTCGGCAGCTTCACTGTGCGGACATCACCCTGGTAAATCAATCGGCCTCATGCCTCGGTTGTATCAATATTTATTCTGTACACAGTGCCATTCCATTCACCCTCAAGTGGAACACACACTCCTAAAATGCAAGCACATACACAAACACACGCACTAGATTGATCCAAATAGGGACCTGGTCGCTAAGGGGAGGGACAAACCTATAAGAGCAATGTCGCATCTAATGAGTTACATGGACAATAAAAAGACAGGGTGGCAGTTCCTGTCAACTTATAGCAGCAAAGGAATGGTAGGCTATTATTAAAAGTGGAGAAATTAAGTTTGAACAGACTCTAGCATGTGGAAAAATAAAGTGGACATAAGGGGTATGGCTTAAAGTGCATCCCGTTGGTCCTTCAAACACGGGCATTGTCCTCTAGTGGACATAGTCCACAATTGATTGGTCAGATCAATCAGTGTGGCCCTCGGCTGCTGTAGCTCGCTCTGACGCATACCAAAGGGGGTCGGCTAGTGGTGCATCGACTTCAGGACTGCCGCTGGTAAACAAAAACACGCAAACACATGAAAACAGCACCCATTTGCAGATCATGCAGCCTCAGGCCTGGCATTTCACTCTAAATGCAGTGTCACTGCGAGAGTGAGGCAGAGGCACAGGAAGAGTCAGCGACAGATGGATTTAAAGACTGAGCCAGATCCAGCCACCCTGACCAGGTGGAGACTCAAGCGACAGTGACACCTTTGGTAAGTCTCTACATGACCTCATTTCTCTAGACTATAGGTACTGCTCTAGTCTAGGTATAATCTCTTTTCAGCTCTCAGATACTTGGCTTGCTTCCACAGGTTGACTTTGTGGATACAAAGTTAGTTAAGGTATTTTACTTCCCTGGTTGGTTTTTTTTTTTTAAAGTTGAGCCTTTTAAAGTGTCAGGGAGAAGAGAGCAGTTGACCAAAGAAAACTTTGAGTGATTTAAAAGAAGCTATGAAGAATCCACCTGGTAAACATGTCAAACCACAAATGAAGTGCTTGTAGTGCAATTGGCAGACTTTCAATAAGTTTCACCCAACAGTTGTTTGCGGGTGGGTAAGCGCTAGGGGTGTAATGGTTCAAGTTACTCATGGCTTAAGGGTCATGTTTGGTATGTGATTTTGTCAGGGAAGGAAAGAAAGAAAATAAGAACAAATAACCAAATACAAGCAACAGCACCAACAAAAATCAAATAAACAGTGCGTTTCAGGCATTAACAGTAGTTTCCAGGTACAGAAATCGAAAAAAAGTAATCAAATGCAAAATAACACTGCACATCCTCTTGACTGTATAAATTAAATGAATCATTATTAAAAAGTTACAAAAGCTATTCAGTCAAGAGCAGCAGACTCAAGAAAGGGGAGGCCCTGCGGGACAAAGGTAACGTGCTCTACAGGAGCCGGTCTTGTAATGTCCAGGAGACACTGCAAACCTGGCCCATCTCTTCAATCACACATAGGGGTACCCAAATTTAGAATCAGGCAGATAAGGATCTATGTCTCACCATTTTATTTTTAAATGATTTTTGCAACCATTTTAATTATCTTAATATTTATTTTTATTCTTACACATGGTATTCTTATTTCTTATGCATATTTTATCCCTATTTTAATTCATTTCTATGTAAAGCACTTTGAATTGCCACTGTGTGTGCGCTATACAAATAAACTTGCCTTGACTACCTTACATAAGGTTGGTTTTTCAGGCAATTCAAATAGTTCATATTGGAATGGCTTAAAGGAAATAAGACTGTGGCCAAAACTGGTACTGCATTCACTTTCAAATTACTAAAGAGCGGTGTAGGGTTGTCACTTTTTATTCGAATATGCATACGAACATGACGTGAAATATCCGTAATCGAACTATAAATAAACTATGATCCGGTTTTTAAAGTGCCATGTAGCACAATTTTTTACAGTCGGGTGCGTTTACATGGAGCACTGTAATCGGTTTAAAAGTCCAATCTGAAAGAAAATGCTCCATATCAACACCTCAATCGTAATAAAAATGCCCAAAGTGAATGAAATTGTAATCGTTTTAAGATGGGTGGAATAAAACTTTTCATGAATCGATCAATCAAAACATTTCACCATGTAAACGACCTGACCGGATTACTTTTGAGTGGGCGTCCTTATATATATATTCGAATACATTGCTTGATATTTGATATCTGTTCGAATTCGATTGTTTTTTTTTTAAATGACAGCCCTGGAGCGGTGTATCCCCCTCCCCCCTGACTCAAGGTTGCCAGATAGGTTGCAGAATCCCACAGGAACGTTTGTAGCTGCAGCTATGGTCACTAGAGCAGATCTGGCAACCCGGATGCCCAAACACTACTGACTTCGTGATTGGTAGATAGGTGGAGGGCGGAGCTTCAGGCCAAAACACAACATGACATCATCAACATCAGTTGAGGGCTGCAACAACAACTTTTAAATGACAATATCCTGGCCGGACTACTGTTGTCAGTGATAGAAGTATTTGAAATGAACATGATTTCTTAATGTCTAGTGACATATCAGGGCCATTTTATGATTAATTGAAATAGATTTCTTACATAAAGTTCCTTTAAATGCGTTTAGTTTAAACACAAATAGCAAAGTGTGCTGTTCAGGTCTCTCTCTGCGATGGCGGCATAAATGCTGCATTTCTATTGAACAAAGTTTACAAAGAGTTTTGTACTGTTTTAAAGTATTGGAAAGCTAGAAAGTGATGGATAAGCCGAACTGTTTTACGTGACATTTTCAACAAACCATTTTATAGATGAACTTATTAAGATGAACCATGGTGCAAGTGCGTTGCCGTGGGTGGAGAACGGTATGATTTTCGTTTTACACTTCTAGTAAGTGTTGCATGAACAGGTAATGGCGTTAGCATTAGTTCATAATTCAGACTGGGAGGAACAGCAGAACACTGGGACCCCAACAAAGCGGGATACACTGACGTTTCCAGGAGACGGACAGCCAGCTTCCCTGGAACTCCTGTATGACGCAGCCAACGCCAGGCAACAGCACAAACATTAGAAGATGAATAAAAAGGGCTTTGTACCCTGGATGTGCGTGTCGGCAGTTCCACATTAATCCACGAAGCACACCAAGAGGTGCTAATTTAAACTCAATCGCCATATCACACATGACTTTAGATTACAACAACTTATATCTTCCCAATATGAGAAATCTATGCAATTTGTGGTCAGGCAATATGGGTTTTCAAAGGGCAATATTAATATCCAAAGAAAAGGGTAATCTGAAAAAAGAACATTGCATTGTATAATAGTAATGAAATACATTTTCTGAAAATGTAAGAATTATTTTAAACAATATTTACTTAAAGTCTAAAAAGAAACTGTTTATCCTCAGTTGACCTCTAATGGTAGACTGGTTGATGCACAGTCTATCTAATATCCAATATCCATAATCAAAGGTGAAATATTTGAGTGATTATCAGTTAATCTTACACACACACACACACACACACAAACACACACACACTTAAGAGTCAGGCCAGCACTTAAGGAAGTAGGACCTTTAGACATGCAGGTTTCCCGCCCCTTTGCCAAGCCACGCCTTTCGGTTAAATCCAAACGCTCACTGTGCCAGCAGCTGTAACCAACATAATGCCTCAAGTCAGTCACTCACTCACTCCAACAAGAGGCCTCAGACTCATCCTCGGACTGGTAGTAGCCACCCTTCCCACCGCTAGAGTCTCCGAGACAGGGACCGGCCCGATGGAACAGCCTCTCTGCCAACCTCTGCAGAACTGACATTGTAGACAGCCTTGAAAGTAAGTGTGGCGCAGAGGCATCCGTCTTGTACAGCTGCGCTTCAAAACTCTTTTAACAAATTAGAAGTTAGGGTCCCTTCTTGTACGAGACTCTTCTGTCTTGACCTCTCCGATTCGGGATTCAGGGCGGGCAGGCAGGCAGGCAGGCAGGGCTGAACCTTCTCCGTTTCCTTGCCTTCCTGTGCCGGGGTCACACACCCAGTTTCCTCCCGTGGGCGTCCTTGAACAGTCAGGGACTTCTGTTTCCACCACAGCCCACCTTAGCGTTAACCCTTACTGTTGTACCTTGATCTGATCCACAGCGCTGTCTGCCATGTCGCCCTCTTGTCCGTGAAATATGGCCCTCCCCGGCTCATGGCCCCAGATTGCAGCCAGCACCTGTCTCTGGGGATCAGGGCAGTCCACCGGCGCTGGAGCAGATAGGGATGTGAAGCATGCCGTGAACAAAGTCCCCCATTCCAACCAGGGGAGCGAGGGCAAAAGCCCACCGCGAAAGAAAAAAAAACACTCCATTTTTGCAACCGAATGTATCAAGCATATTCAAATGACATGCAGTCACATGCAAATAGAAATCCTCTCTTCACACATAGATTCTAGCAGCAGCATGCCACTGAGATCCATTTCACACATATCTGTTTCACCGACACCAACTATGCCGGATGCATGCTAAGCTCGAAAGGTTCTCGACTTTGGATGAATCCGTGCTTCAAATCTAAGGCAGAGAAATTGTATACTGCATAGTTGACAACATGTACTTCAACTTTTTCCCAACATCAACATTTAGGTTTAAAAAGAAAATCTATAGAGCATGGAAAATAAACAAATAATACGAGTCATTCACTCTGCTTGAGGTCATTTAATTCAAGCATGCCTTCTTTTCTGTTTTTTTTCTGTGGACCTTCATGCCACTCTTTGCCATACATGTGGCAAACAGGTCGAAATGATCATGCTAAATGCACATTTTAGATATTCATAATGGCTAACATAGAAATAGCACGTGTACTTCTAAAGCAATTTTTCAGCAAAAAGATTGGTTTTAAATGCATCAAAATACTTTAGTGTCTTTGGGTCTCCAAAAAACAAATATCTAAACTTCAATTCCTGGGAGTTCACGTCAATGCATAAAAGCTGCATGCACAACAACTATACAGGCTGTTTTTGTTTTGTTTTTTATGTATATAGTTTAGATTAAGTACAGCATACTGGCTCATAGGTATGTGCCGATATCAATTTTTCATGTTGCGATTAATTGCTGAAGTTTTATCACGATATACGATATTATCATGATATTGAAATAAGTTGCAAAAAAAAGTGTTGCCATAGCATAACAGCTTTAAGAACTATTTTTGTAAGAACAAAAATAACTGAATGTTTAAATACAATAATGCACCAAAAATATATACAGCTCTGGGAAAAAAATTAAGAGACCCCTCATTGAGAAATCAATGTTAAGTGGTCTCTTGATATTTTTCAGAGCTGTAAAAGTACAATTTTCAAACAGATTAAATTGCAAAAGAATTAGGCTATAAAGAAAAACAGGTAGGCTTACAAAATACAATCAGGTCTCATTATTTAATGCATTAACTAAGATTGAGCAAGCTACATTTGGTACAGAAAGTATAATGTTTTTGTTAAAGTTAGTTAAGTTAGTTAAGTCAGTTAGTCAACTGATCATTGTTAGTTTTATCTTGAGTACATTTAAAAAGTTATTTTGATTTTAATGTTATTAAACAGTAACTAAGAAATTAACATTACTTAGAATGATTAATTCTTTAAAAGTATTTTTCATTGTCAGTTTGGTAATAAGTTGATTGTTTTTTAATTCTGTAGCACTGAGATTTTGTTTAATATAAAGTGCATTATAAATAAAATTTATTATTATTATTATTTTTATTATTAATAATGAATTAACTAATGAAGTCGTATGTCTCAAAGTTTTACTGAACAATAACAAATAATTAGAACAGTTCTAATCATTAGGGCATGTTGTAGTCCAGATTAAAACATAAAAATGTTTAAGTTTGAAAATAAATAGCCTATTAAGTCTTTAAGTATTGAGTATTGAGTATTTGGTGCTGTGATGAACAACATTGAGATTACAAAAACGAATGGCTTGTCACTACTCGATCCGTACCGGCAACACGATTTGTTCTGCGCTTGCGCGAAAACGTACTTTTGCCGTCACTTCCTGTCATCGCCAAAGTTTTTTTGCGACAACGGTGTCACTTTTAAAAAATATATATTATTATAATATTTTTATTGAACAAATACAAAAGCAAACAGCCACAGTTCAAAAAGGATTCAACAACAACAACAAAACAAATATAAACAATAGACCGAGGCAGCAAAATGAATTAAACAAACAAACAAATAATAAAGAAAGGTTTAACAGACAAAATAATTTGCACTTGTGTATAAAAAAAAAAAAAAGTAGCTAGAAAAATAAATAGATCTATAAGGAAAAAAAAACTTGTCTTTAAGACTATTGTCAGAGTTATACAAAAAAAAAAAATACAAATGGGACATCCTTAAATTCCAAATAAAAATGGTCTGAGAGAGAAATACGTACAAACAAACTAAATTTCTTCGAAAAAAAAAAAAAAAAAAAGTAACTGCATGAATACAATCCCAAAAAGGTGAGGGACAGACTCATCTTCCACTCCACAAAAGGAGCAAAGGGGGTCCATCTCAGGAAACATTTTTTTGATATAAATAAATTGTCCCGTGTGTTTCTTAAATGCAGACATATTGTAGACAAGTATGTTGAAGTAGAAAAAATGAAATTTTTCATTAAAAAAATTAAATATTGAATGCAAACAAAAACATCTGAATTTCCCAAATGGGGTCAAGCAAGTCTAAACTATTTAATCAATGTAATTAGTGCCACATAATAATAACCTTGGAATATATAGTCTACATTTGTATTTTCCAAGTGAGGTCTCGTAAATGTGGAGACTTAGATTCTTATAAAGATTTTATTTAACTAGGCTATATGGTATCAAAACAACTAAGCTTACAAATACTTGCTGCTAATTTGTTGTTTTTTGGTCACATCTTATAAAGCAAATTGTAGTTTGCATTTGAATATCCCTCTACTAGTTTTACAAGGGTTTGATATCCTAGATGTTAAATGTAGGCTACAAATCAGTTTTTAAGGAACTTCATCACTGTTAGTGATTATTCAATTAAGGTTAATGGGAAATGATTAGCCCTTGTATTTCACCAACTGTGTAATATTTCTGTCACTAAGGAAAGTAAAGAGCTGGATGATGTCTTACATTTTATTTGTATGATGGGTAAATATTATATTGACAAAGCAAGATAGGCCTACCTACCTTAATTTCAAACCTAACTGCAAAGTATTTGCTTATGATTAATGTTATGTTTAAATCCAGGTAAGCATGAGGACAAGAAATTTCCCAATTCTCAAAGTTTTATTTAGTTTTCTTCCATTCTTACGATACATTTATTATCAACTCTTCAAAAATCACATATTCATTGTTCTTTATTGATTATTTTGTATTGATTTATAGTTATGCAATAAATAAAAAACTATCGCGGTACGGATCGAGTGGTAATTCAAAAAACTGCCGTAAATTGCTTTGCCATGTCAAACAGGAAGTAGAAACATTTTCGCGCATGCGCAGAACAAATCGTGTTTCCGGTACGGATCGAGTAGTGACAAGGCTTTTTTAAAAACTACACACAGTTTTTGTTTGTTTGCTGGTTTCCGGGGTAACCGGTGCATTCTGCAGTTTATCAGCGCCCTCTGCTGTCACTGAGCGGCACTTCAGCAGCGCGTCTCCTTCACCGGTTCAGTCATGTACAAGCGCACGTTGGGCTTGTTTATATCTGAGCGCGTCCCTTTGACGCAGAATACAGCAGTGTTGAGCATTTATAGGGTTGATGGGCAAAGTATTCTTGAGTGCATTATAAAAAAAATTATAAATTGTTAATAAATTATTATTTACGATATTTTAAAGTGCCCACGATAACAATATCGTGCATATTCATTATCGTGATAAATCGCATAATCGAAAATCGGCACATGTCTACTGGCTCAACAGATCACAAAACTCATGTTTTGGATCATATTATGGTTTGTGTGATGAATTGTTCAGAAAGAACTTTGGTTTCCATTATTTACTTAGGGGTGTGAGTTCTGGCGATTTTATATCGAGATTATTTCAATTCATCATGAAACACAAAGGCAAACTATTATACTTTCTAATGCATCGTCAACAAACATGCATTTATACCATTTAAACAAATTTTGGAATATGATGGTTTATTCCGTGTGAATTGAACGCGGACAAGTTTTCAGCTTCGGAGTCGTGCAATCGACAAACTTTAAACCCTTGACTTCAATCTATGCTGCACTATATTCAGTTGCCTGCTATGACGTAGTTTTTACTGTGTTGTATGTACAATAGGGCTGTCGATCGATTAAAATATTGAATCGCGATTAATCACATGACTGTCATGAGTTAACTTGTGATTAATCGCAACTAGGGGTGTAACGATATATCGTTAAATAATATAAAATATGATTCACGATTCAGATTGCGTGTCAAATTGCGAAACTGCTGAAATCACGTGACACTGGCGATCCGAACCATTGATCGATTCACTGATTAATAACTGTTTGAATCTTTATTTGAGGTTTGAACACAAACGCGAAAGAGAAGACAATGCTGAATAAAGTCGTAGTTTTTGTTATTTTTGGACCAAAATGTATTTTCGATGCTTCAAGAGACTCTAATGAACTAACTGATGTCACATATGGACTACTCTGATGATGTTTTTATTCCCTTTCTGGACATGGACAGTATAGTGTGCATACACTTGCATATGCTCTCTGACTAAATATAAAATATCTTAAACTGTGTTCTAAAGATGAATGGGTCTTACGGGTTTGGAACGACATTTGGGTGAGTCATTAATGACATCAATTTCATTTTTGGGTGAACTATCCCTTTAAGCCTAAGCTTAAAATTCAAAATAAGCAGGGATTTCTCTCCTTTTAAGAATATACATAAAGGGAGTTTTTACACTGGCAGTTTAATTCAGAACAGGGCACAGTTCATATGAAAAATTTGTCATGTGAAAGCGGTCATAGAGACCTGACTGTGCACCACAACCACACCTTATCTGGAGGAGGTTGTGACAAGTAGGAATATAGTGTGGCCCTTTTAAGAGCTGCGCACTATCTATTGAAATGCCGGTATGTTGTGTGTGTGTGTGTGTGCACGCCGAACTGTGCCACGATTCAGTGAACTCAGTGAACAGTGAAAAACAAAGACGCAGGAATGCTCATTCAGAAAAGTAACCTGTGTATTCGTTTTAGCCGATTGTAATGTATTTAGTTAAATAAAACACACTATTGTAAGTGGTGATGGTGTTAATGATTTATCTCGGGTTTTGAGCGAGAGGGAGCTTGCAGTGTATTCACGCATCGGACTGAAGAAAATGTGTTCAGTGTAAATAAAAAGGACTTTTCTTTTAACCTGGAGTCTAATAAAAGTTAAACAGAAAATATGGTAGGTTATGTAGACTATAACTTCCCTTGCTTCAGAATAGTAATGTTATTGTTAACCCTCTTCTTTCCCTATGAATGTTTGCTGCTGCCTCCTTTACTTCTATGGCTGCTCTCAATTTCTCCAAATACGGGATACACCAAAAAAATGTGCGCTGAGTTAATAAAATTAGGGCCGTTAAAATAATTTTTGCGTTAACTCTTTGTTAGCGCATCGATTTCGACAGCCCTAATGTACGATTATTGTTAACTTGTAAAAACATAAGATTACCGAGCGCCTTATAGATTACCGCATTTTCATATTTTTTCAATTTATTTCTTTTGCAGAATAAATGTTAAAGCGTTTAATTTAGAAATGTATTTTAATTAATTTTTAAATTAGATAAATATTAATTCAATACCGCCAAATTTAAAAAAAACGCTAGTTAAATGACCATTTTGACCACAAGAGATTGTTTAATGCAATACTGGGTTTTAAATTGTGCAATTAGATAAGTCCATAGGCTTGTTCCAGTCTGGAGATCTACATCTTAAACTTTCTAAACTAAAATAACTAGCTTCTGACAGTCTGAAACGGGTATTTTTAAAGAAATGTCAGAGGAGCTTGAGTTTTTTTGCCCAGCCCTATTTGTTTGAACCACGAGAGGTATCAAAGCTTACACTACTCCTACATCACTTCGGGAGTTACTCTTTTGCCGGAAGTCGACTTGCGTAGGCCGTCTGCAGGAAGCTAGATATTTTTTAAATATGGATATTTTTCTAACATAAATGCATGGCTTCACTTCAGAAGGCCTTTCAGTAATACCCTAGAGTCTTGTGGAGCACTTTTATGATGGATGGATGGATGTACTTTTTTGGACTTGAAATCATGACTGACATTAACTCCCATTATAAAGCTTGGAAGAGCAATGATATTTTTAACTCCGATTGTGTTTGTCTGAAAGAAGAACATCAAATACATCTATAGGATGGCTTGAGGGCGAGTAAATTAGGGCTGTCAACAAATATTCTAAATTCGAATATATATCCAATATTTAAATAAAAACAAATTTTGATAAATTCGAATAAAATAAAAAAAGCAGGAAAAAATGAGGTAGTAGAGGCGCGGCTGTCTGCTTTGCGACTGAGCACGCCCATGGGGTTCAGGGGGAAACGTTTCATGTTTACCACAGCACAGCTCGCTTGGAACATTCAATATTCTGTAAAACTTAAATTAATATTAATAATATTTGTTTAATCACTGAATGAAGCCTACTATATTTGGGACAAGAGTTGCAACCTAAAATTGCTTGCACAAAACTCTTGATCAGCACTCAAAGTCTGTTCATTTAAACAGTTATGCGCAGCGAGCGTGAGGGTGAAAGAGAGAATAGGGTCTGCGATCTTGGCCATTAGTTTATTTACTTGTTTTTGTGTAAGTAATACGTTGTCAAATATGTTTAAACTTAAATAGACTACTCATATAGATACATAGTAAACATTAATAAGTCAAATTTGAGCATTTAATATGCAAATATAATTTGAATATTTAAAAAAACTAATGAATGAAATTCAAATGGGATACTGGAGTAAGACTGACAGCCCTAGAGTAAACCATTGGAAAATGTTCATTTATGAGTGAACTGTCCCTTTAAAGGGTTACTTCAGCGATTAACATATGGCTTTGTATCAGTAGAAACCCTGGAGTATATTCAAATGATCGTGCTCCCCCTCTTATATCCCCCTGAGATGACAGATTTATGCAGTTTATTTCTGGAAAAATTTCTCTCGTGACGCAAATTGATCTTTGGAATGTTTGCCCAGAGGCTAAAGACTACAGCCAGCAGAGGGAGCCATTTCCGCATGTTTTCAACTCGTGCATGGGGAATGGAGATCACACTTACAGCACAGCTCAGCTACAAGCATTAATTTAAACGGATGCTAAGCAATGTAAGTGTTTTAACTTCTCAAATTTATTTCTATGAAAGTTAAGCTTCCAAAGGCATGAACTGAAAACGCGTTGTGAATGTATGCCGCGAATGTGGTCGCGAATACCTCAGCTCTCATCACGAGAGCTCATTAGCTCATTTATGACGTTTAATGTAATCGGACTCCTAATCCGAGTCTGGTGTGAGATTCACGCGGCAACTCGATCGTTATATTGAACACACACGTTCAGTATTTAATTGTACTTTCTGAACTCAGTCACGGTAGCTTTGGGAATGGCCTCACAGGGCAGCGAAGCTTTCTAGGAATTGTAGTCTTTCGTCCCCATGAGACAAAAATACATTTTCTGTCTTTTCTCAGTCTAGAAAGCACCAAATTCAAACATAATTTCACATTTCTACTACATTAATGACCCAGTTTAAATACAGATTCATCTTCCCAGCGCTGAAGTACCCCTTTAAGTTCTCGCTATGTTGTCAGTAGCGTGGTGAACTGAATAGCAAAGTCTCTACCAGGTGACACAGTTCTACTGTCGCAGTTTATACAAATATGATCATACCACCTATCCCTAGCAGGCAAAAAGCACTTATAAAATGAAGGAACGTCCTGGAGACATCTGATGCTGTGAAGCAAAACTCACACAAGAAGGCAGAAGCAAAGCAAAGTTTTCCCAACAAGACGACGACAGTAAGCGAAGAGATTACATCGCCTGAAGATGCAGACAGAAGGCCACACACAAAGTGGTCTTGTTCATAACAACAGTGGCCATCACATGATGTTCAAGAGACTGTTCAGCATCAGCACTCCAGGCTGGCTGGATCACACAGGCTGCATCATATGACCCCGCCTCCACCAGCCCAGATCACCTCCTCCTCCTCCTTCTCGCATCGGTTCCCAAGTGCTCTCTGAAGACTCATGGCAGGCTTGTGTTTATGTTTCGGGTCCTCTTCACTCACATCCCCCTCATAAAAACAATTATTGCTGGTTTGACCCTTGGGGTCAGAGATTCCATTCTCATGAAATCCACTGCGGCTGCCGAATTAGGGCCCCTTCCCTCAGCCGTTCCTGGAACTTGCTTCCATGTAAGATATGCAATCATCTCCACGCTATGAAGTTAAAATGGGCGAGGACATCAGGCTATTCGACTTAGAGATAAATTCAATTTATTGAGGGATGGACTCAATTGATTTGTAAGCAGAGAACTGCACCCATGAAGACTGTTCGTGACTTTAATATAGTTTAATGGCAGCTTCAACCGCCGAATAAACTAACACCAAGTTCCAAGAGATACAGTTCTCACTCTCGGGGCCCTACCGCCAAGTTACAAGAGACACAGATACAGTTCTTTGGCCCTATCACACACCTGGCGCAATGTGAGACGAGATGTAATGCAAGTTGTTTTTGCTAGTTTTAGCCTGATGCAGTTATCATTTTCATGCCGAGCGCCACGTTAAAATGGCAAATGCGATTGTGCGCCCAAGGGCGTGCTAGTCTGAAAACGAGGTGTGTTCAGGCGCATTGTTGGCATGTTGCTATATTGAACTGAAAACGACTGAGCCATTAACAAAAACACAGTATTTTTTTGGTTATTTAAAGAGTGTATAAGTGATATGCGCCTATAGGTGGGTGCACAACTAGGGATGCACCGATCCAATACTCAGGATCGGTATCGGCACCGATCCACCATTATTTGCAAGATCGTGTAACGGTCAGGCAGGGCCGATCCAAATGCGATACTATTCTGTGTTATTGTTAAGCCCCAGTGCCCCACAAAAGGCACAGAAACATTATGAAGCATCATCAACGACTCGTGCTCTATATTATAAGTGATCTGAAGCCATCCCATAGTTAAAGTGAGTACAGATTAATATTTAAGTCATTAAATTCAAGTTCACGTCAATGCATGCTTCCCTCCGCTGCGGCTCAGTCACTCTCCATTCAGCTTTCAAACTGTGTGTCACGTTCGATTACGACAGTCAACACGATGAAACTCTCCAAGATGATTAATTGTTCCTGCTATTATGCTTGATCTGTAGACAACGGTCTATGGTTTCTCATATAAAAAGACTATCTTGCTGGCGTTTATTGCTGTAAATTTTGTTACTTTCTACCTGGTGTCTGTTAACAACACTGGACTAGAGATTATACACACAGTAACTGAAATGCTAAACTGTTAAAGGGTTAGTTCACAACAGCACACAAATTGTAAATATTAAAAATAAAAGGATTCCTCTAAAATCCTAAAACCAATAGTAATTTGACATAAAAAGCCCCTGTTAAATGAGATCGGTGACGGAGAGGAAGATTATCAGTGAATAAAGAAGATTCATAAGATTCGTGTTACTTTTGGACATTTACATTTTCATTTAGCAGACGCTTTTATCCAAAGCGACTTACAAAAAAAGGGGAGAGTAATAGAAGCAACGGAACAGACAAGGCCAACAACCTGTAAGAGCTGTAAGAAATCTCAATTAATTAGCACAGTACACAATTTTTTTTTTTTTCATTTATTGAGATCAACAACCCTAGTCTTCATTTAATTTCACTATATGGATAAGAGCAGCTTGACTATACTTTAAAATATAATTTTGTATATGAGGGAAAGAAACTGTGTTTGGATCAACTAAAGAAAAAAGCCTACATTTTGACCTGCTTTAAGTTTCTAGATATATATAGCATAATATAGCATCTGACAAGCATTGCAACCAACAAACGTGTCTTAAAAGGTTCTTGTGCAACATTATAAGATGATGGCTGGAGATTTTGACCAAAACTTCCTAAAAATCTCAAGTGTTTACACGAAAGAATTCTTGAAAACACTTCCCTAGAATCACTCTTACCAGCCATTTCTCATCATGCGGATTGCAGAAAATGCAAATCCATTATCATATTTCTGCAGTATCAAATGTAATGCTAAACTGAGTGATTTAGAGCACTATAATAACAACTAGCACCTATAAATCCAGATTTTAGTGTTTATCAGGAGGTTATTAAATAAATTATGACTAGTTGAAAAGGAAGTGCACAATCTGAATTAGAAATTTTTTTCGTTTTCAAATCACACTTAAAGCTAGCCTAGAAATCTAGACGCACCCTAGCGGCAGCAAATTTAATTTGCCTGCAAGTGTCGTCTAGGAACTTTCAATACCCTTCTGAGCTGTTCCTCTCAATCTGGACGGGCCAATCACATCATGAATAGAGTCGGCGGGCGGGGCCATAATGGCGACGGCCGAGTTGCGTTTGCGTGCTTCTAGTTAACACAGAAACTGGCGAACGGCGGCGGTCTTTCGAATCAGCTCTGACCGCGACTCTGGAAGGAGTTAAGCTTTTCTCTGAGAAAAGAACAAAGAGCGGGAAGATGTGTTCGTAGTTTAGCCGACCGGATACGGCGAATGTTTAATCTATCAACAAGCTCAGCTTCACCTTCGTTGCTCTGGTTGGTTGTAGCGCTATCCTATCGCGTGCAGAGGGAGTTTGAAAGACAACCGTTTATCCCGCCCCTCGGTTTGAGCCCTGTCTATGGTGAGTTTCCAGACCAAACATCTTGATGTGGGTCTGGCTTGTCAGGCTAACTTAAAGGGGCAGTTCGCGCAAAAATGAAAATTAGCCCATTATTTACTCACCCTCAAGTCATCCTAGGTGTTTATGACATTCTTCTTTCAGATGAATGGTTTTATTTATTTTTAAATGTCCTGGCTAATCCAAGAATTTTAGTTGCTGCTTACGCTATGTCCGACCTTATCACCGCTTTAATTCAGTTTTGTTTCAATAAGCTAAATATATTTTACTTTATAACATGTTAAATATGGATATTTTTCTTACAAAAACCTATCGATTCGCTTCAGAGGGCTTTTATTAACCCTTCGAGCCACATGGATTATATTTATAATAAATGGATGCACTTTTTTGGGCTTCAAATTTTGGGCAGCCATTCACTCCCATTATAAAGCTTGGAAGAGCAATTACAGTTTTTAATATAACTCTTGTATTCACCCGAAAGAAGAAAGTCATATACAGTTGAGGATGAATAAATAATGGGGTAATTCTCATTTTGGGGTAAAGTATTCTTTTAAATGTAACATCTCAAAGAAAATGTAACATCTCATTTCACTGAATGTTAATCTAACATTCAGTGAAAGCGATTAAGTTTAGAAGATCATACAGGATCCTAGCATATTAGGTTTTCTGGTGAAATATTGCAGTGTTTATTGTAAATGAATATGTGCACATCATTATTTTTTAAATTCCCTATCCTTGTAATCTTTAATCAAAATAACGTCCCCTTCCTTGCAGCTCATCTCTTTGATGATGTGCTTACTGGCACGAGGGCGGGGCAACCTTTCACTCACATGAGATCCACCAATAGCAAACCAGAGCCATCCAAAAACCCAAACCAATTGCCTATGGACAATTTATTATTAATAAGCCCAGTCCAACATTTTTACTCGTTCAAGAAGTTGTTTCACTCAGATGTATGTTACAAAGAGAAGAAAAGACTATTGCAATATTGAATTTCATGACTTTAATGAAAAATTGGGTCCCTGTTTATACTAAGCGTACTACATAACTAACATTTAAATTAATCATTTGATACAAAGCACTTTTTGTGTACATACATGTTTTTTTTTACATTGTACTATTGTATTATTTTTAATACCTGCATTTAATTACAGCTATAATTAATCATCTACAACATCAACAAAATTAGTATTTTATGCAAGTACACAGTAGTTAAAGACACCTAATGTAAAGTGTGACACCAAAAAAAATCTATTTAACCATCACGTTGCTCTCATCAACAACAACAACATCAAAAGGATAAAATAAAAAGTTATTATGAACTGAAGTGTGTTTTTGGAACTCTAATTTTGTGCTCCAGGAAGAAAGTTATAAGAATAACGTTATATGGACAGGTTGGTAATTTTTGGGTGAACTATCCCTTTAACCATACTGTCAGTCCGATCACGTTAGTCATTCATTCAATGGAGATGAATGACAATGATCAGTCCAGGAAGACTTTGCTTTGAGCCACAGCCTAATTCAAGTAAACACACAAGCACTTACCGCTCTCCATCTCATTGCCCTTGTTCTTGGCGGTGGGCGCGTTGCCCATGATTGCAGGCCAGGTATAACAGATCTAAATCGACTTTTCTTTACGCCAACTGTCTTCAGACTCCGTCCCCTTAATGATCATACGATTTCTGCGGCCGTCGCACTAGCTATGTCTGGTCATAACTCACTGGATCACAGTATGCTGTCAGATCACATACAGTCTGGAGGTTGATAGTGGCTGGTTAAGTTGGTTAGCTAGCTAGCGAGCGAGCGCTAGCTAGCTAACAGTAGCAGTCCGATTGCTGTGCTTCGGGTTCGGTAATGTCTCTCAGTTCTCCTGGGTCAGGTCCAGTCAGTCGAAATAGTACCAAGAGCCCGTCTTCTTCTCCTTCTTTCGCTCCTCTTCCTCGCTCTGCTAACCCTCAGCGAGGCCCTCGACTTGAGCGACACAAGCCCTTGTTTTCGCCGTCCGTGCGCGATTCCTGTCGCAGCACGCCGAAATCTCCGTGCGTTTTCGGAAGCGTGAGCGTTTGCTTGTTTATGTTGATAAAGCAATTCGGTCTTGTGCACTATGTAGTTCGCATAATTCGACAGTCAGACCCCCTCCATTAATCCTCTATCCACAGCTAGCTAGAGGGAACTCCTGCTTCAATGAGACCCGCCCCTACGCGACGGCTAATGGTCGTTATGCTTATGACGCGCTAGCAGAGTCCGAAGCTAATTGGACGAGAGCTCAGCAATCCAGCACAGAGAGAGCGGTGATTGGCCAACTGATAACTATCGGTAGAACTTTATCCCACCCCCGCAAACTGACAAATAACGTCATCTATTTTCATTCCAATAACACAAGTTTCTCTGTTCACTCTCCGTCTTTGTAAGCGACCGCGGTGTTTTGCTCTCTCGGTACAGATTCGGTTTCATTCACAATCCTTTGATGATCCTCTGCGGTGTGTTTGTTAGCGAAATGGCCGCGCAGACCCCTCCCGCTGGACTAATCCGTGATAGGCTGTATGACGTCAAGACGGTCTATTTTTAGAAAGTTGGTCAGAATTTGAGGCACTACGTCTATGGAATATTAAAACGAGGTCTGTCTTCTGCAAAACAACCACAGTGAGGTCATAGAAGCATTGCATTTCGGCAACAGGTTTGCGCGATAAGTTGCAATGAAGAGATTCGTCGTGCAAGAGACGGAAAACGAGTCGGTTTGTGATGCACACCTTTGCGTGCTTTACTGTGCATAGCAACTGCGTTGATAATGCTGTACAATAAAATAAAGGGGAGTAAACCCCATGAGGGGACTGATATTAATTGAACACAGATTAAAAAAAAAAAAAAATGCTTTGAGGTCTTGTCACAGATGCTGCAAAAGTCCATGTTGCCAAGCAACAACAAGCAAGCAGCTTCTGTCACTCCTGCATAATGCAACACAACAGCTTTTTTATGAATGAAAACACGGCACAGCTGCATCCACTCTTGTGCACACCACAAATCAAAGTAAAACGGCTTCAATGAGCATCATCACATAACAAAACATTTATTTCAATGAGAACTGGCATACAAAAAGACATATATATATATTTATATACATACATACATACACACAATATATATAATACAGTCCCACCCACAAAAATATCATCCAGAGTAGCTGCAAACTTCTACAAAAGTATTGCTGATTGTGTCTGTTAAATCAATTATGCATCTGACATATTATCTACTGAGCTGATCTTCCACTCCCTTTCGGTTTGAGAATGGATCGGGTTTGGATCAAACGGCATTAGATGCAGCACATCCTAATACCCAAATCATGTCTTAGATACATGACTCACCAGCTCCCCCCGTTCATTTTTCAAACTGAAAAGCAAGCATGTTTATTGCGTACCGGAGGATATTCTGCACACCGCTGATTTGTTTCAAACAGGTGTGACAACTGTAACAAAATTAGAGAACCCTTTTTTTCTTTCTCTGATGTGTTTGAATAATCCCGCCTCTCCTCCACAGTGTCCAGATTGACCCGAGCTCATGGATGAGCCTTGAGATGTGAGGATTATTCACAGGAGCCTGCGTCACTACAAACAGTCCATGGAGTTGTCTGGCACCAGTCCCAGTGGAGGTGCTTTTCCCGGGGCGCAAGACGGCGGCAGCATGGCGTTAGGTGCGGGGTCCACGTTCTCCGAATCCTCCATTTTCTCAGCACATCCCTCCCAGTTGATGTGAAATCGGGTTACTCGTGGATTGGAAGCCAGAATGTTCCTCTGAAGCTGAGAGAAAGCACATTAAGAAAGATGTTTGAATGCATATTCAGACACTCAGTTTGGCCCGTTTTGATATTTGAGTTGACTGAAATGCTTGTTAACCTCTATTTATTCCCCTCTTTTTCATTTAGGGTCATAAATATGCATGCAAAGTTTCAACACACTGATGCGTTTTGACCGCCGATCACGTTTGTGGGTCAATTTACAGACACAAAATAACATTTCTTGGTTATAATTTGTTTGTTACCCACATATTTTAACACTTACAGGTGGTAAAAATGAGCTCTGAAATACTAATAAACCCACATTGTTTTCCTTATTTTTGCGACCTTTTCTCACTTAGGGTCACAGGGCTGCTCGATTATGGTAATAAACATTTTAAGAATATTTACCAATCTACAGTTTAAAATGAACACCACCACTGTGTTGCATCAAAGAGCAAATACATTTTGGTCCAAAAATTTCAAAAACTACGATTTTATTCAGCATTGAAGCGCCAAACTGCTGAAATCACGTGACATTGGCGACCCAAATCATTGATCAATTCACTGATTCATTACCGTTTGATTCTTTTTGGAGGCAAATGGAGGAGAAGACAATGCTGAATAAAATCATAGTTTTTGATATTTTTGGACCAAAATGTTTTCGATGCTTCAAGAGATTCTAATCAACCAACTGATGTCACATATGGACTACTTTGATGATGTTTTTATTCCCTTTCTGGACATGGACAGTGAAGTGGGCATTGACTGCATTATGCTCTGGGACCAAAATCTAAAATATCTTAAACTGTGTTCTGAGGATGAACGGAGGTCTTACGGGTGTGGAACGACATTAGGGTGAGTCATTAATGACATCAATTTCATTTTTGGGTGAACTAACCCTTTAACAAACTGACAATGAAAAAATGTTCTAAAGTATTTATTAATCTTAGTTAAATTTCAACATTTAATATTATTAAAAACAAAAGTTGTATTACTGTATTATTAAATGGACCTGAGCTAACATTAACAGTTGCATTTTTAACTGACCTTATCAAAGAGTAATAACTTTGTATCAAATGCATTAACTACTAGGGAGACAGTAAAATAAAGTGATAGCCTAACTATCGTTCTTTATAATTCTTTTGCACTTTAATCTGTTTGAAACTTTGTTTTATACATTTTTTGTGCATTGCTTTATTGTATTTGGTTGGTTCTTTATGTCATAAGAAAATGAAACGGATATTTGGACATCGTGATTATACTTTATGCGGTGATAAAAGCTTCAGCAATTAATCGCAACATGGAAATTTGATACCATCGCAGGCCTATTGGTGGGTGATCTTTTCAAAGTCTTGTTTCACGATGGGGTCATTTTAAATATCAGTGAAATTTCACAATTATCAATACTTCAGCAAAAACTAATACTAGCTTATTAATGAAAGTTAAATTTCCCAAAACAGTTACAGAAGACAAAACCATACAATAGGTACTAAGGGAAAAAGTCCTACAAATGCATAAGTAATAAGGTCAGCCGCAAAAAAAGAAGAAGAAAAAACCCTGTCCACTCCTTTTCAGCGCCATTTTTTTACTTTGTGTCTTTAAATTCTGACAGTAGTTTAACACCCAAAGAGGGGTTGCACTGGTGCCGGCTGTTAGTAAATCTGGCCTGAAGAGGTGGCTCTTAGCAAAGAGGTGGCTCTTAGTAAAACTAAATTAAACATGAGTACAGTATTCTTTTCTGTGGTGACGTATTTCCTATGAAACAGGACATTTTGGGGCAGGACATATTAAGGGGCTCATCCGTTTTTAAAACAGCTTTTTAAAACAAAATTTTTGTTTATGTGACAGCCATGAATTATGGTTTGCTACTTGATATTGCTAGTCCAAGACAGATGGTATTAAAGTCACAATAGAGAAAATTGTCCCTATTGTGATAGGGATTGTGTATATCCAGTGAAACTGCTTATCAAACAAAACAAAAAAAAGGAATTTAGGACTTCATTTGAAAAGAGGGTATTATAAACTAAACAGAGGAAAATCTGCATGCAAGTTCAATCAGTTGTGGAGTGACTGGTTGCTGGAGAAAAGATAGTAACAAACAGCTGCCAATTTTTATTTTATGCTGACTTTAAGGGGTGGGATTCTAAAAATCACTTGATTGGATAACAATCTGTATTGAGCATGTGAGTGCAAGATGAGTCATCAATATTTTTGTTTCTCTCAAAGAGAAAACGGTAGATTTTTCACAGACAGATTCATATAAGACACACATTAACTGGTCTGTAAGTAATGTGTACACTCACCTGTCCATAGTTAGGTTTATTGGGCGGGTTCTCACGAAGCTCAGTGTCCGTATACTCATTGTTAACATAGTATCCGATGCGTATGAACTCCTGCCCTCTGTATGTGCATGTGATCAAAACAACAGTAACACCCACGGCATCACTCTCAGGTATGAGGGCGGGGTTTGGAGCCTCTGCCTGATTAGAAAAGACAAAAATTACTTAGAACACTTGCATGACTCTACCTGGGTGTAACTACAGGATTTACAAGTGCATTAGTTGTATTTATGTGTGTGCATTTAATAATACAAAATAACATTACATAATTAGTTATCTATGAAAGAACCTCTACTATAGTTTCAAACACACAGAAGAAAAAAAATTCACTCTGCTACACCTCTTGTGCTCCATGGAAACAAGTTGCGAAGGTTAGTATCAACATGAAGGCGAGTAGAGTGAATTTATATTTGACATAAAAGAACTAGTGGCGACGAAAGCTGACTGTTCGCTTTGGCTGCATCTCAGGCAAAAGCTGTGCTTGAACTCACCAAAAGTACATACTTTTACAGTCGACTACATGCGACTGTAAACTAGCATGTGCATTCTGTGCCTTCGTATAATATATAGTCTATATTCTTCATTCAAAAAGGGAAACCGAAACTAGGATTACAGATATACAAACCGTAAACAAAGCCGAATGCTGATCACTTCTGCAAGAAACAATGAGATTAATTCTCGTGTTACGCAGCATGTTTGAGCTTCAGCAACCAATCAGGTTCATTCTCAAATACACAACACGTTTGAGCTTCAGCAAGAACCAATAAGGGTTTGTTCACACGTGTCAAGTGAATATCAGTTAAGCCTGTTTATGTTTGCTCTTCAATATTTATATGTGAATAAAAGCCTAAATTCAATATGTTCATCATATAAAGTGATGGTCTCCTCTGAAAATTAGGGCTAAACCACCTTGATTCATATGGATTGGTTTTACAATCTCTTTATGAATTTTTTGAAGCATCATTCGTCAATGGGGGGACAAAAATGATTTAAAGATGAAGTTTGTATATTAATCAGACATTCTACTTTCCAAATATTGCCAATTGATCTTATTATTTGTAAGAAATGTTGTGCTAGATTATATTAAAATCAAAATCAAAGCAATCAAAGAAATTAACTAAAGTTAATTTGAACAAATGGCTGTTAAACTCCTAAGAGATCCTTTGTGACTCATAATGACAGTTACTGACCTGAAACACAAACATGTGTCTGCCTGCGGGAACTGGACCAACCAGGACAGAGTCAAGAGTCTGATCATACTCCTCACTTTCTGCTGAGCCAACGTAAATAATCTTCCATTCGAGATCTAGAACACAGAATGCAAAACATCAGATTGTCCCGTACAGTATGCAATTATAACATTTTCCTTAACTATTCAGAAAACATACACTATCGTTCAGTTGTTTGCAATGATTAAGTTGTGTTTTTCTTAATGTTTTGAGGCTGCAATTATTGTTTTTTTTTTATTTAAAAACAATAATATTTTTCTATCTTAATATATTTTTTAATAATGCTGAATTTTCAGCAAATATTCAGTGTCACATGATCCTTCAGAAATCAGTTGTTCTGCTTAAAATTGTGGAAACCATGATATACAACAATTTAAATGTTTGGGGTAAGATTAAAAAAAATACTTGTAATCAGCAAGAATGCATTATATTGATCAAAACTAAAGTGACAGTAAGCAATTATAATGTTACAACAGATTCCAATTTTTAAACAAATGCTGTTTTTTGCACTTCTTGATTCCTCAAAATAATTCTGAAATAAATATATAATCACAGCTTACAGAAAAGAAAAAAAATGAAGCAGCACAAAAATGTATAAATATTCTCCCTTCAATGTAAAGCGCTTTGAGTGCCTAGAAAAGCGCTATATAAATGTAATAAATGAATGAATAAATTAATTAAATGTTTTCAACACTGATATAATCAGAAATGTGTCTTGAGCATCAAATCATCATATCATAGAATGATTTGTGAAAGATCATGTGAGATGCTGAATGCTGACAATTCAGCTTTGATCACAGGAATAAATTACATTTTACAATATATTCACATTGAAAACAGGTATTTTAAACTGTAAAATTTCACAATGTTTTTTACAGTATTTTATCATCAAATAAATGCAGCCTTGGTGAGCATAATACAGTTCAACCTTTTGACCAGTAGTGTGTGATGCCATTGTTGTAATTAAAAGAGCAGTTTTTAAAGTAACCAAAAACATGCTCTTCTCATATTGACATTTAGACTGGATTATTTTTGCATATGAAGGCTTTCGTACGGCACAGTGGAATTGCAATAATGCATTTGCCAATGTGGAAGGTTGTAATAAACACCATCAATATGTATTATTGCAGTTAGTTATTTGGAAATGTTCATATAATAATAATATAACTGTATTCACGCATGTCAAAATGTTTTTCTCATAAGCACACACATATATTTTGTATTGATTTGTACTCGGCTTTAATTGAGAAGAATAAAGGACGCACGCTTCAATCACCCGCCATTCTGACGTCATCTGGAGGAGTTAGCGCGTTAGCTAGCTAGCCAATAAAGGACATTGAGAAAATCCATTAAAATTAAATTAAAAACTTTAATACTCACCTTCTGGAAGATCCTCCATGCACTCAAATGTTATTTCGAATTGAAACGGGTTTCCAAATGGACTTGGGTTGTCCAGGACAGCTACATTTAGCACTTGTACTTTTGCCATAACTCTACTACAGTCACAAGGGAATTGCTACAATTTAACACCAAAACAACTCAATGAACCGAGAACTAACTGAAATACTCAATGGACGTTTTAAAGTAAAACTCTGTAATCCTTGGCTTTACTTGTTAGCTTGCGAGCTAATGTAACGTTATGTGTAAAAGCCCAATACCTAAGACAGAATACTGTTAAAGCAGCACAATAAAGAAGTCTGTGTTGTCTCTCCTGCCAAATTAAAAGAACAAAGAACGCAAAATTATGATCTAGAGTAATATGTAGACGTAAAACAACTAGTATTTCGCGAACCCCGTTCATAAACTGACAGACAATACGAGCCAAGTTGTCTCCCGCCAGACTGTTCAGACAGCTCTAGAGACGCGTCGGGGGAAGAGGATTGGTTTGTGCGCTGATTGGTCAGCAAAACCAAAGGTCCCGGATTTGACGGACGCTGATTGGACAAAAGTGACAGCTGTTAAAGCGCATCCTCCGATGAGATTTTTCGAAATGCAGCTTATATATATATATATATATATATATATATATATATATATATATATATATATATATATATATATATATATATATATATAAGCTGCATTTATTTGATTAAAAATGCAAAAAAATAATATTGTGAAATGTTTATTTTTTTCTGATATTACAGCAACATTACAAGTTATTTGATTAATGGAAAGTTTTAAAAAGCAGTATTTATCTAAATTAGAAAACTTTTGCAACATTATACCATTCAAAAACTTGGGACCAGTAAGAATCAAAGTATCCTGAAAAAAACTATTTTACACAATGTTTTCAATATTGATAATAATTAGAAATGTTAGAATTGAATGTTAGAAAAACATTAAAAATCTTACTGTTCAAAAACTTTTAAAGAGCAGTGTGGTGTGTGTGTCTGTGTGTACCCTTTGGCAATTATTTCACTGTTTTTTGAAAATTTGTATTGAAATGTGTCCTACGGTGTGACATAGCAACAATTAAGAATATGGGAGTATTGCCAGCACCAAAGGACAACAAACAAGACAAAATCGTATCATGTGCACATCATGGGCCTCACAGGGGGCTTCAGTAACATGACCTTGTAGGGGGTCCTTACAGTAATTAAAGTTGTCAGTGGAATTGCCTGATTTAAAATCAGGATTGTGTCACACCAGAGGACAGTGACAAAATTACAAAAATGATTCACAAATATTCAGTGTATCAAGTTTCTTTCTTGATTTGAAAGTATTTGCTTTCAGACATATGGATGAAAAAAACATTCACATATAACATTCACACCGTATGTTTTTTAGATTTGGCTCAAAAATTTGACAAATCTAATAACAAAGCAGTTTTTCAACAGTCCATGTAAGACAAATAAATGTTTACTGCATTTTAAATGATTAATAATTATATAGATAGATAGATAGATAGATAGATAGATAGATAGATAGATAGATAGATAGATAGATAGATAGATAGATAGATAGATAGATAGATAGATAGATAGATAGATAGATAGATAGATAGATAGATAGATAGATAGATAGATAGATAGATAGATAGATCAGGCATAACATTATGATCACCTTTCTAATATTGTGTTGTTCCCTCTTTTACAGCCATTAACAGCCCTGACCCATCAAGGTATGGATTACACTTAACCCCTGGAGGTGGTGTCATCTGGTACTAAGATGTTAGCAGCAGATCCTTTAAGTCCTGTAAGTTGCAAGGTGGGGCCTCCATGGGTCAGACTTGTTTGTTCAGCACATCTAACAGATGCTTGATTGGATTGAGATCTGGGGAATTTGCAGGTCAATGCCTCAAACTCGTTGTTGTGCTCCTCAAACCATTCCTGATCCATTCCTGATTTTTGTTTTGTGGCAGGGTGCATTATCCTGCTGAAAGAGGCCACAGCCACCAGGGAATAACATGGATGCGGCAGGACCCAAGTTTTCTCAGGAGAACATTGCAAAGCATCACACTGCCTCTGTCGGTTTGCCTTCTTTATAGTGTATCCTGGTGCCATGTGTTCCCCCAGTAAGAGATGTGCATGCAAGATAGCCTACTGACCACTGCACAATTTAGCCCTTATCAAACTTGCACAAATCCTTACAGTTGCCCATTTTTCCTGCTGCTAACACATCAGTTTGAGGTCAAAATGTTCACTTACTGCCTAATATATCTCACCCACTAACAGGTGCCTGTCAGTGGTAATTAATTAACTAATTAACTGTGTCATAATGGTCATAATGTTATGCCTGATATATATATATATATATATATATATATATATATATATATATATATATATATATATATATATATATATAGGCTATATATATGATGGGATAAATGAAGAAAAAAAATGAAGAAAAAAAAATATATAAAAAAAATAATGAAAAATAATAATAAAATATTTAATTAATATTTCCCCTACATTCGCAGGTCATCTTTAGGCTAACCATGGATGGTGTACTTGTGAACCACTTTCTGCACTGTATGACTGTAAATATAGAGAATTATTATCAATATAGGCTACTGTATAGCCTATTTGTGTATTATATTTTTATTTTCGTTGTGGTTGTCGTACTTTTTACTTGTCGCACTTCTCAAAAGTGAGCAAGTTTTATGTTAATTGTTTTCCCTGTGTGTGGACCATCAACGAAACTACAGCCACGAAGTGGTTAATAATTTTCCTAAAAGGAGAAAGGGGATTAACAGAAGTGTGGTATGTCAAGAATTTTTTTCTTATAAGATTAAAAAGTTCATTCGCTACCACTGGAGGTCGCAACAACGAGAGGACGTTTCAAACTGAAGGTATTGATCATGTGTGTGAGCAAGAGAGCTTATTGAATTGAATGTATTTATTATTAGTCCTATTTAGTTTTATTTTAGGTAATAAATAACATCTAAAAATAAAAATAACTTCAACTGAAAACCCCAAATCAGTCGGATAAATGCAAACCATTTGACATCCGTAAAATAAAATTATCAAAATTAGTAAGGGCATATATGATGTGCGTCAGTGAAGTTGTCACTGAGAGAGGACGCGAGTACGCGCATCGCTCCAGTGCGCAGGTGGATTTCGGCGCACAATAGCGCGCCTGTCTCGCGCCACAGGTAGTAGCTGGATTCAGGTGTTGTAACACGACACTGAACCATGTGATCGACGATGAGAATTTAGGAAGAAGACAAACCCAGCTCGAGCATTCACTCAACACTCTAGTAAATACAAGACCACCTTTGAAAGGGCAGGATACCGAAGGACAATGTTTTATTATGAGCAGGACGCCGGAGTGTGAGCTAGTTTCGGTTTAAATACTTCATTTGACCGGTTAGGTGAGGCGGAAGCGACCTGCGGTCACATCTATTGGACATATAGTCCACATACAGCCAGAAAAACTTCAGGAAACATCGTGGATTATGAAGGTGGGCACACAGGTATGAGTTTGTTTGTTTTTTCGTTTATGTGTATCGTATCGTATAGATGAATGTTTCCTTAGCAACGCAAATAAGGTGGGAGGAATGTGCATGTCGTGAGCTAGATAAAGGTCACATGTACAGAAATGGAAATATATATTTTTTTCTGTTTGCCTACATATGGCCAGGGCTCAGCTGTTAAGTATCAAACACGTCCAATACAAACTCTTAAATATCTGGTACACTTTACAACAAGGTTTCATTAGTTAATGTATTAACACAGAGAAAAAAGGGTGTACCTATAGAGGTACAACAGCTTGTCACTGGCGTAGCTCCCTTAAAAGGACATAATTAGTACTTTTTTTGTTTTGTTTTTTGTTTTACCACAAAAAGGTTCTTAGTAGTAGCCTAACTTAAGATACGTATTTGTACCTTTTAGGAGTAAAAAAAGGTACAAAGATGTCTTTTTAAGGGAACTACCCTAGTGATAGCTGTTGTACCTCTATACCCTGTGTCCGTGAGCAATACATTTGTTACTGTATTTGTTCATCTTTGTCAACTTTAGTTAATAAAAATGCAGCTGTTTGTTTGTTAGTTCACAGTGCATTAGCTAATATTTTAATAATGTATTGGTAAATGTTGAAATTAACATTATTAACGATTAATAAATGCTGCAGAAGTGCAGTTCATTATCAGTTCACGTTAACTTAACCTTATTGTAAAAGTGTTACCAAATGTATATTTTTAACCAGAAAAATCTTGACCATTTTAAAATCCAAGTTTACACAGATTGGCTGCAAACAATAAGGCGTCTACTGGAAGGAATCAGTGCATTTGGATGTTTGTTTGTTTTTTAATTTAGGAGATCATAGCCAAAAAGATTAGTGAGCTAAATTAAATAAGTTACTTATAAAACAAATAGTTCCTTTCTACACTCTGAAAATGAATGGCTGTTTTGACTGTTTTAAACAATAGGAACAATCACATTTGCCAAGCAACTTCAGATCCCAACAGACGTTTCTACTCTTCTTTTGCAGCTCGCAAGAGGCAGATAGGACTATATTTTTGTTCTTTGATCTCAGACATGATTTATTGATCACCTTCGCTCCACCCTAACCGGAGCATCAGCCCCTTCTGGTCGGGGGTAGGGGTGCAGATTGACTCCATCCAGATGATACGGCAGGTTGGACTTTTGGCAGGGAGTTTTATGCTGCTGCTCCTCAGGAATGTTTCGGCCCAGGGTGAGTCACTCGCTCCACCTCTGCAGTCATGTCCGAAACTGAACTTTGAGAGTATCCGGATTATTAATCACCCTTAAAGCTCACTGCATTTAAACAGCTGAATGGATCTGCCTCCGATTAATCTGAACACGAGCCGAGTAACACTGCTCTAACTTGTACTAAGTTAGTCCTAGTTTGTTTCTGAGGCACTTCAGGCAAGCTCAAGCATGTCTGTTTTCTGCAAAAACATTTACGGTATTGTTGGGAGGTCATAAGCATACTCGCCATTATGATGTAAAAAATAATCAAAACTTTTTGAGAACTGTGTAATCATAAACTATGAGTCACAAGAAACTACATTTTCTATACACAAAATTGAATAATTTATTGTGACATTATTTGGTAAAACTATTTTACAGTGTCATTGTTACTAATGTTACATGCAGTTTCTATATTAATAACTATAAATGATGCATAGTTAGATGCAAATTACCCCTTAAATGAATTCTAATCCTACCCTAAACCTATAAGCACATGTAGTTAATTAATATTACTCAGTAGTTAAATATATAATTACACTGTAACAATGACAACTTAAAATAAAGTGTTGTTGCCCTTGTTTGTTTTAGTTGCTTCTAGTGCTCTCCCCTTTTTGTAAGTCGCTTTAGAAAAAAGCGTCTGCTAAATGATTAAATGTAAATTAATATTAATCTGTATTTAAATGTATAATTACAGTGTAACAACGACATTCAAATTATTACATCCATTACATAATTTCTTTATTGCAACATTAGCACATTCTTCCAAAACAAAGACAGGGACAAACATTTCTCAAAATAAAAACCCACCACATGCTTAAACCAGCCCTGCTAAGTTCCTTTTCTTCTCTAAAGTTATCTTTGCACTGTTGTCCTTGAGGGATTATTTACTCTTGTCAATGATTAACATTTTAGCTTTTTCATATGTATCCTCCCTCTTTCTCTCTATCCTGTTTCTTTCTCTTTCTTCTATGTATTTATGTTTTTGTGCTGTCATAGCTTTTAAACATTATCTTTAGACGTTTACACAACACCGTTTTCAACTAAAAACAAAACTTTTTGTGAGTTTTGGCCGTTCATTTACACAACAACTTTTTGGGGCAAAATGGAAAATGTCCAAAAAAAAGTACAAAAATGTGAATTTGTGAAAATGGTGATGTCTTGGAGTTACGTGTTCAGTCCAAGCGGCAACCTCCCCCAGTTTCTGTTGAAGCCAATAAGGAAGTAACTCAAACTGCAATTCATCGACTGGCCACTAGGGTCAGGCTCCAGAAGGGAGCAGAATCTTATAAAGCTCCATGTTAAAATGGCCAACTTTACAGCAGAAAAAACATGTTTACAGCCTGATACAAATTGTGGTTTTGGTCTCTACAGCTAATTTTGCCCTTCATGACAACTGTGAGGGGGATGATTTTTTTTAAATTACTCTTTCCTTTTCATCATAAAGCCTTAAAGTTCTGTATAATTAATGGCGTTGCCACTTTAAGTGACAGGTGGATAGCCATTTAGCCGCTGTCATTGCGTCACCTCACCTTAGCTCCACCCACGTCCCGTCTTTTTGCCCATTTTCTTTTATCCAGAAGTGACACCACGTCCATATTTTTTATGGTTCAGTCTATAGGCGCGTAATGTTTAAATCACCACTTTGCAAGTGTACCTTTTATTTAAAAACTTGTTTTGTACCATTACTTGTTCTCTGACCTTCGAAAGCACATTATGGTTTGTCAAAGTGCAATGATCACATGTATCAAAAAGTGAGATTTTACAATGTTGCCAAACTTTGAGATTATTTGAGGATTTTTTATTTGAGGGATTTGTTTTTGCTTAGAGAATTGAGGTTAATTATGGGGCACGAGTTGATACTTTATTGGTCCTTCTTTCATTTTAAACAAGGAGACCACTATAATAAAGTATAATGGCATTTATAGAAATTCTGAGGCTGTGAAAGAGCTTACCAATATAGGAACTGGTGCTATAGCTAAAAAGGCATCTTATGTACAACAGTATAACCGTGCATAGTAATAAACAGCAATGTTTAGCTGCATACATTTTATACTAAAACATTTACTAATGGAAAATGCCATATTATAGAATTCCCTTATCATTACACTTGATGATTGTAAAATAATAAATTACTATTAATGGAAACTGACTTAACTTGCTTACAGCAATTTCCACTGTATGGATCACCAAATTACACAATTCTTAGGAGAGCTATTGGCCTTTCATGGAGATATTCATGTAACACAGTACCACAAAATGTTCAAAGACCATGTAATCACTTGACAAGAGCAGTTTTCTTTCCTGTGTAGAGTAGACATTAAAACAGGAGGGGGAGACCTGTCTGAAGTCTCATCCCTATTTTTTAAAATAGCCAATGTCCTTCATTTTATAGTGACCATTCATAGCTTCTTATAATGTGTGGGATTAATGGGTGGGACATTGTCACTCTAGACAACAATTTGTATGTGTGAGATAAGTCATTAAATATTTCAGTTTTCCCAGAAGGAAAATACGTATGTATGCTAAAAGTGTATTTTGTCAACTTTTAGGAGTGCGAAAGGATGTAGATGAACTTACCGGTAATGCTAACAAACATCTCAGATGCAGAGCTGGCCTTTGCAATTCGGAGGCCGGCTTCAAAGAAACAGTCAATTATTTTATCTCTGTTATATTTACAATGTTATCTCATATTTTGCTCTTAATAGTCTAATTTTAAATGCCTTCCATCTCTAACCAGAACTATTGTTACAATCACGACTAAAAGCAAAAACGCAACAATCTTCAGCTAAAATGAAATGATACTAAAAGCGCCTGTAGCTGCAAACCCATCATTGAGAGACCATGGAAGATTTGTGAGCCCCCCATAGGATGCATTTAAAAGTCATATTAGAGTGTGTAGACCGTAATTAATAATATGTACAATAAGTTGTCATCTGATTGTAATGTTTTCTATTTGCAGGGGAAAACACCACAATGCCCAGTGGCTTTACAACTCAAAGCCCAAGTAATGACGTAAGTAGAGATTCCTTGAGTACCAGGGTTTCTTTCCTCTCTCCAATATATAAGCCTGAAGGGCATCAACTGTCAAGATGTTTTCTTTTATAAGTATCTGATTAACTGTTGGAGAATATTCTCTTCATTAGCTTAATAAGAATAAGGGTGACCCAAAATCCAGCATATCAGAATTGGCCTTCTTTTGAATACTACAGAGGCCTGCACTGACAATGGGGGAATTGTGTGTATAATATGTATATTGTAATGTAGCCACATACTAGCAAATAGTTCCCATGACTTAATAATACGTCAGCATGGTTTGTGTCCTTGTTTTAGGTGAATTGTGTGCAAAATATAATAATAATAAAAAAATAATAATTTACTACATTGTGCACTTGTTTTAGGTAAACCAAAAAAGGGAACAAATTATTACAATCTGATCATGATTTACTAAATCAAGGGAACCAATTCTTAATTTGTGACCACAATAAATATATTTTTGTCCGCATGTCATGTGCAGAGCTCCATAGCATTCATAATCATAAATACATTTGAATTGATTTGGCCTCAAACTAAAGGACTGAATGAAAGATTGAATCTGAAAAAAATAGGGTAAAATAGAGCTTTCTAGGAAATAAATTGGTCTTTCACTACGGTCCATAATTAAGGTCCATAAGAATTAATAGTTTTTGAAAGAAGTCTCTTATACTCACCAAGACTGATTTTTTTTTTAAATAAAAAAAAACTCAAAAGAATATTGTGATTTTTAAAACTATTTAAAAAATGTTTTCTATGTGAATACATTGTAAAATGTATTTTTTTAATGAATTGGGGAGGATGATTTACTCATCCTCAATTCATCCTAGGTGTATAAGTCATTCTTCTTTCAGATGAATACCATTGGAGTTATATAAAAAAATGTCCCGGCTCTTCCAAGATTTATAATGCCAGTGAATGGTTGTGTCATTTTTGAAATCCATAAAAGTGCATCCATCCTTTATAAAAGTCTCCGGGGTTAATAAAAGCCTTCTGAAGCGAAGTGACGCGTTTGTGCAAGAAAAATATCCATATATAAAAGTTTATAGACTAAAATAATGAGCGGTCAGTGGTCGACTTAGGGTGAAAGAGTAAACCCTGACGCATTGCATCGCCTATCGTGGATAGTGCTGGGCAACAAACCCAAGCCCCTCTTCTCTTATATCGAAATCCTCTCCCATCCTCCGACAAAATTCTCATTTTAGACTTCTAATTCATGACAGGTGTTTTGTTTTGCTCTGTCCTTTGTGCGTCTGCGTTCATCAAAAAACATGCATCAAGGGTTCAAGGGTCAAGGATTACTTTTTTAGTTGACTTGCGTACCACTGACTGCCGGAAGCTAGTTATTTTAGTCTTTAAAATTTTAAATATGGAAATTTTTCTTACACAAACACACCACCTCGCTTCAGAAGGCCTTTATTAACCTCCCGGAGCCGTGTGGAGCAGTTATTTGATGGATGGATGAATTTTTGTGGACTTCAAAAATGACCCAACAATTCACTGCCATTATAAAGCTTTGAAGAGCCGGTTCATTTTAATAAAACTCTGATTTTATTAGTCTGAAAGAAGAATGTCATAAACACCTAGCATGACATGAGGGTGAGTAAATCATGGGCTAATTTTCATTTTTGGGTAAACTATTCCTTTAACCAACAGCAGTTAAATAAATCTGTCAATTTTACAACGTCCTCAAATCCTGCTTGTTTCCTCAGTTTACACTCAGCTTAAATTCAGGCATTGAATGTAAAAAGGATGCTCAATTTAATTCTGAATTTCACAGAAACTAAACAATCTTTTATTGATCACTAATTTAAAATGCAAAACAATTGGGCAAGAACTTCATTGCATGCCTTGCAGTGACAGTGACTATATGTTTACATGTGCACACATAATGTGATTATTTCAGAGTAAGGACTTAATCACAGTAAGATGTTTTCATGACATGAACAAACCTCTTAAATCCTGTTTACATGCAATTTTCATTATTCTGATTATTCGCTAAGAACTGTGGTTATTTTTACCGCCATTATTACCTCCATACTCCATCACATTCTTCGCACAACATCAACATAAACTCGGCTTCTTCAACAGCCCAAACTGTGACTCCATCTTTACTACTATGTTTTATAAATTGGCATTTGTATACATTACAAGCACATGCGCACTTTGGTCAGAGTGGAATAGGTTTGATTAAGTGTTTTTGTGCCTGTATAATTGCGTATAAAATTCGGCATTTGCCACATTTTACTGAATTTATGGTTACTACGATCATGAGCTTAACTATTTCCCCGCCAATCCATGTTTTCACTGTTATACGGTAGGGGGGTGCTGTTACACATCTTCTGAAATAGTACAGGATCTCCAGATTAAAACACAGACGAAGAAGCAGAAACAAGCGATAGAAGCATTCTGTATGCACATGTAAAATAGCGCGATCATCAATCAATAGTATTTAAATGAAAACTGGCCAACTTTACTGAAAGAAATATCGACCCAGGGATAGTTACAGGACTTTAAAGCTTTAGGGGTGTTGATTGACTAAATCTACTCCATTTATGTTTTGATTATTGTTTGATCTGGTACTATATATATATATATATATATATATATATATATATATATATATATATATATATATATATATATATATATATATATATATATATATAGTACAGGCCAAAAGTTTGGACACATTACTATTTGTAATGTTTTTGAAAGAAGTTTCTTCTGCTCATCAAGCCTGCATTTATTAAAAAAAATATTGAGAAAAAAATAATATTGTGATATATTATTAAAATAATTTAAAATAATTGGTTTTCAATTTATTATACTTTAAATGATCATTTATTTCTGTGATGCAAAGCTGAATTTTCAGGATCATTCCTCCAGTCTTCAGTGTCACATGATCCTTCAGAAGATTCATTTTCAAAGTTGGAAACAGTTCTGCTGCTTAATATTTTTTCATAACCTGTGATACTTTTTTATAATACTTTGATGAATAAAAAGTAAAAAAAAAAGTTTTAAAAATAGAAATATTTTGTAACAATAATATACACTACTGGTCAGTAATTTCGGGTCAGTTTTTTTTTCTTTTTTGTAATAAATCAATAATTTTGTTAAATTGTTATAAAAAAAAATTATAGTAAAGGAGATTTATATTATTTGAAAATGTTTATATTTTTATTTTGAATAAATGCAGTTCTTTTGAACCTTTTATTCATCAAATATATTAGGCAGCTGAACTGTTTCAAACACTCAGATTATTAGAATGATTTCTAAAGGATCATCTGATAGACTGGATGTCACATGACACTGAAGACTATATGTGTCAGTAATTACATGTATATAGTCACATGTGTAATTATATATATATATTATACACATATATTTCGTTTTTTATAGTTTTTATAGTAACTATATATATATATATATATATATATATATATATATATATATATATATATATATATATATATATATATATATATATATATTTATATAGTTACTATAAAAACTATAAAAAATATAAAAAACGAAATATATGTGTATAATATATATATATAATTACACATGTATGTATATATATATATATATATATATATATATATATACATATATACTCACATGTCTCTCTCTCTCTCTCTCTCTCTCTCTCTATATATATATATATATATATATATATATATATATATATATATATATATATATATATATATATATATAATTATTATTTATTTTAATTAGGCTCTGTTTTTTTAATGTATATTGTAATGCATGTTTAGATATTCATACAACTAACTATTCATAGCCATGAAAGTTTTGTGAAAATGAGCAAAAATGCTGCATCTGGCGGGCACATTAATTTGTTTTAAATATTGTGTTTACATGAAGTTTAATCACAATATTGCCTAAATCTTGTTCCCTTGTATTATGAGGATGCATGTAAACATACGCAATGCCACAATATCTCAATAAGTCAGTGTTTAAAGCAGTAGTACTTCTTCAGTTTGGATTAACATTCTTTTACTACTTTTCTTTGTCCAGAGCCTTAATATTGTGGCCATTGTTGTACCAACTGTGGTCGTGGGACTGTTGGCTATTTTGACGGCGGTTTTGTTGTTCCTGTTCTGCGTGGTAAGGAAGAAGAGACAGACGGAGGGGACGTATCGTCCCAGCGCAGAGGAGCAAACAGGAACCCGTAGTGTAGAGACGCCAGATGCCCTCAAACTACCCAAGGAGGAGAGACTGATTTGACACACTAGTTTATATCTAACCAGCAGCACATGACGATAATGACTCAATTCCAGAATGGTTAAAAGGATATACATTAACTAAGCACTGTTTCTAAAGGCACAAACTGAAACAAAGCAAGTCTGACTACTTGGAAGAAACTTGAAGGAAAACTACTCTCTCCAAAAGGCAACATATTTCACAGTACAGATCTGCATGTGCTCCTCTCTAGCATTGATATTCTTATTTTAGACGGATAGCTCTTCTCAGTTTGTGCTGTGTTTTAATTGTTCCTTTAAGCATACAAATGCTGATATGTGTATGTAGTGTTAAGATATGTGTTGTGTAAAGGTGAAGTGTGTAATATCTGCACCCCTAGTGGTACAAAAGTGTAATATGTTTGTTTTTGCATCCAGAAAAGGGCCAGACCAATGTCCCTAGTCTTTTGTCTTGGTGGCCATCTTTGAGATCACCAATGAAATCTGATCTCATAAATTTAGTTTCTAAACACTCAAATCATGACACATTAAAAAATCATTTTTCGGGCTGGACCAGTCTACGCGCATGTGCACACACATCTCGGAACACTGACTATTTCTTTATCAATTGGCTCGTTTATTTAGAAGGCGTGACTTATTTCGCCATATTGTGGATTTCACTTTCTCCCATTCATAGTATTATCTTTGGCCAGACTTAAAGCGATAGTTCACCCAAAAATGCAAAAATGTAAAGCGCTTTGGATAAAGGCGCTATATAAATGCAGTCCATCTATATAAATGCAGTCCATTTACCCAAAAAGTTAAATTAGCCCATGATTTACTTACCTTTGAGTCATGGTGTCTAGGTGTATGACATGGGCTAATTTTCATTTTCAGGTGAACTATCCATTTAACAAGCATCAATATTTGTTTGACAGAATAATAGAAGCTGGGGAGGGGGAGGATGTCTGTTTCCTGGCACTAGATTTTGCACACTACACCTTTAAATATTTATTGAGATCCATTTGCTCACAATATAGGATGATTTTACGTTGAAACCACTTTGATCATTTCACATTATTTCAGTAGCTGCATTCGTTTCACTTACATTTCTGTATCTGCCTTTTTGAATCTAATATTAATTTTCCGAACATTTTATCAATGCAACAATGAATTGTACTTGGAATCATTTTTGATTCTTTAATGATAGCGTGAATGTTTACACTGAAATATTTCATGCATGCTATTTAACTTGAATGCCTTTTCGAATTCCAGCTTTTTAGAAATCAATAAAACGTGCAGTTTATTCGAAAGCAAAAAGGCATGGGAGGTTACGCTATATTGCGAATATAATCATGGATAAAGGGTTGTTTTAACAAAATTACTATATTTAAAATTCAGCATGGAATTGGGTGCCTTTGCTGTTACTCTACATTAAAAAATCAAAAATGTTGAGGACACGACACACACTTTTATTAAAACATGTTTTATTCAGCTATTAAGTGTTATCCTTCTGCTGAATATATATATATATATATATATATATATATATATATATATATATATATATATATATATATATATATATATATATATATATATAGCCCTGACTCTCTTCTGACTCTCTTTGGGAGCTGTGCTGTGATATCATGAATGTGTGTTTATGTTGTGGCTGTTTCTATATTGCGGAACGCTGTATTGAAACATCGGAAGCCATAACCGTAATTATATGTTTTATTAACGGCCAATTTTTTATTTGAATGTTAAAGGTTTCCGATGTCAGCCTTTTTCAGTTGTTTAAGGTGTACATAAACAGTCTGTTACACTGCATGATGTTGCAAACTGGTATTTGTTATCATAGGATCGTAATCATAAACACACTGGTTTGTAGTGCATATAATTTTACTTTACCATGTTATTCCTCTGGATAATTACCTATAGAGGCTAATACATCAGAAGAATCAGATTTCCTCTTTAAAAAATATGGTGGATAACAAGGCCTGGTTAAGATATCTGTTAAATATCTCTGGAATATAGCTGGAAAGGTGTAGGCTATTTTGAGGCTTTATAATATGACATAAATGTCATATGATTGCTGACACTTCCAAAAATATGTGGGTGTGCATGGAGGAGTGTATTTCTAGGAAGCCTATAGCAATTAGACAGCATTGCTTAAGATTTTTCTCAGATTTGCTTGCATGAGAACAAAGCAAGACTTGTAGGACTAGATCAGAGGGAGACCTGTTCAGTAGGTTGTTTTCAGGAACACTGCTCTCTAGTGGTGGCTAAGGCTTTTTCACTTGATTTAAAGGGATAGTTCACCCCAAAAAAATAATAATTGATTATCTGCTTACCCCCAGGGCATCCAAGATGTAGGTGTGTTTGTTTCTTCAGTAGAACACAAATGAAGATTTTTGACTCCATCCAATGCTCGTATAATGCATGTCAATGGGGTGTATTTTTATGAGTGTAAAAAACAGACATATGAATCCATATTAAACCCTGTTGCTCGAAACCAATTGTTTCGTGTCTTAAGACATCAATGTGTCGCCATGAGCCACAGAGATTAATATGGATTCGTAAAATGGCAACAATGATATTTGAATGACAAAGGACACTATGTTCATTTAAATCTAAAGAGGTTCTCAACCCTTATGACTTCACACTGTAAAAAGTGAACCTGGGTGAAAGTTGAATTACTACAACTATTTGAGTCTATTTACTTGGTATTTCTGCTTTCCTAATTGTAATGGATTATTGTACACTTTTTCAACTTAAACACATAGAAATTCAGATAGATTCAAAATCTCACTTTCACTCAAAGTATAATTGTACACTCTTTCAACTTGAACGCATAGAAATTCAGATAGATTCAAAATGTCACTTTCACCCAAAGTATGATTTCCCTTTAAAATGTCACTTTCACCCAAAGTATGATTTCCCTTTAAAATGTCACTTTCACCCAAAGTATGATTTCCCTTTAAAATGTCACTTTCACCCAAAGTAAGATTTCCCTTTAAGGACACCCGCGTCAGACGTTTTTTTCTGACGTCATGACGCACGAGCCTGTCTGAAAATTGGAAAATGTTCTGTTCGGCCGCCATTTTTTTCCCTCTCGGGACTCGAATGAAAAAGGTAGGTTGGAAGTTTGTTTTAATTACTATACTCGAAAATGTACCTTGTGGACGTGTGTTTTAGTTGTTTATGAGTTAATTGATGTTGTCTGTGAACATAAATTCTAATGAAATCTAAATTAACCGAACTTTTGAACGTACGTTTGCGATATAGCGTTTCTGAGTATGTTCTATGTAACAATATGTTGTAACTTAAGTTACTCGTTTGTCTTATATAAATGTGTTCAGTTTGGATCTTGGGAGTATGTGTATGAAATATATATTTTTTAATTGATGCCTCCTTAACCGTCTGTGCCGCGCGAGAAAAAGTTAACGTTAAGTTAGTGGAAATGCTGTGGGCAGGAAGTGCTCGCGGAGCGGGACAAAATGCTCGAATTTGAATTCCTGCAGTATAATATTGAGTTTGCTTTTAAAGTAATGTTTGTCTGTTCTTTTATCTGTCTTTGAAACGTCACTTTTTCGGGCAAAATTATGATGTGAAGTCGGACATCCGTTTGTGACACCGGCTGTAAGTTAACTTACACTCGTTATTGCGGTGGAATTAAATGAGTGCACTCAGTCAGTAACTTCCACTATGGTTTCGGACACCACTACAAAGGACTGTCATTTCAAATAATGCCCTATTTGAGGGTATAGGAGGCGATTTCTGATTCAGCCTGTGATGAACGTCATTGTGCCTAACACTAGCGCCGTTCATTTGCCTACCTCATGGTGTTACACCCAGACAAATTTTCAGGGTTTTTTAGTAGAAATATTAGTATTTCCACATCTAATTAATTAACTTCCTTGACCTGTAGCAAACCATTTTTTCACTTACAAACTACAATTGTTGACAATTACTTTTTCTCCTCTTAGGACCGAAAGTCTTAATGTTTGACAACTGATGACACTTTGCTATAATATTACATGGTAAGTAATTTATCATTTCTTATATAGTTGATGATATGAATTACTAATGTTGGATATGTATGAGTAAATTCCATCTTGTGTTATCTAACATTATTGACAGGTGTGTGTAGAGGTGTCTGTTAACTTGCTGAAAGCTTAAGCAGCCACAGACTTGAACTTTTAACAGAGGCTGGAAAAAAAAGGAAAAATTAAAAGGTTGTCAAGAACAAAATGTCTCTTTCGTTTGCTTACAGATAGCAGGAGGTAGTGATGCAGGAGGCCAGTGTCAGGGATTTCAAGGCGAGGTGGCCTGTGCTTTTCAGACATTTCAAGGTATTGAAAAAATAATTTAAAGTTCTGGTTTTACTGGCTAAATACCTTTTATGAATTGATATAATCAGTTTGACTGTTGTTGACTGTTTTTTTTTTTTCTTTCTTTCTGATTTTAGATCAATTCAGAGTTCTATAGGCTTATGGCTGTTCCACTGGAAGACACGTTCCTGGCCCAGTTGGACGTGTACATGAATCAACTAATCAGAGTAATCCATTCAAAGGGAGGAGCAACCCGTGAGAAGACTGCTGCAATTTTTAAAATCTTGTATCAGGTACGTCTGTGTGTTACATTAATATCAACTGCACAATCTTATTTTAGTCTCAGTAACATTTAATTGCTAAATACTTGTTTATAGCATAGAAATTTGAAATGTCATCACCACACAAACAAAATGGACAATTTAAAAGGGATAGTTCAGTCATAAAATAAAAAATGCTGTTAATTTACCCACCCTCAGCCTATCCAAAATATGTAGGTGACTTTTTTCTTTCTTTCAGTAGAACAGTAAATATGTTGTTGTTGTTGTTTTTTAGCTGAAACTGTGGACCATGTTGATATAATGCAAGTCAAAAAGAATTGTAAAAAAAAAAATGCATACAGGCAAACCAAAAATAATACCTGTGGGTCCTGGCGATTCTTTGAGGTTTTATAAAGCAAAATGATCGGCCTATGCAGGAAACTGAATCTATTATTACCTGTAATCAACAGCCTCAGCAAACAGTCCTAAGTACGTTCATGGCAATGTTGCATGTTAATAATGCTCAGTTTCTTACATAGACTGATCGTTTCACTTTATAAGACTCGATGTGATGTCAGTAGCCCCGGGTATTTTTTTTTTTTTGTCTGCATGTTTTTTTGTTTTTTTTTGTCCACATGTTTTTTTGTTTTGTTTTTACTCTCAAAGTGACGGTAGCCATTGACTTGCATTTATATGAATCACAGAGGAATGCGGTTTCAGCTAAAAAAATCTTTACTGATATACTGAAGAAAAAAGGTCACCTTTTATGCATCTTGGATGGCCTGTAAATTTAACAAAACTATCCCTTTAATCAAGAATGATTAAATGTATTAGGGTATAAAGCTAATAAATGATTTGTTGACGTATGTTTTATTATCGGACTAAATTATAAATGCCAGCAATGACTGATTCAGATGCATTTTTAAAGAGTACACTTTAGAATTAATTTCTTGATAATTTACTCACTCCCATGTCATCCAAGATCTTTATGTCTTTGTAACTTCAGCCGAAATTAAGTTTTTTTTTTTAAAAGCATGCCAAATTTTTCTCAATATAGTGGACTTCACTGGGATCAACAGGTTGACGATCCAAACTGCAGTGTCAGTGCAGCTTCAAATGGCTCCCAGACAAGGAATAAGGGTCTTATCTAACGAAACAATCTGTCTTTGAAAAAAATTTGCGATGTTTGACCCTCTTTTTTTAGGTGACAGGGGATTTGACTTAGTCTTTGCACTACCGTTTCGCAAACACTGGATCGGTACTTCCACCTATGTCACGCATGACCTTTACAGCGCTATAACATAATGTGAGAAGACACAGAGCTAGTGCAAAACAAGCATTTGTGGTTAAAACGTATAACGATGGTTTGGCTCAATTAGACCTTAGCTGAAACTGCAATTTTGACCTTTAACCCATTGGTAACCATTGAAGTCCACTATATTGAGAAAAATCCTGGAATGTTTTCCTCAAAAACCTTAATTTCTTTTCGACAAAAAAAAAAAAAGACATGAACATCTTGGGGTGACTAAATTATCAGGAAATTGATTTCTGAAGTGAACTAAATATTTTTTTAATATTTTATTTTAATAAAATAATGACTTTATTCAACAGTTTCTTTTCTTTTTTGCAGTCTCCTATGCTGTTCATGTAGTAAACTCAGCACAGAGGTTCTGGATTCCATGTCAGAACGCCGGCTCATCCTTTTCCTGGGGGGAAATCAAGACCTTATCAAGGAATACATTGTGAGTTGAAAGGCCACATTCTATTTTGATTTATTTTTCAGAAAATGTTACATTTGTGGTAGCAAAATGTTTTTTTTTAATGTTTTTTAATTTATTTTTATGTGCGCTACTTTAGGATAACCTACGAGATGATTTCGAGGGTGAGCTTATATTCACGGCATTCCAGAAAGTGCTCTTACAGCTTCATTAGCACAAGATGTCAAGTAGTCTTTTCAGTAGACTACAGTGAACTTGAAGTAATGTTTGAATGTGCTTATGTCTAGTCTGTGTTTGAAAGAATATCTAGTTTAGTTTAATTTGTTTTCTTATGTTTGTAAGATTATCCATTTGTTTCATATGTTTGTCTAGTATCTAGTTGTATGTTTGAATCTGTAGTTGATTGGTGAAAGGGTAATCACCCATTGCTGTTAAACATTTTCCATGATCTGTTTATTTTTTAATTAGATTTTTTAACATGGTTTAGAGCATTGCCTGTAAGCTATTCTAAAGCACTTATCACAATACACTTGGTAGAAATGGTTCCATAGAATATATTAAAGGGATAGTTCATCCAAAAATGGTTCATGTTGTTCCAAACATGTATGAGTTTCTTTCTTCTGCTGAACACAAAATATGTGTTTAAGAATGTTGGTAACCAGACAGTTGACGGTATCCATTGACTTCCAGAGTATTTTTTTTTTTCCCTGCTATGGAGGTCAATGGGTACCGTCAACTGTCTGGTTACCAACATTCTTCAACACATCATCCAATGTGTTCAGCAGAAGGAAGAAACAAATACAGGTTTGAAACAACTTGAACCATTTTTTGGTGAACTATCCCTTTTGTGAAGTATCCCTTTTTATTTATGTGGCTAATTTATTCGCATAACCACTGTTTATATTTATTTTTATAGATAGATTAGTGGCTCAGTTTTTAGCTTAATCCTGAAAGGCAATGACAACTTTTCAAAAAGACTGGAATGAAATGGATGTTAAGTGTGTCAGGAAGTTTCATTTGCACAACAAATATGAACAGTTTGTAATGATTTCTCAAAGTTTGTAAAAAGGGAAATTAAATTTAATAAAATGAATTGTTAATAAATATTTCTAAAGCTATTTGAGTCTTGTGTGATTGAAATTAAGTTGATAGAATGTAGTTATTTAAGTTGAGAAAACTTACTTTTTTTAAGGGTTACCAATTGAAGTATTTTTTTTAAGTTGATCCAACTGTAGGAAAAACTAAAACATTTAAGTTGGAATGGAATGAAATTTAGTTAGACTAATGTAAATAATAGGGTTGAATGAACTCAATTAATATAAGTGTGATTGATAAAATGTTATAATTTAAGTTGAGAGAACTTAACGTGTTTAGGTGTTACCAATTGAAGTATTTTTTTAAAGTTTATCCAACTGTGGGAAAAACTAAAACATTTAAGTTGGAATGGAATGAAATTCAGTTAGACTAATGTAAATAATAGGGTTGAATGAACTCAATTAATATAAGTGTGATTGATAAAATGTAATAATTTAAGTTGAGAGAACTTACCGTGTTTAGGTGTTACCAATTGAAGTAATTTTTTTAAGTTGATCCAACTGTGGGAAAACCCAATACATTGAAGTAGGAATGAAATGAAATTAAGTTGAATGAACTCAATTTTCTCAATTAACTCAATGAACTCAATTAATATAAGTGTGATTGACCCATTGAATGTAAGTTGATAAAACGTAATTATTTAAGTTGAGAGAACTTAACATGTTTAGGTGTTACCAATTGAAATAATTTTTTTAAGTTGATCCAACTGTTCACTTTTTACAGTGCAAGGCTGTCCACTCTTAAAGGGATACTTCACTGCTTTTTCATATTAAACTATGTTATTCCCTTAACTAAGATGAGTTGACACATACCTCTCTCGTCTCAGTGCGTGCACTTCTCTCTCTGACGTGCGCTGATGATCTGATAGCATTTAGCTTAGCCCAATAAGCCCAGTTCATTCACTATGGTACCAAACAGAGATCAAGTCAGAAGTGACCAAATTTAAATACAGTTACACGAATAGTTGAACGATCAAGTATGGTGACATAACATAAAACGTGGCACTTTTCATGCGGATTTAAAAGGAGAACTATAATGTATGGCGGAATAGCACTTCTGAGAGTACTTCGACTCGGCGCAGTAAAAAGTCCCGGCTGAAACATCCTCCCTCACGTCTCCCCCTCCCCCTCTCATTTCTGTCAATAGGGGGGAGGGGGAGATGTGAGGGAGGATGTTTCAGCCGGGACTTTTTATTGCGCCCACTTTTTAATATTTAGATGCAGTAAAACCATAGACTGTAAAAAAATATAGACGTAGTGTCTGTGACGTCACCCATAGGATTTCTGAAGAGCAGTTTTGAAGTGTAAAGTAGAGAGGAGCTGGCCGTTGCCATCAAAGTGACCACGCCCTTAATTATGCAGAACTTTAAGGCTTTATATAATGTAAATAAATGAGTTATAATTTTTAAAAAAGCATCCCCTTACAGTTGTCATGAAGGGCAAAATTAGCCATATAGAGCAAAAACCACAATTTGTATCAGGCTTACCAGCATTTATGGGTGTTGATGGACTCAATCTACTCCATATATGTTTGATCATCGCTCTGAATCTGATCTGGATGTGGTCTTTAACAATAACTTGATCTTAGCTTTTGTTCAAAATGTTGCTTTTATGAAACTTACCCATATTTAAGTGTTGATAAAAAAGAAAAGCATGAAGTTAACGCTGGCGGTGAAGGAGTTAACAATGTCTTTACAGTCTATGTGGGGTCAGAAAGTATAAAAATATCTTTAAAGCGGCAGTAGGTAACTTTTCTAAAAATTATTTTTTTACGATACATCTTCATACTTTATAGGCCGACAACACTGCAAACGTTTGAGCGTCTCAGCTTCCTGGCGTGTCCGTTTTTATATCGGTTCCTATGTTAACAGGTTAGAGCTTGCACACTGCCTGAGTGACACGCGGGTGGAACCGCAGATAACGAAAGTCTCTTGAAAGTATACAGTCTATAGTTGAAAGTCTCTTAAGGCCAGAGACACACCACGAGCGTTTCTGTTGCGTGTCATACGCGTGACGATTTCTATGCCTTTTCACACCAGGAGCGTGTCTCACTGCTGCTGCTACTGCTACTTGATGTAAAGGGAACCCCTATACTTCATATCAAACATAAATATATAGCCCACTACTACAGCAAAAACAACATCTGCAGTATTTACCATACATGGTATTGACGGAAAAATATTACATATCGATAGAATAATTACTTGCATACTGTAACGTTAGTTACCGTTATATTATCTTACTAGCTACTTATTACTTATAGAAATAGTGCAACATCATATAGTTACATTACATGTATTGCAAAATATGTAGTTTTATGAGGACCACGTTTGTAGTAAAAGTATGGGCAGGCCATAGTCAATGTAAATCATATTGTTGATGTTTCGTCCATAACAGTGGATGTACTATAACTGTCATCGTTGCTTACTAGCCTGCACATTCACGGGAAGCTCCATTGTGATGGGGGAGGAGCTGTGGAGGAAGGGCTGTAGCGCAACAGAGAGCAAGGGGGAGTGACCTATGAGTTGTGCTTGTTCAAATATTTTTTTTACTTTTTAAAGTCAACGTTTTCTGAAAAACTCCCTACTGCAGCTTTAATTGTGTTCTGAAGAACACATTTTAGTTACCACGGCAACCTGGTTGAGATCCAGTGATGTAGATCAGACATTCAGGTAAATCTTTGTGACGTTCAAAGAAAAAAACAACAAGCATTTCTGATGTAGAATTAGCCTTTATTCTGATTGACATTGACAATATTTTCATCGTTATGGAATCTGAAGGCTTCACAGTTAAAATCACCTGCGTTTCACTTGAATGTGAGGGGATTTGATGGCGTGCATTCACAACACTCAGAAACACAAAGCCAAACCAAATGTACACAATTCCTCAAAATGTCACTGGTGGGGGCAAGACTGTCATTGAGGGATAGTGAATGTAAAAAACCATTCATTGTCATGGATAGCATTGATTTGTGTTGAGAAGGATATAATGCTGGGGATGGAGTAGAACACTATTTTGGCAGGTGGTTGCGATTTAGGCGACCTCCTCCTCGCCCTCCTCTTCGAACTCGCCCTCTTCGGCGGTGGCGTCCTGGTACTGCTGGTACTCGGACACCAGGTCGTTCATGTTGCTCTCTGCCTCGGTGAACTCCATCTCGTCCATGCCCTCGCCGGTGTACCAGTGCAAGAAAGCTTTGCGGCGGAACATAGCGGTGAACTGCTCGGAAATGCGCTTGAAGAGCTCCTGGATGGCCGTGCTGTTGCCGATGAAGGTGGCTGCCATTTTGAGCCCGCGTGGTGGGATGTCGCAGACGGCGGTCTTGACGTTGTTGGGAATCCACTCGACGAAGTAGCTGCTGTTCTTGTTTTGGACGTTCAGCATCTGCTCGTCCACCTCCTTCATGGACATGCGCCCGCGGAAGACGGCGGCCACGGTCAGGTAGCGGCCGTGACGCGGGTCGCAGGCGGCCATCATGTTCTTGGCATCGAACATCTGCTGCGTGAGCTCAGGAACTGAGAGCGACCGGTATTGCTGACTGCCTCGACTGGTGAGGGGAGCGAAGCCGGGCATGAAAAAGTGGAGACGTGGGAAGGGCACCATGTTGACGGCCAGTTTGCGAAGGTCGGCGTTGAGCTGGCCAGGGAAGCGGAGGCAGGTTGTCACGCCGCTCATGGTGGCGGAGACGAGATGGTTGAGGTCACCGTAGGTTGGTGTGGTGAGCTTGAGCGTGCGGAAGCAGATGTCATAAAGAGCCTCGTTGTCGATGCAGTAGGTCTCGTCTGTGTTCTCCACGAGCTGGTGGACCGACAGCGTGGCATTATAAGGCTCCACCACGGTGTCGGACACCTTAGGCGAGGGCACCACGCTGAATGTGTTCATGATGCGGTCGGGATACTCCTCACGGATCTTGCTGATGAGAAGGGTTCCCATGCCGGAACCGGTGCCTCCGCCGAGAGAGTGTGTGAGCTGAAAACCTTGCAGGCAGTCACAGCTTTCTGCTTCCTTACGGACAACATCAAGTACTGAGTCCACCAGCTCCGCTCCTTCTGTGTAGTGACCTTTGGCCCAGTTGTTTCCAGCACCACTCTGACCTGCAAACGTTAAAATATGAATTGAGCATTGACAGTCCCTTTCGAGGAAAGGCAGTTCACCCTGCGGCCATATTTGGAACGCCTCCTGCGGTGAAGCTGATTTGACCAAGTGCAATATGTCCCTGGATTAACACTCCAATCATCCAATTGGATTTGAGAGTTCATCTCAAGTTTATCTTTACGACCAGGGTTTGGTGCTGCTACATCAGTGTTACTCACATAATTTCCCTCTCATTTTAGGGATAACTTATGGCTTGGACTAGGTTTTGAGGTAAGGATATGGTTAGGATTCCATTTTCAGACAGGAATGTTGTTTCAGGATCAACAAAATATATCACAATTCACCAGTGCCTGTGATCACCACCAGAGGGCACTCAAACCCAGACTTTCATTCTCTCACAGACTACATTGCCCATAATCCTTTGCTCGGACTCATTAGCACTCAATGTTTACACCTGTGTTCATTACCTCATTACCTCTGCATATTTATACTGTGAAGTCTTGTTTGTGTAACAACAGCATTTCTGAGTGTTTCCCTGGTTTCATGTGTCTTGGATTTCTTGCCTTCTCTGTGGATTACCCTTTTGCCTGTCCCTTCTGTTTTGGCTGCTTTATTGGACTGATTACCTGTTATGCCCTCTTGCCTGTTCTTGGACTATGTTTGTGGATTACCCATTCATTCATTAAACACTGCATTTGGATCCCCTACCTTCTGTCTCAGAGCGGTCGTTACAATATGTTGACCCAGGAACATGTCTAACTCAACATCAGGATGTGCGCCTCCTGGCGGCCATTTTGGGCATCCAAAACCATGTCCTTTCTATCTGACTGGGGGAATGCTGAAATCTCTTAACCTGCTGTACAAACTCATTGAAATAACATTTCAAATCAGCAATAAAAACTGACATAAACATGAAACAAAGTATACATCAGTTTGGTCATGTGTAGTCCTAAGCTCGCTCCAGGTTTTTATAGGAACTGGAGCTTCTATGGGCCCCATTTTTAATGATCTAAGTCAAATGGTGTATCTGCTTTTGCTAGTTTAATGACGGGGAAAAATTGGTGTGCCAGGCTCATGGTCCAAAAGGGTTGTACCTAGTCTCTTAATGAGTCAATGTTTTGTGTTATAGGCACATTTTACTAACATGCTATTTAAATAACACAAAAAATACTGCACTATTGACTTTAGACCAGGTTTTTGTTGGTCAATGGTGCAGTTGTTTTCAGTTGCTTCAAAATAGAAACGAGCCAACAATGTACCTGAACATGGCCGTCGCAATGTGCCGGATGTATGATAGGGCACTATGACTTTACCACTTGCAGACTGTCTCTTTTATTTAGAAGGCAGGGCTTATTTCATCATATTTTGCATTGGACTTTCTCTCATTCACAGCAATACCATGTTGTGCACCATGTTCATTCCTACTAGATTCAATTTAATTTTTGTCATTACTTTTCTTATTTCCATCATTGTGCTGGTAATGAAAAAAAAAAAAAAAAAAACATTTGATGAATGCTTACCAAACACAAAGTTGTCAGGTCTGAAGATCTGTCCAAAGGGTCCAGAACGAACTGAATCCATCGTGCCAGGCTCCAGGTCCACCAAGATGGCACGGGGAACGTACTTCCCTCCTAAAAAGACAGATACAGTCGGTTACTGATCAGGCACTTGCTTGCACATACAATAAGCTTTAAAAGTCTGAGAACACAAATTTTTACAAATAACATAATGATTTAAGTGAAAAATTCAGTTGAAAACTGATGATCATAGGGGCTTTCACACTGGGTAATTATAGGAACTCAGTATATTATTATTTCAGGTTTTTTATACGTAATTTTATTTCAATTAGTAATTTTAGAACTTAAGTTGGCAAGCTTGGCGACATTTCTTTCGATTAGTTTAGTTTTTTCATCAGATATTTTTATTTCATTTAATTTTAATAGTTATAGTTAGCGATAACCGCTATGTTTACATCCCAGATTTTCAATGTTGTCTTAGGCTTTTGGATCCCACAATATTTAGGCTGTCGACAAATATCATAATATTTATTCAATTGTTTCATAAGGATGATGAATTCTTGCATCTGTAACCTTTATGATATTAAAAAAAATAATAATAATACCCGAGGCCTCATTGTAGTAAACACTGATCCTGTCTAGCTGCAGGTCACTGTCTCCATGATATGTTCCTGTTGGATCAATGCCGTGCTCATCGCTGATAACCTCCCAGAACTGAGAGAGAGAGAGAGAGAGAGAGAGAGAGAGAGAGAGAGAGAGAGAGAGAGAGAGAGAGAGAGAGAGAGAGAGAGAGAGAGAGAGAGAGAGAGAGAGAGAACAGGGCGGAGGCCAGAGAGAGAGAGGGATGAGGAGAGGCAGACGGAGACAAATGGAGTAAAGAATCATATAAATATAAAACAAAATATTAAAAACAAGAATGTAAATATAGGTAAATATGTAGTTACAATTTTATGCAAGAAATTAAAAAAACTTTATGATTAACACGTGCATATATATATATATATATATATATATATATATATATATATATATATATATATATATATATATATATATATATATATGAATCAGTCATATAATGTGTGTGTGTGTGTATCTCTTATTTATGTTTGGAATCTTGAGGATTACGTCAATTTTGCAGGTTCCAATGAAGCCGAGGAATGTATCAATGCGATGTTATTTTATCTCTGAATATAGAATAGCCTATATCTTGCAAAATATTAAATATCAAAATAAAATATTTTATTCCCCGATCCTAGAACGTTAAGTGGGTCATTAGCCTACCATCGATATGAGGAACCAATCCAACAATTCAATCGCATTGCCATAAAAAAACAAATTACCCTGAAGGTGTATAAAGTAAGACTGTAAAAAATGTGTCATAATTGCACGATTATAGAATAGAGAAAAAAATAATAAACGCTTTCATTCATTCTTCACCGTACAATGGATGAGATGTGTCCTCACCCAATGAAAGCTCATCCCTGATCCTTCATGCAGTTCATAAAAGCGGCAGAATGAATCTACATGAACTGCGATGCATTTCTGGAAGATTCTTTAAGGGCGGGCTGGTCGCCTCGGATGGCATCGCGTGCGTGTTCAAATCCGAGACGTCCGTTCCCAGAAAAAGCCATTTATTTGTGCAGTTTACCTTGGCTCCGATCTGGTTGCCGCACTGGCCGGCTTGCAGGTGCACAATCTCGCGCATGGTGTTGCAGGTAGGACACTGGCGTGGACGCAGGAAGCTGGAAAGCTGTCTTCTTCTGCACACTCAGGGATTGAGCTGCTTTTCCCCGGCTCGCCTCTCTGTTACTCCCGCCTCTGAAGAACTCCGTCACTGGGCTGAACGTGTGGTGCAAGGTGACGTCATCGCCATGGCAACCAAGGCTGGAGGAGAGAAGGAGGACCTTGAGCTCGTGGAGACTCCGGATAGGATGCTGGACAGAGAGGATAGGCGACTCTCTATAAGGACCATTGACTTTTAAAGACGGGTCTGTAAAATAGTGCTAAGTTGAATAGAAATGGCTTCTCAATACAATTATAAAGTATATAACCACAACAGAGACCGATTAGGGTTACACTTCATTTTACAGTGCCATTGTATGTTAGGGAACCCCCCCCCCCCCCCCCCCCCCCCAAATACTGTAGCTGCCATGTTCTCAACATCACATTTTTTGTTTTGTTCACCAAATGTTTCCCCTTTAAATGTTTTTCCATCAAATGTTATCTTAACTAGGTGGTTGAATAAAAATATATAGACTTCAATATTGCTAGTTAGCCAGTGTCATGTGGGCGTAACCAGGGCAAACTCGAGCTACTGTAGGTCGAGCTACTGTTATGACGTCATCAACTGTACCACGCTGACATGTTTTTGGAGACAAGGTTAGAGAGGCAAGGTTGAGATGGTTTGGACATGTTCAGAGGAGGGAGAGTGAATATATCGGTAAAAGGATGCTGAGGTTAGAGCTGCCAGGCAGGAGGTCAAGAGGAAGACCAAAGAGGAGGTTTATGGATGTAGTGAAGGAGGACATGAAGGTAGTAGGTCTGAGAGAAGAGGATACATAGGATAGGACTAGATGGAGGCAGATGATTCTCTGTGGCGACCCCTGAAGGGAAAAGCCAAAAGAAGAAGAAGAACTGTACCACGCTGCCAGTGTATCGGAACCTGACCAGAACCCGGTGAAACCATGGCTGAATCTGAAATCGCCCCCTAAACTCTCATTCACTATTTCCTACTTTAGTCCACTAAGTTCACTTGAAGGACTGAATGAAAACGAGTGCATGAAGTTGGACAGCCACTGAGTGTACATCGGCTGTACAGTCGTTATTGCGGACGGTGCAATGTGGGATTGAATGGTTTTGGACACCACTGGCTGAACCCTCAAAGTGAGGGAGACAGAAGATAATTTACATACACCAAACAAGCTACATTGAGTTAGAGGAACTTAATAATGCTAAACACATTTTTTTAAAAGTTGATAACTACTACAGTTGTAGCCCTGGGAACAATTAATTTGATATATTTCAGTTCAAATTAACAGCTACAGCACATGCTAACATAACTTATTAAACATGTATATTTAAGAAACAGGATATAGCTTGTCATCACTGGCATTAGCACAGTTATTGCTTTCTTTACCTTCATGCATCGCTTCAGCACAATAGTAACCACAAAAACTTTAACATTACACAAACTCTTTTAAATGTCCAACATAACAGCGTTAAACACTAACAGGTCTTCCCTTCACAAAAAACAAACAAACAAAAAAACTTAATTTTTAACATTTATTCTCCTTATCCTTTCCTATACAAAGCATGCTGGGGACTAGAAATCCACTGCCTAATTTCCAAAGGGATCAAGACAATTTCATTAAGTTACTAAAACCTAACTTTAAAAAAAGCCAATTAATGTAGAAATTTGAGTTTAAATTACAGACGATATTAAGTTGATGTAATCCTCAGCATTATTATGTCAACAGAACTCTACAAAATAATTGTTTGTAACTTAAAAGGTTTAATTAAAACAATACATTCGATTTTTTGCAACCATGCATTTATTTAAGTTGTGGTAACAGGTCCCCTGATTTACTTTTACTACCATGTTGTATAAATTATACAATTACAATCTAGATTATTAGAATGATTGTTTTGCATAATGCATAAATATAAGCTTATATTTATTTTAGACTCATTAGAAAATATGCCTTTATTGGCATTGATGGTTCATAACCTTTAACATCCATGATGGAACCTGAACACAAAAGGTTAACATACAAAAAAGTTATATAAGGCTTGGATTTTTAAAAACATTTTTTACACTAGAATGGTTCTTTTGGGGTACCATTCTTCTATGGCTTCGCTGCGAACCCCCCCCCCCCCCCCCAACCTTTAATATGCATTAATAATGTATTTAATGATTTAATGTGATGTATATGGGCAGCAAAACTTGACTATTGAAACCACACCTACTATTCAAATTAGACTACAGGAACTGTAGGATGTGTATCAATACCGTCCCCTCTCGTCTCTACATCATTCAACAATCACTTCTAGTTATACTAGTTCAGTGTGCTCAGACCCCTCCCTCTCTACTGATGCATGTCAAGACAGACACATTATCAGCGCTGTGCTCCATGAAACCAGAACACCTGTAAAGCTTCAACTGAGATGTCTAACGCAGACGACAAGCCATCCTCTTAAAACCAGAATACAGCGGTACCTGCGGCTGAAGGACATGTCTGCAAGCCTTCCCGAAGAGGACCTCTCCTGTCCCGTGTGCTGTGAGATCTTCCAGGATCCGGTGCTTTTGCCATGTAGCCACAGTTTCTGCAGGAGCTGTCTGAAGCACTTCTGGGAGAGCGCAGTCTTTCGCAGCTGCCCCATCTGCAGGAGAAAAGCCTCCAAGAAAAGCCCTCTTTCAAACCGGGCCCTCAAAAACCTGTGTGAAGCTTTTCTGCTGGGAAGAAGCCAGGACAGTGTGTCTGGATCAAACGCCCTGTGCTGGAGACATGGGGAAAAGCTCAAACTCTTCTGTCTGGTGGATCAGGAGCCCATCTGCGTGGTGTGCCAAGCCTCAAAAATGCACAAAGGTCACGACTGCTCTCCCACGGAAGAGGCGGCTCCGGACTGCAAGGTAGAGTTTGATAGAGCCACATTGTTTCGACAAACTGTGTTACATTGTGTTGCTGTTCTCAAGATTTACAACAGCAGAGCACAAGAATGCTGTTTATCAAGTTTGCTTTGACATGATCTCAGTGTTCGGCCAAAAAAAGATCATGGCAGGCTTTCAAACAACACCTTCTGCATTCGCCTTCTTCGAGTTCCCATTGTGGCATATGCGTCCCATTGTATTCTGGGAAAATGTGATCAACTCCATCCAAAATGTAACATAAATCTTTCAAAGGTTACTTGCACTGTTGGATTAGGGTAGTGCTGGAAAGAGAAGCTTATATTGAAAAAGATTGGCTTAAGTCGTTTATAGTTCTTCTGGAACGGTTGTTCTCATCTGGTGGGTTATAGGTCTGTTGTGAAAAAAAATCAGAAGTCTAGGTGCCACAGTCTAGGTGCCACAGCTTGAAATGAACGGTCCCCTCTTGTTTTAAAATGTGTGTTTAAAATATATATATATATATATATATATATATATATATATATATATGCTAAATGCTAAATGCAACAAACCATATAGGAGGTTTGGTTTTATAGGCAGACTTTTTAATAAGTCTGATTAAGCCCTAGTTTAATTAGGACATTTAAATAGCTTTTATAAATATGTCTTAGAAATTGTTTTTACTGGTGTACATTTTGAGAAAAAATAATGGCACTGATATATTTTTGCAAGTTGCTTTCAGTTAATGTGCCTCTATTATTAAAGTTTCCTAATGTTGTTTAAGAGGTCATCTACAACAGGCTTACATGCTCTGAAGCTCAAAAAACTTTAATTTTATCATAATATCTCTCTGAATTCCTTCTTTCTGTGAGCTACTGTGCTCTGATTGGCCAGATGGCTCAGCCTGTTGTGATTGCTCTATCGCTTTACAGCACTTGTTGGAAGCTAAACGTCCATAAAAACAGTATCGATGACTTTGATTTTACTACATCAATCCGAGCTCGCGAGTCCGATGATGAAACATTGAGAACTAATTATTCAATCCGAACCTCCATCACAAGGACAACTTGAGCAGGCCGTATCTCAGTGACGCTACTCAGTTTGAAGTACATTATGAGATGTTTCAACTGTTTTTCCTTACCATCAGCATTAACAATTGTATGTCCATCAACAAACCTACAGTCCCTGACAAAAGTCTTGTCGCTTATCTATTTTCTAGAAATACCTGATATTAACCTGACTTTTAATTAATCAATTGGTGTTAGAAATAGCTCATATGAAAAGCTAAAACCCTCCCAAATGATGTTTAATGCACTGAAATAAATAATTTTCACAGAAAAAATATTTATCATTTAATCAAGACAGAAAGGTCAAATTTTGGCAAGACAAAAGTTTTGTCGCCTATACAGAAATTGAACAAATTTACTGCAAATACAAAAATATGTCAGCAAATTAAGTTGTGGTGCTGTGAGATCCAAATTTAATATCTTGTATGACTTCCATGAGCTTGAAGGACTGCATCCATTCGGTTTAGCAAGGATTCATACAATTTATTGATGAAGTCATCAGGAATAGCTAAGAAAGCAGTCTTACATGCCTCCCAGAGTTCATCAATATTCTTTGGTTTCGTCTTCCATGCGTCCTCTTTCATCCTACCCCACATATGCTCAATGATGTTCATGTCTGGTGACTGGGCTGGCCAATCCTGGAGCATCTTGATCTTCTTCGCCTTGAGGAACTTTGATGTGGAGATGGAAGTATGCAATGGAGCACCGTCCTGCTGCAGAATTTGGCCTCTTTTATGGTTGGGAATATAAGAGGTAGCTAAGATTTCTTGGTATTTTAGACTATTGATGTTGCCTTCCACCCTGCAGATCTCGCACATCCCCATACTGGATGTAACCCCAGACCATGATTTTTCCGCCACCAAACTTCACTGTTTTCTGGGTGAATCTCGGATCCATTCTGGCTCCAGTAGGTCTCCTGCAATATTTGCGGCGACTGTGGTGTAATTCAACAGAAGATTCATCTGAAAATCCACCTTCTGACACTTTTCCAGCGTCCATCCTTTTAGCAGGCTGTGGGCCTTGGCAAATGCCACACGGTTTTTAAATTGTCTTTTGTTTAGTGCTGGCTTCTGGGCACTGATTCGACCATGGAGGCCATTTCGAGACAGAATCCGACAAACTGTTCTGGTTGACACAGGGACTTCAGGTGACCAGGTCTCGTGGAGCTCTGCTGCAGTGGAAAATGGGCTGGCCTTGGATTTTCGAGCCAACAAACGGTCCTCTCGAGCAGTTGTCTTGCGGGGTCTGCCTGACCTGGGCTTGTCAAAAACGTCTCCAGTCTCTTCAAATCTTTTTTTTATCCTCTGTACTTGAAGCTGAGACACATTTAAGGTGTCTGCCACATCAGCAGTGGATCTGGTCTTCAGCCTCTTGATAATCAAAACTTTAGTCTCTGGGTGAATCTTAGGCATGTTTGCAGAGGTCTAGTTGCAGTTGATGTGAAGGTCTAGCATACTGGGTTTCTTTTTATACACACTTGAGACCTAATTGATCCATTATTAGTCACAGGGGAAGCTCATATGACAAGGTGACAACACTTATGCCTTTGCAAAAATTGACTCAATGGGCTTTACCAAGCTGTGAATATTAGAATACTTTTTGAAAGTTTAGTTTTTCACTGAAACATTATCACAAAAGCTGGTGGGATTAAAATGAGCCATTTCTTGTAAAAAAATCTTGATTAGAAATATATTTCAGCGGCACTTTAGGTCAATTTGTACACAAGCGACAAGACTTTTGTCAGGGACTGTATGTGTATACGCCTGCAGTACCAGTTTTGGCCACAATCTTACATACACTTCCTTTAACTTTTGATGCCCAAAGCAAAATCTTTTTCCAGTTTTACACATATTACATTGAGGAATATATCATTGGTTTTACTTTTAAGAAAGATATTTCATTTACAGGATAAATTGTGTGCTGCTATGAAGATACTGCAGCATAAGCTGGACGTATTTAATAAAGCAAGGCAGTCTTCAGTCTTTACTCTGGAGCACATTAAGGTAAATATCCGATTTAATCAGATTAGTGCCTTTTGTCAGTCAGTAGATTTCTTCAATGGCAGTTATTTGTTTTAGAATCAGACTCAGCGGGTTGAAAGACAGATGAAGGAGGAGTTTCTCAAGCTTCATCAGTTTCTGTATGAGGAGGAAGAGCGCAGGTTATCAGCACTAAAGGAGGAGGAAGAGCGGAGGGTCGCAGCCGTGAAGAACAGAGATGAAGATAATGCACGGAGGATATTATCTCTTACAGACATGATCAGGACAATGGATCAAACCATAAATGCGGAAGAGTTAACATTGCTGCAGGTGAGAATATTTGCATCTTTTTGAATGACATTTTCTTATTCTTTCGTTCCTTCATTGATTCATTTGCCTTCATATTTTACAGAACTTCAAAGCAACTGTAGATGGGTAAGTATATCTATGGCTTTCTTTTTGTTACATTTCCTCTTTGCTTTCTCCTTTTGTCTTTGCTTTTGCTTCTTATTCAATGGTTCTGCGAAACTTGTGGGCCACAAACCTAAAAATGGTCGCGAGGGGAATCATATAGAATACAAAAATATGTTCTCTATGTCATCCTTTTTATGTGTGTGACCTATAAGACCTTTATAAAAGAAGTCACTGTTTGGCAAATGGTTAAGAGTCTATGATTGGATCAACATTTTGTTTATAGTATGTTATATGCTTGGCAACAGTTCTTCTAACCTAAATTGATGGAGTGTGTAGCTTTCATTTCTCAATCAACCATGTAGGAAGACACATCATAGCCATATCCCAGGAGGATAATGTCAGGATTCATTCGACTCAATCTGTGAAAGAATGAAGAATAATTTTCACACATGAGTTGACTCCTCCACTGAGTCCGGACCTTAAATGCATTGAAAGTCTTTGGGATCTGCTAGATGAGACTTTACAGAGTGCTGGATTCTTGCGTTGTCAATAGAAGATCTGGCACAAAAACTGATGCTCCTCTTGTTGGGGATAACATTTATTCTCATCAAGAGGTGCATTCATTCTTGGTCAAAGATCTTGTACTGACAATGCAAGATTCATTTTTTTTTTTGCAGAACATGGACCACATTGCAGGATCCAGAATGCGTGTCTAAATCATTGTTGGACGAAGCTAAGTATCTTGGGAATCTAAAGTACAAGGTCTGGGAGAGCATGCAGACTGTTGCACCTTACAGTAAGAACCTCTTTAAAGTACAGAAGGACACAGATAAGAATAGCCTAAAAATTAACCTTTATATGTGAGAGGAAACACATGTTGAAACCCTACGTTGGGTTAATTGGTTGACTTATATTTTTGGGTTAATAACTTTGTTAATTGCAAAGTTATAAGTATTTATAGTTGGTTCTTTCGTGGCTGATAGGACCACATACTGCATATTGGGATTTTGTAATGTCATATTAGCAGCTTTAATTAAACCAAACTACATAAAAGGTACTTAACACACACACACATTTTCTGCCAGTCTCATGTTAATCTTGAGCACCTATGGATTAGTACTACTTTCCTATCTCTGAAGAGTCTTTCGTTTTTTCATATTTATACAAGACAGATATGCTGTACAGATCTTTTCTGAAACAGCCAAACTCGTGGAGTGCAGTGGACAGAGCTAAAGAGTCACACAAACACACATATACACACACACTCAATACATCACGACATTATCCCTAGATATCTTTTGATTCTCTCACTCAGGTTGATGTGCATGTGCTCATCTGGGAGAAGTGTCAGAATGTATGAAATGACATTAGACATCCTCTAAAAAGGATGGTTTTAAAAGAAATTAAAAAAAAATAATAATAATAAAAAAAGAATGGTTTGAATCATGATCAAACAACATTGAAATTATAACAAACTTGGACTCAAAACATTCATTCAAAGAATTCAATTCCAAACTAGTAAAGGTGCATGGTGAAGAAAAAAGAAGAAAGTTTACATATATATATATATATATATATATATATATATATATATATATATATATATATATATATATATATATATATATATATATATATATATATATATATATATATATATATAAAATGCAAATATTATGTGTCCCAAATTTGTCACCCTTTATTGAATTTCTCTGTTTTAAAGTAAAATTAGACTGTTTAGCCTACATGATTTGAACAGAACCAAATGCAAAGATTATGTGTGTTCCCGCATGAGTTCACAATTGAAAAGTATATAATGACAAAAAAAAGAGAGAAAAAACTGTAAATGACAAATAAAAGTAATTAGTAAGTTATTATGCCGCATAAAATCGCCATAAAATAAAAGTACAAATGGCAAAACAAAACTGGGTTATACTTCTGCTTGTTTATTTATGTAACACCAAATCTCACATTACAAATGGAATACTCAGTTTTTATGACAATTGAGTTTGGAATAACATAATTTTTTAATACAGTCTTATCCATATATTGCACTTTACTTGCATTGCCGGGACAATAAGTTAATTTAATCAAGCTGATTTTCGGAGTGATAGCATATCAGTATATGTAAACATGCTCACTGCATGTTTTCAATGTCTTCTTTTGTCAGGCCCAATAATTCTGGACCCAAACACAGCCCACCCTTGCTTGACGTTGTCTGATGACCTCACCAGTCTCCACTATAGCACCCCAAACCAAGGGCTCCCCAGTAACCCTGAGCGTTTCCATATCAGCGCAGAGGTGCTGGGCTGCACTGCCTTTAACTCGGCAAGCCACAGTTGGGAGGTTGAAGTTGGTGACAATGAGGACTGGATCCTGGGCTTGGCCAGCGAGCGAGTGAAGAGAGATAAGGAAGTACCTGCGAGACCAGAGAATGGCTTCTGGACCATTTGCCTCCGTGATGGGCAATACAAGGCTATGGCATCACCCCCAACAGCTCTAAAAGTGGAGGACAAACTGCAGAGGGTCTTGGTTCAGCTGAACTGGGACAGAGGGGAGGTGATTTTTTCAAAGCCATCATGTCAGGAAATTCTATTCACTTTCAAACATGTCTTCACAGAAAAGCTGATGCCATACTTCTACACGCAAAGCAAGCATCCTTTGCGAATTCTATCCAAGCCTGTGTTGGTGTCTACATGAAAGTATCGTTTAAAATTATGAAATGAGGATTTTCAACAAAAAACAGAAAACCTTTTATGCGTTTTGGACATTTATTTACACAACAATGGCATGTTGGGGGCCTTTTAGAGGGAGGGGAAAGTTCTGCAGTCAGTGATGGTTTGGGGTGCCATGTCATCTGCTGGTGTAGGTCCACTGTGTTTCTGTTTTCTGAGGTCCATGGTCAATACAGCCATAGACCAAGAAGTTTTAGAGCTGGTTTAAGGACCATGGTATCCCTGTTCTTAATTGGCCAGCAAACTCGCCTGAACTTAACCCCATAGGAAATCTATGGGATATTGTGAAGAGGAAGATGTGATATGTCAGACCCAACAATGCAGAATAGCTGAAGGTCACTATAAGAGCAACCTGGGCTCTCATAACACCTGAGTTATGTGCCACAGACTGATCGACTCCATGCCACGCCGCATTGGTGCAGTAATTCAGGCAAAAGGAGCCCCAACTAAGTATTGAGTGCTGTACATGCACATACTTTTTATGTTCATAATTTTCAGTTGGCCAAGATTTCTAAAAATCCTGTATTTGTGATTTGTGTTGGCCTTAAGTAATAGTCTAATTTTCTGAGATATTGAATTTGTTGTCAGTTATAATCATCAAAATTACATGTGAACATTTGAAATATATCCGTCTTTGTGTAATGAATTAATATAATATATAAGTTTCACTTTTTGAATGGAATTAGTGAAATAAATAAACTTTTTAATTATAATTATATTATATGACTAGCACTTGTACATCATTGTCTGGTAAACGTGCCTTTAATGTGACTCTGACTTTGTCTTACAATTTACATTGATATGCAAGCTTATCTTTACTGCTATTAAAAACATTAAAACTAATTCCTCAATCATTTTGATTTTGTCCCTAACTTCCAACAGACAAAAAATAAAAATAAAAATAATAATAATAATAATAATAATATTGAATTGATTTTTTTTTATCTAGCCTGCTTTACAAAATATTAATTTGTCCTAACAAATGGTGTTGATTTCCGCTTTTGCAGGACGTGTTCAGCTGCATATTTGCTCTGTTTATTATAAGAATTTATATTATATGAGGATTTGAAAACAGCCCTATATTAGTACACCAGACTATCATGACTCACTGGTGTCACTTGGTGCATGACATCACTGCATGTAAGATCTTATCGCCCTGATTGGGTGCATGTTTTGAATGTTATTCAGATCTTAACTCACCTGTAACCTAGAGTTCAATGAGTAGGAGAGCCAGGATACCCTAGCAGTGGACTTGGGCCAATTGTAAGCTTTGCTTGACTTCAGTGAAAACTCTTGAACCAACAACACAAACCTGAGATGCAGACAAGAGGAAACCACTGGATGAACTTAGGATGAGTCAGAGCAACAAAACCTCATGGGATCATCTTTTAAGGATACATTTGGTCAAGGATGACAAAAACAAATGTTTGAACACATTTATTTCTAGGGTCCATTACAAACAATTTCCCATAAAGAACTTTATTCAATTTTTATCCGATACACATGGTGGCGCCACAACTCTTTAAATGAACAACTGAATGTTTTATTTAGGATTCACAAAATATAGTTATATGTTAAAGCTTGGAAGTTACAAACAATGCATATTGGCATAATGAATTCGAAATTCAGCCTTACAATTCATCAAAGACATAAATGAAATAGTGTAAAATCTCCAGTACAAAAGAGAAGCATTGAACAACTGGAAGACAGCTATACTGTGTAAGTTTTTGAATCCTTTCTCATATGATTGTTAGCTGTATGTGTACGCTCCATTAACTGAGACTTGTTACAGCACTAGCAGGCTGTTGCCCTTGTTTGTTTAGTTGCTTCTATTGCTCACCTCATTTGCAATTCCCTTTGGATAAAAGCGTCTGCTAAGTGAATAAATGTAAATGTACATGTAAATTATTTTTGCTACAAAGATCCAAGTTTAATTTATAATAGAATATATTTTTATATAGCAAACCGAAGAGCTATGAAATATTACTACTAGGCTACACCAGTATGTTAAATATTTCAACTTAACATGCAGTGTTAAGTTGAGTGTTTCAGACATTAGTTCAGGCAGAAGTCATTCCTTTGGCTTGTCTTGTTTCTTGCAGCTTAACTTCTTCACACAAGATTCAGGCAAGAATGGTACTTTCTCCAGGCGGGACAAATAAGTTAAGGGCTGGATAGTGCTGCTGATGTTTAAAAAGGCATAGCCCACCGGTTGCACATAGCAAGTGAAGATCTTACGTGGGTAATGGTCTTCAAAGGGGAACAGAGCAACCGGAGGAAGATAGTTGCTCATGATGATGATCAAGATAGACAGCACCATCTTAAACGCCTTTCTTTTCATAGGATGCATCTCATCTTTACCAGAGCCTCGTGAGCGTTTCAGGGCCCAGAGGATGGCCATGTTACACACCACCATCCAGGTGAAAGCAAACAAGACCTCACCAGTGAAAACCTTTTCAAAGTTGGGCAGGCCACCAACGGTTTTGGCTGAAGCATAAGCAAACGTGAGCAGAAGAACCACAATGGACAGGCCGATCCTGTATTTGATGTCCTTTAACTGTCCGAATGTGATGGGGAAGAGAACGGCTATAAATCGATCCAGACAGACACACGAGAGGAAGAGCGGGCCGCTGGTGTCCTTGACACCAAAGGAGAACTTCAGAGCCATCCAGCCCATAGCACTCTTCCAGTGGTAGAGATTAAGGAAAGCTATTATAGTCATGAATCCGAAGTAGGCGTCCATGAAAGCCAGGCAGCCCAGGAAGATGTCAGAAGTTGAAGGCTCATTCCGGGTGTTTATTAGGCTTGCTATGACCAGGATGTTGGCAGGTATTCCTATGATTACGTTGAAGGATTGTATAGTTAGATCAAAAATGATACCACTCACCATTTGTTCGCACCCTTCAAACACACTGAAGACGTGCGTCGCATTGACTGAATCGGTAGTCACGTTAGAAGGGGGCAGGTTGCTTTTAAGAACATAACTTGTTCTTGAGTCGTGACGTAGTCGACCCTCCATTAATTCTGAGTATCTGAAACCAATGATTGAGATTCTGGAGAAGAAGAAAAGGGCAAGATAGAAGAACATATTAACATGTAAATATAATTTGTCTGTATTGTGAATTGTTTAAGTTAAGGGTGACCAAACTTGCTCCTGGAGGGCCACTGTCCTGCATATCAATAAAGCATACTTAAACCAGCTAATCATAGTCTTGACTAGAAACCACATAGATGTGTTGGGGTAGGACATTGGCCTTTCAGGAGCAGGATTGGAATGGACACCCCTGACTTATGTCCTCTGAGTGAGGCAGGGGTATCCTATCCTGCTGCAGAACAGGAATATGTTTCAGGGTTTAGCCCCCACCCTAATCAAACACACCTGAACCAGATGGTTACCTGGAAAGTACATCTGCATTAATCTGAAGCAGCTTTTAAATGTATAGGAAACTAGCTATACAGTATTGGCTACCCTGAAGGCCCCTTCACTTTGGTTGGTAAGGCCAAAAAGGCATTTGTGCATGTGCAACTCTGCTGTAAGCTTCATAAACTTAGGAAAAATGTATTCACCAGGGGTATGTTCCTGAAGCACTACTATCTCACAGAGTTTAGCTCCAACTCCAATCAAACCCCAGTCAGCAAATTAAGTTGTTCAGGATTACTTGAAAATTACATGATTACTTTATGTGTTGGTCTAGGGTTCCAGGAAAGTGTGCAGGAAGCTAGTCATTAAGGAGCAGAATTGGTAATTAGTTGTATTTGGTACAGGGCATCTGAGCAGATTTAATCTTAATGTCAATTCATGGATCATCTAAAATTTTGTGATCTGACAATACACTCACTTAAAGGATTATTAGGAACGCCTGTTCAATTTCTCATTAAATATCTAATCAACCAATCACATGGGAGTTGCTTCAATGCATTTAGGGGTGTGGTCCTGGTCAAGACAATCTCCTGAACTCCAAACTGAATGTCAGAATGGGGAAAAAAGGGGATTTAAGCAATTTTGAGCATGGCACGGTTGTTGGTGCCAGATGGGCTGGTCTGAGTATTTCACAATCTGCTCAGTTACTGGGATTTTCACACACAACCATTTCTAGGGTTTACAAAGTATGGTGTGAAAAGGGAAAAACATCCAGTATGCGGCAGTCCTGTGGGTGAAAATGCCTTGTTGATGCTAGAGGTCAGAGGAGAATGGGCCGACTGATTCAAGCTGATAGAAGAGCAACTTTGACTGAAATAACCAATTGTTACAACCGAGGTATACAGCAAAGGCACAACACCCACAACCTTGAGGCAGATGGGGTACAACAGAAGAAGACCCCACCGGGTACCACTCACCTCCACTACAAATAGGGAAAAGAGGCTACAATTTGCACAAGCTCATCAAAATTGGACAGTTGAAGACTGGAAAAATGTCGCCGGGTCTGATGAGTCTCGATGTCTGTTGAGACATTCAGTTGGTAGAGTCAGAATTTGGCATAAACAGAATGAGAACATGGATCCATCATGCCTTGTTACCACTGTGCAGGCTGGTGGTGGTGGTGTAATGGTGTGGGGAATGTTTTCTTGGCACACTTTAGGCCCCTTAGTGCCAAATGGGCATTGTTTAAATGCTACGGCCTGCCTGATCATTGTTTCTGACCATGTCCATCCCTTTATGACCACCATGTATCCATCCTCTGATAGCTACTTCCAGCAGGATAATGCACCATGTCACAAAGCTTGAATCATTTCAAATTGGTCTCTCTGTTTTTTGTTTGTTTTTTAAACAACAATTTTTATTTAAAAAAAAACTGTCATACAGTTTAGGACAACCATTCAATTTTTCATTATAACTGGATAAAAAAAGAGAGATAAAATAAAGTAAAATAAGATACATATAAATAAATAAATAAATAAATAAATATCAAGTAGATAATACAGATTAGTAGATAAAAGAAAATAGTCAATACGAGAAAATGTTTTATATGTACTAGATTAGCTTAACTTATTATTTAATAAGTTAAACTATCTGTGTGTCTGTTCCTCCAAATATCTATTAAATTGAAATCGTATATATACTGTTTTAACTCTATTCTGGTTTGTACATGAGAGAGAGCTTTATTCTGGATATAAAGCACAATTGAAATCTCCCCCTATAACTAATGCCCTGGTAGTCCATCGAATAGTAAAAATAGATTACTGTAAAAAATAGGATTATCCACATTGGGTCCATAAACATGAACTAAATTCAGTCTAACAGAAAGGATCTCAGTTTGGTATATTTAAATACCTCCCAAGTCGGTCCTCGATAGTGTTAATTATTTGTAAAGGTATGGATTTATGTATGAGTGTAATAACTCCCCTTGACTGTAAATTAAAGGAGGCAGAAAACACTTGCCCTGGCCATCTCTTCCTTACCATAGCCACATCACTTGGAGCTAAATGAGTTTCTTGGAAGAACACTATTTTAGCTTTCATTTGTTGAATTCTATTCATCACTTGTTTTAACTTTACAATTTAGTTTAGACCTCTAATATTTCAGGATGTAAAATGAATATCAGATAAGGGAGCCATCATTGTATATACAGCATATTCCCCTTCTTGCAAAAAGTACAAAAGTAAGTATATAGACTATTATTGAAGTAAGAGAAGAGAACAAAAAGAGGGAAAAAAACAAAACAAAAAAGCCGGAAGCAACAACATTGTAACAGCAAAATACAGCCAAACAGACCAACTGGCCAACAATCAGGTATTTCCTAAATGAAATACTATCACCTCTCCTCCCTTCCCCAAAACACTTCCCAAGGTCTTCTCAAAAGAGCCTGATTATGGAACTACATCGGTCCACCTGTGATCCTATCATGGTGAGGAACAGCTTGACTGCTGGTCAGACGAGCCCGCAACAGTCCGAGATATCAACCCAACATCATGAAAAATATATATTAGCATCAGTGGTAAACCATAAGTTTGCTTACGTTCATGCAACTGATCCCAAAGCGAAACGTCTTCCTTTAATTCCCGCTAAACTTTGTCTTTCAGATCTCGCAGAAACTGGGCATCTGAAGAATTTTCGAACAAGTTGCGCTTTCCCTTGTATGTCATGCACAAAGTAGCTGGATGCAGGATGCCATAACGCAATTCGGGGAAGTTAAGATTGCGAAGATCCTTCTTCACCGTGTCGAAACTTTTCCGTTTCTTGTGTAGTTCAGCTGACACGTCAGAAAAGAACATAAGCTTTATTTTGTCCAACATTATGGTGCCTGCTGTTCGAGCTGCTTTCAGGGTGCAGACATTGTCAGCATAGTTTAGGAATTTCATTATCACAGCTCTCGGCAGAGAGTCAGAACGATCTTCGGAGAATCTGACGATTTGGTGCGCTCTCTCTATTACAAGGGGGCCAGGAACGTTTTCTGGGCCTAGGATCTCAGGGAGTAATTTCTCTAGAAAGGCACACATATCATTTCCTTCTTTTTTTCAGGGAGTCCCACTAATCGTAGATTGGACTGTCGTAAATTTATCGTAAATTTAAAATTGAATCAGTATGTCAGCATTTATTGGGTTAGAATAAAATTGAAGTCAGTATTTGTAGCGAAGTTCGAATCGCGTTCACTCAGCACCGCGTCATAACCGGAAGTCCAAATTGGTCTCTTGAACATGAGAATGAGTTCACTGTACTGAAATGGCCCCCACAGTCACCAGATCTCAACCCAATAGAGCATCTTTGGTATGTGGTGGAATGGGAGCTTTGTGCCCTGAATGTGCATCCCACAAATCTCCACCAACTGCAAGATGCTATCCTATCAATGTAGGTCAACATTTCTAAAGAATGCTTTCAGCCCCTTGTTGAATCAATGCCACATAGAATTAAGGCAGTTCTGAAGGCGAAAGCGGGTCAAACACAGTATTAGTATGGTGTTCCTAATAATCCTTTAGGTGAGTGTACATGGCAAATAGTGTCTCCCCCTAGGATTCTCCTGTTATCCCTCTACATATACCCAAAGGAGGGGAGCCACTGCACAAACACAAGTGCACAGAGTACACAAAAACATATCTGTGGAGAACAACTCTCGAGAGGGAATTCAGGGTCCATAGAAGACAAACATGAGACCTGCCCCATTTCTTCAACTTGGATATATAAGGGCAGACTTAAGCTGCACTTGTGCAGTAAATTGTGAATAGTATTGATTCAACATGAAAATTATTTGGCCAGGAATGCCATCTTGAATTGCATGATTATTATTTTGAAGACTTTGTTTCTCCAACCCTGGTTCTGGAGTACCCCTAACACTGCACGTCTCCCTAATCCAAGGGTGTTCATTCCTGCTCCTGGAGAGCGAATGTCCTGCAGAACTTGGCCCAACCAGCCTGGAAGTTTCTAATCATCTTGAAGATCTTTTTAAGCTGGTTTAGACATATTTAATTACGGTAGGAATTAAATCATGCAGGAAGATGTCCATCCAGGACCAGAATTGGACATCCCTGCTTTAATCAAACACCTCATTACCACAGACGCCATGACCTTAAATAGATGTGTAATGTGCACTGCTGGGTGTCCTCCAGGACAAGGGTGGGGAAACATAAAACATGTCAAACATAATGTGTGAAGGACTTTGGAACTTCTGTGGTTCATCTGTCCCCTTTATAGTAGAGCTCATGTGAAGCACCACCTTGTTAAGTCTGAAGGGACAGTAGGCTTCATGTGTTCTTGTCATGCTTTTCTCTGTACTGCTGCTCCTCTGGGGCCTCAGAAGGGCCCTTGTGGCCCTACTCTCTCTGCCTTCAGGCTAAACTCTCCCCAGTGGTACGTCTGCTAAAGGATAAGCAGGCTCCCTGGGACTGACACTGTTAATCAATTATGTTTTTCTCCTTTAGCTCTGGGGACTTCAATCAGCTAGAGGTGAACAATGGGTAGGTGATTTTGACAAGTGTTAAAGTTATTTGAGATATCTGTTGTTCTATTTACACACTCTTAATCAGTGGGTCTTAACCCTGGTCCTGATGTATGCCCAACACTTTACAACATGTTTTATGTCGGCATAATCAGACCTGATTGCTCATTAAGTAGAGACTCCAAGACCTAAAATGAATGTGCTATAAGAAAGACATCCAAAATGCATACTATTGCTGTACTGAAGTCCCAGAGTTGGTCTTCATAAAATGTCATTAAAATGTAACCACATATACTACATCTGAAACAACTTGAATTTTCCACTTACATAATCATTACTTTATGGTAGGGAAATAGCCAAACAAGTTTCAACCACAACCATCCACCCACTTCTACTAACTGTGACCAGCACAACACCAACTTAGCAAATGTTTCAGCAAGAAGGTGTGTTTTTGACAGATTTATCAACTGGTGAAAGCAGTTTGAGGCCATGTTAAGGGGTTGTATAAGGGGTTCTCATTTAAAATCAATTAATTAATTGAACTATCGGTAACTGTTTTTTTTTTAGCTCCCTGTGATACTTTCCTCCCCAAACAAGCCAAAAGTAGTATTTGGGTGAATGTGTGCTAGTGCCGTACACCAGAGGTAAAGCCAATCAATTCTCATTCTAAATGAAAAAGAAAAATGTTTGCCAGGGATTTGGTCACATAATCTCTTATTTTCAAAGCAAGAGTTATAGCAAACAGACATTTTTAAAAAATCCTAATTATGTGATTGATCTTATATCAAGTGAGGCAGGCACCCCCATGAGATGAAGGTTCGACTTATAATAAGTATAATAATACTGATAATAATATTAGTAATATTAATGTTATCACCATTACATAATGTTCACGTGGTTTGAGTGTTGACCCCACTGTGACTAAAGTGGAATAGAAAAGGCATAAATTGTCAAGACACAGCAGTATTAGTGCAAGGAATATTTTTTGGCTCCTACATGCTATTTCCCCACATGCTAGAAAACATGCTGCTGCTAAACTTCAGAATTTCAGTTGGTGAATTCACATAGCTGATTTCTCTTCTCATTTTAGTAATAATTTGATGCACCAGTATTGTTCAAATGTATTTTGTTGTTGTTGTTGTTGTTGTTGTTGTTTGTTTGTGACAAATATTACAGTTTTGGGTGAGTAAATTAATGTATTTGAATTTTAAACTTTTTTTATATTTATTTTGTCATGTAGCTAGTAAAATAAAATTATATATATATATATATATATATATATATATATAAAGATATATATATATATATATTGTTAATAGTTATTAAAATGATGAAAATATATATTATGAAAACTTGGTAATACTTTGTTTTACAGTGCCCTTGTTACATGTACATAGTAATAACAGTATGCACAATTACATGCAACTAACCCTTAAATAAAACCTAATCCTACATTAACCCTATAGCAACATAGTTAATTATTACTCAGTACTTAAATATATAATTATACTGTAACGATGACACCTTAAAATGAAGTGTAAAACTTAAAAGCTTAAAAGGTGTACCAAATATCTCCTATTATCAGTGTCATTTTACATGTAACATTACCAATTCATTATATTTATAATAGTTGAACATACTCCTAGCACAACCTAAACAACTGGAAGATAATCATGATTTTTCACATAACCATTCGTGTAATGACAAAAGCCTGTGGCACAAATAATGACATTATTATGGCATGCAAAACAGTATTTAGGGCTATCGATATACATAACATGAAGATTGAAAATACAAGAAAAAGTGTGCTTCTTACCAGACAGAAGTTTTTAGTCGCTAAAGATGCGGGTCAGATTGTGGAGTCGCCTTTATAAACATCACGAGGCCAGGAGGAATTACAATTGTTGATAGGAGGCAGGGTCTTTTTTGAGATGCTTTCTGGACTCGGTCCCTGATGGTGAATTAGACTCTGTTTTCTAGATTCCTCACAGGATCAAAGCTGTTTTGGTGGGTGTTTTTTTTTGTGGTAAAAGCGTATAGTGTGTTGTTTTAGAACTTACTCTTTAAGACTCATTTGGATTATTTTGAATCAAATGGATTCATTTTAGTAATGTGAAAGATCAGCTTTTGTAAGAAAAAGGGAGAGACCTTTCTTTCAGTTTTATCATTTTCTGACTGCACCTCTTCCTACTTTACCATTCTGGAATAATACTAAATCAATGTGTTTATTTTAGCCAATATGCTACTTATTCCAAATTGACAGAACATTTAAGAAACTGAATCTGTATAATAATTCCTACAAAAGTACAGTTTACCATTATTATATAGATATGTATCAGAACAGTGAAAGGACTGCACAAAGTCAGTCAGATCTGAGAGAATAAATGGGTTCGGTGAGGCATGAGACCTGCATCGGCTGAGATCCAGCCCGTCGCACAACACCTCTCCCCTGACTCCGACTCACATGCTCCAAAACTCTGGGGTCTGGGGGCTGATTTGCATCTTGGGACTGGTCCTGGTTTTTATACCACCGGCCCAGAGGCCCTCGTGTCAGTCTCTCACCCTCTTTCATTGCAAACAGAGATCACAGGTGTCTGCTGCCATGAGTGCACTTGCATGCCTGCTGTGTGTTACTATATGTCACTGCTTTTGCGTTCACAAGTATTACGATTAATTATTAAGACTCTAGCAAGTCTTATGAAATAAGTGACAATGGTTATTTTATACATTAGGTCTTTGTAAAGGTTACTGGCAAGCCCCGATATAATTGAATTATACACACACTTACTGTAGTTACAATACACATGGGAGTTCAATCCTGCTCCTAGAGATCTACACTCTTGCAGAGTTGAGTTCCATGCCTACTCGAACACTACTTTTTTTTAATAACTGCAAAACATTGATTATCTAGTTCAAGTGTGTCTGATTAAGCGCAGATCTAAACCCTGCAGGAAGGTAGATCAGTATTGAGTACTCCTGTTGTACAGCTTTCCCTTGGGCGCTATTTTGTGTACATGGGAAACCACTTTCTAAAGATTAATGGATGTTACCTGGATGATTTGGTGTTTAAGAGTAGGTCCTAGAAGGAGATTTACCACCTAAATTTCTACCACCTAAATATGTTTTTAAAGGCTCCAAATCGCATAACTGACCATCAACCAGAAGATGTACTCATGGACATGAACTGTAGGTACTTAGGTTACCTTAAATATCCATCCATCTTCCATACCGCTTTATCCTCTGTAGGGTCATGGAGGAGAGCTGGAGCCTATCCTAGCATATCTCGGGCTGAACGTACGGTCATGCTAAAATTAGACCACAGGTGGAAAAGCTGGAAGCCAAATGAATACCACAGTAAAAAAGAATAGCATGAGCTTTTCTTGGACAAAATCAGCAGGTACAGGAGATTTGTTATACAAGGTAATCACCTCTCCCACTTGCTAAATGCTTCAAAAAATTTGAATAACAAAGCCTGTGGTTAGCATTTCGATTCATGCGAGTCTTCATCAGAACCTGCATGTGTTGAAATGTAAACCACATGGTTTGTTTGGGAGTATTTAGTATTTAAGTGTATGAGTTCTTACCTTTTTTTATTTGCATTTTTTATAATTTTTTGCATTTTCTTTTCTGTGTTAATAGCTTTATGTGATAAGTCTCGATGTAGTGCAGGTGCAGGGACAATCTGGGAAGGAAATCCTTTTCCTTCATAGACAACTCTTTGATTTATAAAAGAGGTATCTGAAAGATTATTGAGAGGGAATATAAAAAATAAATAAATTATAAAATAAAATAAATTATGCAAATTCCATTTCAACATCCATCACACATGTAAGGGTTTAGATGTGCTTACTTATATAGCCGCTTTTCCACCTCAGGAATTTTCAACAGGATCTACGGACTTTGGGGTGGTACTCTCTGTGTTTCGACCACATGGACCAGGGTCTAAATGAAGTTCCGCGTAAAACTTTCCCTCTCAAAATGTCCCTAATTATTAGGTAGTACTTTTTCAAAGTTCTGGAACTTTCTGGGGTGTGACTTGGGTGCTAAACATGCGGATTGTTTCATGAGTTCATGCAGCATATTTATTTCAACTTAAAAGTATGTTGCGGAGCATGCAGTAAGAGTTGTTTGCTATTCGAATTAACAATGAAGTTTAAAAAATACAACCAATGTAACGATGACGAGGTTCAGGCTTTATTAGCTTTAAAGCCCGTGTGGAGTAATGCATACTCCACACGGCTCTGGGGGGTTAATAAAGACCTTCTGAAGCAAAGTGATGTGTTTGTGTAAAAAATACCCATATCTAACAGATTATAATGTAAAATATCTAGCTTCCTCCAGACTGCCTTCCATGTACAATATTCAATATCTTTTGGTTATCAAGCAAGATTCCTTAAAACCCATTAGGAAACCATTTAAGATATGCTAATTATGCTAACTTTTCAATGGATTGACCCTTCACAAATCTGTGTTAGGGCAGTATTACATGTGTAACTTTTACTAATTCCCCCTAGAAATGCTACTCAGCCATGTGCCATATTATCAGACAAGGTTTTGCTCTTTCTAATGCAATGAAATCAATGAAATTTCTAATGTCTCCTCCATACTGACACACCACACTAAGCGTGAAAACACATTGACAGCACCACAACAACATAATCTCAAACTTTCCATCTGTGACTATATCAAGCTTAAATGCGACTTAATGCTCACCTCAAATTTGTTGCTCTTTTTCTACGTGCAGATTAAGGTTGTGGTGTGTGACCACGACAGTATAAAAGGCTTGGGAATAGTCACTGCTCACATCTGACGTCAAGAATGCATTTTATGCAAAGAAAAAAATTATTAATATGATTAATTTCCTAAAATTGTATGTTGCAGAAATAAAGCATGGACATCTACTCAATGAGGGGTTCAATACAAATGTATTAAAATGTTTTTCCATATCGTACCATCTGGTGGTCACAAGATGAAGCACACTTAAATCACTGTGCCCATTTTCAGCACCTGATTTATATGCTTCTAGAAATGTTTGTTTTAATTTTTTTTTTACAATGTTACTGTCAATTTTTATTGTCAGTTTTAAAACAATAATAATCAAAGCTACACATATAGAACAAACTACACTAAACAAAATTATAAACGCAACACTTTGTTTTTGTCCTCATTTTTCATGAGCTGAACTCAAAGATCTAAGACTTTTCATGTACACAAAAGGCCTATTTCTCTCAATATTGTTCACAAATCTGTCTAAATCTGTGTTAGCGAGCACTTCTCCTTGGAAGAGATAATCCATCCACCTCACAGGTGTGCCTATCAAGATGCTGATTACTGCACAGGTGTATCACACAGAACAATGCCACAGACGTCGCAAGTTTTGAGGGAAGCGTGCAACTGGCATGCTAACTGCATGCAGGAATTTAAAATAGAGCTGTTGCCCGCAAACTGAATGTTCATTTCTCTACCATAAGCCATCTCCAAAGACGTTTCAGAGAATTTGGCAGTACATCCAACCGGCCTCACAACCACAGACCAATTGTAACCACACCAGCCCAGGATCTCCACATCCAGCAAACTAAGATCAGCCACCCGGACAGCTGCTGTAACAATCATTTTGCATAAACAAATAATTCTGAACAAACCTTAAGAAACCATCTCAGGGATGCTCATCTGCATGCGTGTCCTCATCGGGGTCCCGTCCTGAACGCAGTTTGTCGTTGTCGTAACTGTCTTGACTGGGAAAATGCTCACATTTGATGGCGTCACTTTGGAGAGGTGTTCTCTTCACGGATGAATCCTGGTTTTCACTGTACAGGGCAGATGGCAGACAGTGTGTATGGCGTTGTGTGGGTGAGCGGTTTGCTGATGTCAACATTGTGGATCGAGTGGCCCATGGGGGCGGTGCGGTTATGGTATGGGCAGGTGTGTGTTATGGACAACGAACACAGGTGCATTTTATTGATGCCATTTTGAATGCACAGAGATATTTTTTTTGAATGTGGCAAGATCCTGAGGTCCATTGTTGTGCCATTTGTCCAAGACCATCACTTCATGTTACAGCCTAATAATGCACGGCGGCACGGCCCCTTGTTGCAAGGATCTGTACACAATTCCTGAATGCTGAAAACATCCCAGTTCTTGCATGGCCAGCATACTCAACGGACATGTCACACACTGAGCAGCTTCCAAATCCTCAGTGCTCATTCTGCTGGATCTGTCTGCTGCTTTTGACACCGTTAACCACCAGATCCTCCTGTCAACACTTAAGAAGATGGGGATCTCAGGAACTGCTCTCTAGTGGTTCAGGTCTTACCTCTCTGGTAGGTCCTACAGGGTGTCATGGAGAGGTGTAGTGTCTAAGTCACATCATCTAGCTACTGGGGTTCCCCAGGGCTCAGTGCTTGGACCACTTCCCTTCTCCATCTACATGTCATCATTAGGTTCTGTCATTCAGAAACACGGCTTCTCCTATCGCTGCTGTGCTGATGACACTCAACTCTACTTCTCATTTCAACCAGATGATCCTACAGTCAGTGTTCGTATCGCTGCCTGTCTGACAGACATTTCTGACTGGATGAAAGAGCATCATCTTAAACTCAATCTGGCAAAGACAGAATTACATGTTTTCTCAACCAACCCAGCACTTCACATCAAAATTTCTCCATTCAGCTTGGTTCATCGACCATAACTCCATCAAGGACAGCCAGGAACCTTGGAGTTGTGATTGATGACCAGTTAAACTTCACTGACCACATTACTGCAACAGCCCGGTCCTGCAGATTTGCTTTATACAACATTAGAAAGATTAGACCCTTCCTATCAGAACAGGCTGCACAACTCCTGGTTCAAGCTCTTGTTCTCTCCAGACTGGATTATTGTAATGCTCTTCTGGCTGGGCTTCCAGCATGCACTATCAAACCCTTGCAGCTGATCCAGAATGCAGCGGCGAGAGTGGTCTTTAATGAGCCGAAGAGAGCGCATTTCACGCCTCTCTTCATCAGACTGTACTGGTTGCCAATGGCTGCTCGCATCAAATTCAAGGCACTAGTTCTCGCCTACAAAACAACCACTGGCTCTGCACCGATATACCTAAACTCGCTTGTTCAGACTTACACACCCTCCAGAAGTTTGCGTTCTGCGAGTGAGCGGCGCCTCGTGGTTCCATCCCAAAGAGGCATGAAATCGCTCTCACGGACATTTTCCTGGACCGTTCCCACCTGGTGGAATGACCTGCCGATCTCAATTCGTGCTGCCGAGTCTGTAGCCATTTTTAAAAAACATCTTAAGACACATCTTTTCCAATTGCACTTGACCAATACAGAATAGCACTTACTGATCACCACAGCAACGACCAAAAAGCGCACACTCCTGGATCATATCTACGTCTCTCATCCGGATTTGTGCCTTCAGGCGGGTATGTTACATCGTTATCATAGCTATCAAAATTCAGTGTTCTGTATTTTGCGTATGTGAGTTTTTGTTGTAGATGGCTATTGCTGCGCGTTTAGCTAGAATGCCATACAAAACCAACCCATTGGGCCACTGAATCTGCATTAACGACAACAGCTGGGGCAACAGCCTTAGTCCTAAAGGGTTGTTATCATCGCTATCAAAATCCAGCGTTCTGTATTTTGCGTACGTGAGTTTTTGTTGTAGGTGGCTATTGCAGATGGCTATAAAAAAAAAAAAAAAAAAAAAATATTGTGTACTGTGCTAATTAATTGAGACTTCTTACAGCTCTTACAGGTTGTTGGCCTTGTTTGTTTCGTTGCTTCTATTGCTCTCCCCTTTTTTGTAAGTCGCTTTGGATAAAAGCGTCTGCTAAATGATTAAATGTAAAATGTAATGTAAATGAACATGTTTGGGATGCTCTGGATCGGCATATGGGACATTCATGCCAATATCCAACTTCGCACAGCCATTGAAGAGGAGTGGAAAAACACTCATTTTCACTCTCATATTACACATACTCACAACTCCATCAAAGAGAGAAATGCCCTGCAAATACTCACTACGCAAATACTCATAGTCATCGTCTTGAAGTTAAACACAGAAACATGCTGCAAATACTCAAAACACAACCAAATACAAAAACACACGGCAAATACTCACAACACAACAAATACAGAAACACACTGCAAAATACTCACAACACAACCAAATACAGACACCGATGCAAATACTCACAACACAACCAAATACAGAAACCACTGCAAATACTCACAACACAACCAAATACAGAAACTACTGCAAATACTCACAACACAACCAAATACAGAAACACACTGCAAATACTCACAACACAACCAAATACAGAAACCAATGCAATTAATTACAGAAACACGCTGTAAATACTCACAACACAACCGAATACAGAAACATGCTGCAAATACTCACAATGCAACCAATTATAGAAACGCTGTAAATAATCACACCACACCCAAATACAGAATCACGCTGCAAATACTCACAACACAACCAAATACAGAAACACGCTGCAAATACTCACAACACAACCAAATACAGAAACATGCTACAAATACTCACAACACAACCGAATACAGAAACACACTGCAAATACTCACATTGCAACCAAATACAGAAAAACGCTGCAAATACTGACAACACGAACAAATACATAAACTATTGCAAATACTCACAAACACAACCAAATACAGAAACACGCTGCAAATACTCACAACACACCCAAATACAGAAACACACTGCAAATACTCACAACACAACCAAATACAAATATCACTTCAAATACTTACAATGCAACCAAATACAGAAACGCCCTGCAAATACTCACAACACACCCGAAAACAGAAACACGCTGCAAATACTCACAACCCAACCAAATACAGAAACATGCTGCAAATACTCACAACACACCCAAATATAGAAACACGCTGCAAATACTCACATTGCAACCAAATACAGAAACAGGCTGCAAATACTCACAACACGAACAAATACAGAAACTACTGCAAATACTCACAACACCCAACCAAATACAAATATCACTTCAAATACTCACAATGCAACCAAATACAGAAACAGGCTGCAAATACTCACAACACGAACAAATACAGAAACTACTGCAAATACTCACAACACCCAACCAAATACAAATATCACTTCAAATACTCACAATGCAACCAAATACAGAAACCACTGCAAATACACACAATGCAACCAATTACAGAAACATGCTGTACATACTTACAACATAACCAATTATAGATACTACTGCAAATACGCACAATGCAACCAATTATAGAAACGCTGTAAATAATCACACCACACCCAAATACAGAATCACGCTGCAAATACTCACAACACACCCAAATACAGAAACACGCTGCAAATACTCACAACACACCCGAATACAGAAACACACTGCAAATACTCACAACACCCAACCAAATACAGAAACACGCTGCAAATACTCGTATTGCAACCAAATACAGAAACACACTGCAAATACTCACAACATGAACAAATACAGGAACTACTGCAAATACTCACAACACACCCGAATACAGAAACACGCTGCAAATACTCACAACACAACCAAATACAGAAACACGCTGCAAATAATCACATTGCAACCAAAAACAGAAACACACTGCAAATACTCACAACATGAACAAATACAGGAACTACTGAAAATACTCACAACACAACCAAATACAGAAACACGCTGCAAAAACTCAAAACACAACCAAATACAAAAACACACTGCAAATACTCACAACGCAACCAAATACAGAAACACACTGCAAATACTCACAACGCAACCAAATACAGAAACACACTGCAAATACTCACAACGCAACCAAATACAGAAACACACTGCAAATACTCACAACGCAACCAAATACAAATATCACTTTAAATACTCACAACGCAACCAAATACAGAAACGCCCTACAAATACTCACAACGTACCCAAATACAGAAACACGCTGCAAATACTCACAACCCAACCAAATACAGAAACGCCCTACAAATACTCACAATGGCCCTCATTTATCAATCTTGCGTAGAAACTGGTGTATATGTTGGCGTAAGATTATGCTTACACTCCTCTCATCGCCTGATTTATGAAGCTGTGCGTACCTCTGCAATCCAGGTGTACGCAATACTTGCCCTTGATAAATGTGGCGGCTGAAAACGATCGTCATTAGAATAACACGCCCCTAAATATTCAAGTCTCCACCTCCTCCACGCCCTCATTTTACGCCATGCACAAACAGAAGACGGCAAAGAAGCGTAACTTCTCCAACGTGGAGATCGGGCGCGCTCAGTCATCTCACTAGTCCACTAGTCAGGGCTGTGACTGGGCACTGACTAGGACATAAGTCAATGGGCTGACTCCCTGATCAGTGCCCTGACTACTGAAATAGTAAGATGATTGAGACGCGCCCATCGAGACCATCACCAGGGAAATGGAAAAAAACCCGAAATTGTTTTATTTGGGAGTTTAAAGAGTGGAATTAAAGGCACCTACAAAAACAAAATATGGACCCAAATTACCAGTACTATTAATAGTGTGGAGGTTGAGAAGCGCACTCCAGCAGTTTAAATAGCTGTTTGGATGATAAATTACCATCACAATGCATTAAATGGACTGCATTTATATAGCGCTTTTATCCAAAGCGCTTTACATTTTTGCCTCACATTCACCCATTCATACACCGACGGCGATGTCAGCCATGTAAGGCGCCATCCAGCTCGTTGGGAGCAGCTGGGGTTAGGTGTCTTGCTCATGGACACGTCGACACTTGGTCAGGTGGAACCGGGGATTGAACCACCAACCTTCTGGTTTGTAGACAACCTACATGAACCACTGAGCCACTGCCTGCCACTGCATTATTTTACAGCACATTTTGGAACAATTAGCATTTAATTTCGTATCACGGCACATGTATTGGGGTGTACAATAGTGATGATGTGATGTGGAGTTCCATTCATTCACATTAATAATTATGACAATTTGTAGGATTCTTCTTCTTCTTATTATGATTATTATTCTTAATGACGCTTGTTATTTAGAAGAAGAATGTCGTTTTTATTGATTTTATTATTATTTAAAAGAATAAGGTCATTTTATTATTTTGTCAGTCGGAATTATTTTATTCCCAGTAGCCTACGTGCGCTGCTGCCGGGCCAGGCGGGCCCGAAACGTCAGATAAAGCGCACAGGCTCGCAACTGAAGGATGTCTACAAATCAAACGCTTTAGTAAAGTCACACAAATTAAACATTGACGTTCATGTTGCACAAAAATAAACAGTGGGTCATATAGCCTAGCATGTCTTGTCAGTGCGTTTTGTGGTGTTAGGAATTGTTTTTCTGCGCATTTTCCCACTAACTCAAACATGCGTACACCACCTCCTGAGCTGGCGTAGGATTTGAGCGTGCCGTACGCCAGTATCCATATTGATAAATCTCAAAGTCACCGTGGGTTTGGGTGTACGCAAGGTGTACGCTGGAAATTTGGTGTACGCACTTTTGATAAATGAGGGCCATTGTGAGTATTTGCAGTGGGTTTATGTATTTGGTTGCGTTGTGAGCAGCCCAAGTGTTGTCAAATTGATGAAGATGTTTTCTTGATTTACTGGTGTTTTTTCTTAGCATGACGTCATCAGTGGGCTGTGATTATGGGGTGTGTTTCAACCGAACCAGGAAAGAAAATACCTCTTCACTCAACTGGATAGACCTACGACCAATCAGAGGAACTGAGTAAGTATGTTGAGCCACTCCATGCACACTGTAAGAAGCAGAAGAAGATAAATGTCAACAACCTTTGCCGGTGTTGTAAACCATGGACTACTTACCAACACGATTTTTGAGAGAAATAGTAAAGGTGAACGCATATACTAACAAGTTCTCAGTTTAGGATTAGAACAAATTCAACCCAAGCGCTCTTTGGTGACGTAGATGATTATTACGTTACTGCTGATTATCTGTCCATCATTGTAAAACAAGCCTGCTCCTGACAATTTGATTGGTCTAAACAGCTCTGGTTTGAGCATAGTTGCTCTACAACGGAAGACCGTTACTTTAACCTCAAATGTTCTCTGTGTTTGTAAATTTGGCTGGCATCCAGGCTAGTTTTTTCTATTTGGATGCGTTTTCTTCAGTTGCAGCTCACTCAGCTCTCTCACCCACCATAGTTAAATCTAAAACACTAACATTTTATGGATGTTATGGATTCATGGATTTAACATGTTATGGATTTATACTCTGAAAAAATCATGAGTTCAAGTTTGATATAACTATTTGAGATTATAGTTAATCGTTAATAACTTACGTTTTAGACATAAAATTAACCTTTTTTTCATGGTTTATTTTTGCTCCAGCAAAAAAGGAAGTTTTAAACAAAGTCAAAAAAGACAACAGTTGCATGTTTCTGAATAAATCAGTGAATAATTTGTTTTTTAGCACGATTCAAGGACATAAAAAGACACTTGTCGCCACCTACTGGCATAACAATGTAACCTGGTGATGTTAAAGGTCTGTGACTTTTGATGCTATAGTGGTTGATAAACAAAACTGCATGTCTTAGTGGAAGAACAGAATGATGTTGTGCGTTGTTGTGGACACTAATATAGCTATTATTATAGTTATCTTTATGGTCATCATTCTTGGTGTGAAAAGGCCTAATTCTGTAAAAGAAATTCATGAAATAAACCATATAGAGTAGATCACAAACCTGTTCAATGACAGCCAACCCGATTCATCCAACAACTTTCCTTTCCTCTGGTAGACGTGTGTAGACCAATTTTTTCTGGAAGACCAGTATGCTCGTCAACCAGCATAAACACCTCGATCAGTGGGTTGGTAGTGATTTGACTAAAGCTCATGTCTAAAGATTAAGTGGTATGACACAAAATTAAGCATTAATTAAAAGTAATTAATTTCATAAAATGGTATTATTCAAATGGAATTATTCGTCATTCAAAAACTTACTTGCAAAATGGCTTTATGATGTATCTCCATAAGGAAGAGAACTGAACTAAAGGAAGCCCAGTGGCATTTTAATTTAATTTAATTTAATTTACAGAACCGATTGTTTGTTCTTGAGCTTCATGGTGATCTTCTAGATTATTAGCCTAGAAATCTAGACGCACCCTAGCGGCAGCAAATCTAATCTGCCGAGAGTGTCGTCTAGCAACTCTCAATACCCTTCTGAGCTGTAAACGCCAAACTCTGGTCGGGCCAATCACATCGTGTATATAGTCGGTGGGCGGGGCTTAACATAATGACGGCCAAGTTGCGTTTGCGTGCTTCTAATAAACACAGAAATTTGCGTACGCCTGTCTTTCGAATAAGCTTTGACCGCGACTCTGGAAGACTTGAAGTTAAGCTTTTCTCTGAGAAAAGAACAAAGAACATCATTCTTAAGAAGGAAAGATGTGTTCTGAGTTTTGCTGACCGGATACGGCAAATGTTTTATCTGTCAACGAACAGAATAGAGCAATCCTAGCCTGACAAGCCAGACCCACATCAAGACGTTTGGTCTGGAAACTCACCATTGACAGGTCTCAATCCGAGAGGCGGGATAAACGGTTGTCTTTCAAACTCCCTCTGCACACGATAGGATAGCGCTACACCAACCAGAGCAACGAAGGTGAAGCAGAGCTTGTTGATAGATTAAACATTCACCGTATCCGGTCGGCTAAACTCCGAACACATCTTCCCTTTTTAAGAATGACTTCAGTGCCGTTCTTTGTTCTTTTCTCAGAGAAAAGCTTAACTCCAAGTCTTCCAGAGTCGCGGTCAAAGCTGATTCGAAAGACTGCCGTTCGCCAGTTTCTGTGTTTACTAGAAGCACGCAAACGCAACTCTGCCGTCGTCATTATGGCCCCGCCCACCGACTCTATACGACACTCGCGAGCAGATTAGATTTGCTGCCGCTAGGGTGCATCTAGGTTTCTAGGCTAATTGAGCCCTGTCAATGGTGAGTTTCCAGACCAGACATCTTGATGTGGGTCTGGCTTGTCAGGCTACTACATCATGCCTCATGAAAGCAAATGTTTAATTGGCAGATAATCTTTTTTTTTTTTTTTTTTTTTAGGAGAGATTCAGTCAGCAATGCCAACGGACTTCTGTTGTCTTCCTCCAGCTGGATAATGTGAAAAGACTCCTTGTCTGTTCACCACCTTTCACTCTTTCACTTTACTTTCCACCTAAGTGACATACAACTCAGGCACAGAAATAGATGTCTCATGTATCATTCACAGTTACCTCATGGGATCACAGTAGTTAAATATAAAAAATAACAATAAAATGTTTGATAATAGATTTGAATAGATTTATTTCAGACACAAAAACACCTCCCTGTTTTGCCTTCTTTCTTGTCTGTAACACATGGTGGCGCCACAACCCTTTAAATGAATATTTGCATGCTTTTTTTTTGTCTCAGGATTTACAACAGATACATATATATATATATATATATATATATATATATATATATATATATATATATATATATATATATATATATATATATATATATATATATATATATATATATAAACTAGAAAGGGTCTATAAACATCTAGTAAAATACGCATTTGTAGTTATCCAACAAGTTTACTTTTTGTACAAAGATACTTTGAAAACTGAAAGATGAATGAAATTAAGTTACTAATTTATATTTAATGATCAGTGCCACTCAGTAGTATAGTACACTGATTTCAGAACCTGGCTGAAGTTATCATTCCTTTGGCTTGTCTTGTTTCTTGCAGCTTAACTTCTTCACACAAGATTCAGGCAAGAATGGTACTTTCTCCAGGCGGGACAAATAAGTTAAAGGCTGGATAGTGCTGCTGATGTTTAAAAAGGCAAAGCCCACTGGCTGCACATAGCAAGTGAAAATCTTAGGTGGGTAATGGTCTTCAAAGGGGAACAGAGCAACCGGAGGAAGATAGTTGCTCACGATGATGATCAAGATAGACAGCACCATCTTAAACGCCTTTCTTTTCATAGGATGCATCTCATCTTTACCAGAGCCTCGTGAGCGTTTCAGGGCCCAGAGGATGGCCATGTTACACACCACCATCCAGGTGAAAGCAAACAAGACCTCACCAGTGAAAACCTTTTCAAAGTTGGGCAGGCCACCAACGGTTTTGGCTGAAGCATAAGCAAACGTGAGCAGAAGAACCACAATGGACAGGCCGATCCTGTATTTGATGTCCTTTAACTGTCCGAATGCGATGGGGAAGAGAACGGCTATAAATCGATCCAGACAGACACACGAGAGGAAGAGCGGGCCACTGGTGTCCTTAACGCCATAAGAGAATTTCATAGCCCTCCAGGCCATAGCACTGTGCCAGTGGTAGAAATTAAGGAAAGCTATGATAGTCATGAATCCGAAGTAGACGTCCATGAAAGCCAGGCAGCCCAGGAAGATGTCAGAAGTTGAAGGCTCATTCCGGGTGTTTATTAGGCTTGCTATCACCAGGATGTTGGCAGGTATTCCTATGATCACGTTGAAGGATTGTATAGCTAGGTCAAAAATGATACCACCCGCCATTTGTTCACACCCTTCAAACACACTGAAGACGTGCGTGGCATTGACTGAATCGGTAGTCACGTTAGAAGGGGGCAGGTTGCTTCTGAGGATGTAGCTGAATCTTGTGTCGCGACGGAGTTGACTCTCCATGACTTCCGAGTATCTAAAATGAGATTCAAGAAGGAACAGTAAAACATATATGTTAAATTAACTTATTAAAATGTCAAACTCACAAATTCAGTTTTGAAAAGAATATCAGATTGACTGAGCCCAAGTGCACAGTGTGTTTTTCTGAGAGATTACTTAGAGATTGCTAAGGCACATAAAACTCGAAGACCAGGAGACTTGGGTGTATCTTCTGCAGGATTCTTTATTGAGAATGTGCCATTTGGAACTGTAGTCAGTCACTAAGACAATGAATGATACATTTTATAGACATCCATTGTGTTTTTTATAAAGGCAATACGTGGGCAGTCCTTAAAGTTGTTGATATTACACACAGCCTCATAAGTGACCACTTAACCAAAGGATATATATATATATAAAGCCCAGACTGTGAGCTCCTTTTATCTGGAAAAGCCTCGATGTGAGCTCCAGCAAAGCTACCCCTTCTTAAAAATCCAGCATAAACCAACATCAATGTTGTTCCAGGATAGTTTATTTAGGTGGATTAAGAACTCTTCACTGAGCTGCTATTTTCCGCCTGGTCTGCAGGTGGCACTTCTCACCAGGCTCCTGCTGAACACTAAGGGTGCTTCTAGATATCCCTCCTCGTTTCCTCATTCCTCCATCCTAAGACCCAGAAACCGATGGAGCTCAGCCATCTTTTAGGACATCTGAATTCTCTAATTGCACCGCGAGGAGCCGAGGAGTGAGGAGGCTTCCTAAAGGGGTCGTAAGCGAGAATACACAGGTGTATCCTTTGCGAAAGTGTTTTATCGACTAAACGTCACACGTACATTAATTCTCCTCTCCCTTCACATCGTGTATAGAATTTATAATTATTATTATTGTCTACATGCACAAGACAAAAATGTATAATATAATCATAATATATACAACGAATAAAAAGCAGTTAATAACTGGGAATAATTAGTCCCGACTAAATCCTGCGGTGCAGAGTCATCATTAATTGACGCCGCTTTTAAGTGACGTTAAAGGGTGCGAGGATATATAATTTCACTTGATTCAATTCCTTCGAACTTGCGTCTTTTCCTCGCGTCCTTCCCTCGCATCCTGAAAGGGTGGAGATGAGACCCGAGGGAAGGAAGCTTGGAAAGTAAACAAGGATACATAAATAAGAATTGGGAGGGCAACCTTGCACTCATTATGCCGGATGTGTGACAGCTGTGTTTTGCCCTATTTAAGTGAGTTTGTGCCATGCTTTATTGTTCAGACTTGAGCCCATGCTACCTGTTGTTAGCTACAAGTTTGTAATAGTTTATGTTTTTGGACCCTTGTGTCTTTTTTTGTTTTTTACTGTTTCTTGGAAGCCCGGCTTCCTTTGTTTTGTTGTAATTTTCTTAAGTAAAGATTATCTTTTGTTTAAGATCAATTAGTCCTTGCATTTTTTGCCATCTCTGCCATTGGATTCATTAACTGGGGACTCAGCTCAATCAGAAAACTCAGTAACTTTGAACACTAGAGGCCTAGTGTACAGGTGGTCTATCTGGTGGAATAGCATTTACATACTCTTCTCAAGCAAAACGGAGCTGGTGGTCCACCAGCACCCCTGCTTCTTATGCTGGGAAACCAACAAACCTATCCAGCAAACCCAACAACCTGGTCCCGGCATGCAAAACATAGGCCCAACGCTGTTTTTTTCTTTTCTGGATGTCAACAATGGAGGATGGAGGATGCCATGATCGGAGCTGTATTTTGTTGTGTGGCTAAGAGATGAAATATCCTGCCACAACTTGGATTGCAACATATCATAATTGAGCCTGAGAAAAGAACACTACGCTGCAGACAAAGCTGACAGGTAGATGCCGTTAACATTAGTATTATGTATGTTTATGCTGTATCAATGTTTTCATGTACATGGACTGTTTACACAGATTTTAAAAAATGCTGGACGCCAATGTTCCGTATCACATGCATTTGGCTAATCAACATAGGGGAGAGTGGGGTAAAGTGAGACTTTTGCTCCCCTCTAAGCAAGCTAAAATGATATATCAGTAAAATTGACACGTTTCCCACTAATTCCGGATGTTTCTTAGCAATGAAAATCATCAGAATGTATTCAGGATGAAGGACAGTGAAAATATGATCAAAAAAGTGGTCTCGTGTCTCACTTTACCCTAGCTTAGGGGTAAACTGAGACAGACCAGATCAGTCAAAGGGGTAAAGTTAACCACTTACTTTTTCTACTCTGAAACCATAAGAACACATGTAACAGTTTGAATCCTGACAGCTAGCTTAACAACCACATATCAGAACTAATGTTGGACTAGTAACAGAATCATGGGGATTGGTCAAGCAATATATATATATATATCTATATCTATATATATCTCATTCACTCGTTATCTCATTTTTGACAGAAGTGGCTTTTAGAGGGTTTTGCATCTGAACACTCCAAACAAAATCCGATACAACATAATATAATTTTAAATGTTTTAATTAACATTCAAATGACAAATAGAACCAGTTAAATTAGAACACAGTCTGGGGGTCAAAACACAGGACCCTTAGAGCCAGCTAGTATTGGGGGTCAGAGTAAAGGACACTCAGAACCAGCTAGAACAGCCTGGGACTCAGAACACAGGACTACTAGACCCACCTGGATTAAAACATCAGCCTACTGTCATGCTCTTAAACTAGGCCTACTCTACATCCCAGCCCTGAAGGTTACAGAGAAAGATGAGGAGTTGCTCTCTCTCCGTGTACTCCGTGCCTTTTAGGTTGAGGCAGCTTCTTCACCACATCACTTACAACAACATGTGCCCCAGGTTGTCTTCCTAGTGTATTGCCTTGGCTTTTCTACAATGTTTATGACATTAAAAATAAAACATGCAATATAATATTACATTAAAATATGTTTAAGACTAAACTTAACTTCTGCTTCATGTCTCACTTTACCCCACAGCATTTGTCTCACTTTACCTCACCACCACATTTTTAGAAAAAACAATCTCCCTTAACAATTCAGGCTAATCTTCAGCTAGCATCATCGCATGGTTTTATATGTTGGTAGTTCATCAACATGTATGATATAAGTTTTCCTACCTGAATTGATTTGCTTTGGGACAACCGTTGATTAAGTTAACAGCAATACAATTGACTTTTACATGCAAAAAATATATTTTTATTGGAAAAAAACATGCTGACCACAACAGCATGAAGTCCTCTCCTTCATGGCCAAGGGGAAATTGGAGGGGTTTGAAAACATAATGGTCATATGACCACCACTGTGTTTTGTTGACCAGAAATAGGGGGTCTCACATTACCCGAATTCTCACATTACCTCCACTTTTGTCACTAGTTCCAATTGTTTTGGGTTAGACGCTACTATGAGAAGTAGGAACTAATTTAGTTCCCCCAAAATGCATTCCTAGAACTAAAATCCAAACACACCAAAAAGCAGGGACTTCTGCCAATAGTAAAAGGAACTATGTGTCCACAATCGCCCCCTGTACCTTAAAAATATGGGGCTATTTGAAAGGACAGCCATTTGTAGTCGTGTCCAAAACTATAGTGGACGTTATTGAGTGCACTTATTCAATCCACTCAAATGATTTTTTACTTGATTATTAAATTGTTCAATTAGTTCAAGATAACTATTTTCATTGTTACTGGAGCTGCCAGTTTGCCAAGTTTCAAATGATTAGCAAGCTCAGCCCTTCCAGCACGCTCACACTTTTTCAGTGACTCCTTAAAGTGGACTATAGAGTGGAGTAATGTAGGGAACAGTGAAGGCGAAAAGGAGGTGAATGCCCAATGCAATGTAGTTCATCTCACTTTTTCATGTGATGTTATGTCAGGACACTGGATCGAGAGATTACATTTGTAATCCCACAATACCAAAGTCTACAATATAAAGTCAGAGATTTCAAATTTTACCAAAACTCTTTGATGTCACCAATGTTCTCATTTGCGTCCATTTTTATTTCTCCTAATGAATTTTAGAGAAACATTTGAGACTGAGTAAATGCATAAATGAGACAAACCCAAGCAACATCTGAGCAATAACATTCTTTTTGGTAGCTTCAAGCCAGTTTGTGGACCATGTCACATTTTGTGATCCAACAATACATCAGCTACCACAAACAGTCATGAGGATCTACCCCTGAGGATGTTTTCCTGCATATCCCCACAGGAGTGCAGTCACTGCACAAACACAAGTGCACAGGAACACATCTGTGCAGAAACACCTGTCAAGAGGGACTTCCATCAGGGTCTGTACGAGACACGAGTCCTGCCCTGTTTCCACAGCGTAGATATATAAGGACAGACTATGTGTTAGCCAGTTGCAATTGCAGCAACATTGTTCACAATGTCAAACTAGTTTCTGTTGAATTAATTAAATTAAAACATATTTGGTGCAACAAATCACATATTAACTTTTATGGTTGACAGACAACATGGAATCTTGGTGCATACAGTAATATGAGTTTAAGAGGAGTTACAAGAGTTAAATCACTATCATGCATATCATACAAAAACAAATCTGAAGTAAGAAATTGAGCATTAAATATCATGTGTTCTATTAGTGTTACAACTCACTCCAGCAGTCCTTAGGCCAGATTTGCAAAACAATTACGCCAACAAAAACCCTCTTTTGTCATTAATAAGTTTACTATTTGTACTAAAGACACGCAGTGAAAAATTTGCGCTGAAAAGGCATGGACAGAGGTTTGCCCTTGTCAATTTACATGTATTTGCGCCAATCCAAAACCAGACACTAACTGGCAGATTGCGTTGGTCATTATGGAAATTATTCGGCTGCGTCTGTGTCCTTTCATTTGCATGTCATCTGTAGATCACGCACTAAACTGCCCACTCCCATCGGCGCTTTTTTGGAATTGCGCTCTTATGCTAATTTGCCCTGTTTCGTAAATCTGGCCCCTATTAACATTAATTTACCCAGATTGGGATAAACTGTAGTGTACACTATTTTGTAAAAGATAAGTATAGAAATCTCTGGTGTGCGGCATTGAACCGTCATCTTCTCTCATGCCTCGTCTAATCATAATTTAGAGTCAGAACTATTCATCTATACGATTTTCTTTATTGTTAGCTACAAAACATGTCCAACATCACATGTAAAGGACCAAGGAACTTCTGTGTCTCCTTTACAGTGGAGCTCATGTGAAGCACCACATGTGTTCTTGTCATGCTTTTCTTTGTACCACTGCTCCAACGGGGCTTCAGAAGGGCCCTTGTGACCTTGAGCATGTCCCTGACCTCGTCTGTCTCTCTCTGCCTTCAGGCCAAACTCTCTCCAGTGGGAGCAGATGTGCTGAGGAAGATTAGGATGATTCCTTGAGTTGACACTGGTAATCAATTGACAGTTTGCGCCCAAAACAAGAATTCTTTAACCAGACACTAACTGGCAGATTGTGTTGGTCATTATGAAAATGTTCATGATCATGATCATGCACAGAAATTTCCACTCTCCTCTAATTTGCTCTGTTTAAAAAATCTGGCCCTTGGTCTATATAAAGAATAGCTAAATAGTGTTTTAGTTTTAACGGTCCAACTTCCCTTAACTTTTTAATAGTTTAAAAACATTTTTTAAACTAGTACAGCATCTGAAGGCTTTGGCAATGAGGCAAATTGTTGTTGTTTATGAAAAAGTAAAATTATCACAAATACTTTAAATATTAACTTGATATGGAAACTACCCAAAACAACCAATATACAACAACAGAAGTTTTTTTTAAACAACATTTGAAGATATTTCAAATCAAGGGTGTCCAATTAAGTTCTACAAGGCATACTAGAAACATCCAGGCATGTGCGTTGAGGCAAGTTGAAGTTAAACTCTGCAGGACAGTAGCCCTCCAGGAATGAGTTTGGACACCCCTGTTTTAAACCAACCAATAAAGTCAGCAAGACCATCCATTTTCAAGTAAACCGTTTGTGCCACCCACAGAATACTGACATTATTAAAAGCATACAGGTAAGGCTTTGAATATTTATGACAATCATAATTAAAGAAAAAGAAAACCATTCTTCTTACCGGATCGATGATTTTAGTCGCTAAAGATGCGGGTCAGATTGTGGAGTCGCCTTTATAAACATCACGAGGCCAGGAGGAATTACAATTGTTGATAGGAGGGAGGATCTTTTTGGAGATGCTTTCTGGACTCGGTCCCTGATGGTGAATTAGACTGTGTTTCCTAGATTCCTCACAGGATCAAAGCTGTTTTGATGGGTGTTTTCTTGGTAAAAGCTCAGAATGAGTATTATATAATTTTGCTTTTAATAATCATTTTTAAATGTCTTGAATTTGAGGTGATTTGAAACTGAATTGAGAACGAAGTAAAAAGGTGTTTAAAATCTACATTTTGCTTTTACTGCCTATTACTGAATCATGAATAGCATCTGCCTATTTAGCTTCATTCTAAATTGATGCAGTGTTTCATTTATTATACAATGGTGTTTTTTAATTATAAGTAGCCTACAGAACTTTATAATTTACATTTGTCTTAAATTAACTGTACATAATATGCTTGTGTGTTTTATTTATTTATTATTTATTTATTAATCTGATTATTTTTTATCAGAACTGTAAAAAGGTTGAGAGAATAAATAGGTTGAGACCACGAGACCTGCATCGGCTGAGATCCAGCCCGTCGCACAACACCTCTCCCCTGACTCCGACTCACATGCTCCAAAACTCTGGGGTCTGGGGGCTGATTTGCATCTTGGGACTGGTCCTGGTTTTTATACCACCGGCCCAGAGGCCCTCATGTCAGTCTCTCACCCTCTTTCATTGCAAACAGAGATCACAGGTGTCTGCTGTCATGAGTGCACTTGCATGCCTGCTGTGTGTTATGCATCTATAACCTGATGGATTAATGCAGCTTTGCATTTGGACTGTATTATTTTGAAATACACATGAGTTGGAATCACTGGATTTATTTATTAAGGCTTAGTCAACAAATGCTGTATAACTGGACATGGTAAGGCAATAAACAGTATTGCATTGTAGCATTTCCATACTGACTGTCTATTCAGTTTGTTTTTGGTGAATGAGAACTTTATCTGTTTTCATTACAGTTGTCTTTTTTTGTTTTTGTTTGGATGTTAAAGTACTTTCTCCTGTCCTAGCTTATTGAGCAGAGACAAATGCAAGTATAAGCAAATTTATATGATTTCCATGAAATGCGTAGAAGAGTTTGTTTGAGCGCCAGTTTAACACACCATCACTGTCTCAACCAATGGTGTGTTTGAGGTGGGTCTGTTTGCCCAACCAATGGCAGATTGTTGTCTTAGATGTGTCCTCCATGACAGAGCAATGCTTGATGTTGCTTAAGAAAATGAAAGGAAGGGTTAAATAAATAAAAAATAAATAATTTTTTTATAATGTGTACCTTATCTGTGTTACGTCCGTTTTTAGTTTGAGTTTTGTTTAAGTCGCTTTTCAATGTCTCTAGATCAGTTTCCTTTGTCTGTGTTTGTTACCATGATTTTTGATTTGCCCTAATGTGGTCTAGTTTTGTACCTACTGTTTCTCTGTCTTGTCCTCATTTTCATTTAGTCTTCGTTTGATCTTGTGAATGTTGAAGTGGCTGTTCTACTTCAACGTTTTTGTTTCTAGATTTCCTGTATAAGTGTGATTTCGAGTTCGATTTAATTAAAAAGAACTGCATGTGAATAGATCCAGCTCTTTACATTTCTGTTTGTCTGCAACCCCTATTTGACGGAAGATCAGACCAGAATAAAATGGATCAAGCAGCAGTTCATATCCTCATACTCTCCCAAGGGGATCGATCCCTCGAGGTGCACATGCACATTCATAGATCTGGTACGATGGCCACAACTCCAAGCCCTTAATTCCGCCTTGGTTTCTCGATCCCTTGTCCCCGTCTAGGGCCACCGCCCTTCCGGCTTCACCAGGCTTCCTCGTCCTTTCAGCTTCACCGTCTCAGTCCTCCGGCACCCTGGCTCCACCTCAGCTGCTTGTCATCATTGCTACGCCTTGGTCCCAAGGTCCTTCTGTGTTGCCTGGTCTCTTCAGCTCTTCCTGGGTCTACACAACCATCAGTTCCACCTCTGTCTGCCATCCCCCTGGTTCTGCCTGGCCTTTCCACTAAGGCTCCACCATGGCTCCTCCCTCCATCAGCTCTGAGGGCTTTCAGCTAAAATGCATTGAAAACACTGAAATGGGTTTATAAAATCTTCATTGACAGATCTTTATCAGTTTTTTTATAAGATCTACAATGATATTATACATAACACCTGATATTTTTGAACCAGTGAGATTGTTCTATGAAAGCTGCACGTGAAAAGGCCATGAGGTTGTTAATTGCATGGTGATCTCTGTTCACTCCTAGGACAGTGCCATGCAGCAAAGTTTTGTTACAGTGTTCCATCTCACTAATGGTAATCGAGGCACCATGGGAGGATTCTTGTCTGTAATGACAAGAGAGGGCAGTAGTGATCTGCGCTGAGTGATCTGTCAGAGACTGATGAGTCTCCTTTACATGATTTAGTAATGCAATTAAAACTTACAAACAATAGTCTTCAACTAACATGACATTTTCATAATAGCTGGTGAGACATATTCTGAATAATGACAGCTTAAAAGGTCCAGCCATTTCATCTGAGCGCATGCTTCATATATCCATTCTTACATAAATTGTTGTATTAATTCAGTGCAGTACTCGATATTACAATACTTGGTCCTATACTCAACACTGTCCTTTTTACTTACATAAATAGGTAAGTGCTATGTGAAAGTGGATAACGACCTTGGCTTCCCATTTCCGCCAGTAATGGATTGACTGTGTCAGTGGATGATGCTTCAGATGTCTTCTTAATCTCTGTAGGTTTTAGTGTCTGAGCTCAGTATAAGAGAGAATTAAGGGAATGGAAAACAGGGCATCTATTCATGATTATACAGTCATGGCCACAACATATTTTCTCACAACACATCTGTATATGTTTAGTTAAGAAAGTCTGCAACCCTAGCTTGTTTGACAAAGAAAAAAAAATAACTTCGGACCAATTTCAAAACTTCCATTTCTTTCTAAAATATTAGAAAAAGTTGTTTTTAATCAATTATAAGCTCATCTAGACTTGAATGGCTTGCAAGAACTGTATCAATCAGGTTTTAAATCACTTCACAGCATGGAAACATTCCTGTTGAAAGTTTATAATGATTTTTAATTGGCCACTGATGCAGGTAACTATGCTGTTCTTATGCTCTTAGATCTTACTCCTGCGTTTGACACCATAGACCACAATATACTGATCTCTCGCCTTGAGCGTTGTGCTGGTATAAAAGGTACCGCGATACAATGGTTTAAATATTATCTGGGTGAAAAAAAAACTTTCTTTGTACGTCTTGGGGAATTTGTCTCTTCTACTGCACCTCTTGTATGTGGAGTCCCTCAGGGTTCTATTCTTGGACCGATTTTATTCTCTTTAAATATATTACCGTTAGGGTCCATTTTTAGGAAACATGGCATCTCGTATCACTGTTATGCAGATGACTTGCAACTCTATCTGCCTTTGAAACGTAACGAAGCAAACTCTATGGCACCTTTGTTGAGATGTCTTGAAGATAATAAAGCCTGGGTTGTCACAGCTGTAATGAGAGACGGGAGGATCCAATAGCGAAAAGATACGTTTATTGTTAAACAGGACGGCGAGCGTCAACAATAAACAAGACTTAATAACAGGCAGAAAAGTAGCAAAAGAGACAAGCTCCAGGGCACAGGCAGGCGAACCAGAGCGAAGGTCAGGAGCAGGCGGCCAAGCAGGCAAGTCGGCGAAGCAGGGAAGCAGCGGACAACCAGAGGCCGAAATCCTGGACCCGGAACAGAGAACTCCCCCAGGGGAACAGAAGCCAAGGCAAGCTACACCAGGAGCGCCTGAAACGATCTGACAATGGGTGCCAGTGAGAGACCAGCCCTGCGTCCCAATTCGCATACTATCCATCCTAAATAGTATTCGAAAATAGAATTAGTATGTCCCAAATCGTAGTATGTTGAAAAGAGTATTCCAAAGATTCCCGGATGGTTTACTATTTCCGGTCCGAATTCGTAGTATGGATCGATGGGCACTCTAACGGCTGATATTGCCCACAACCCATTGCGAGTTGGACGAGGATTCGATTAGAACTACAAACGCGGATAAAAAGCGTTAAAAAACTACAAACATGACGGATGTGCGAGTTCGACGGTTAAGTAGAGAAGTTTAGATAAAGGGGGTTGAGTGACAAACTATCAATATTTAACCCGACAAATATATATTTATTCAGTGTTGTCCACATTATATTTCACCTGCAGCAGCATTGTGAACTTTTTTAATGACACGTTTGGTCATTAACTTTTAAATGCATCGTTATATTTAAACTGCAAACACATGAGGAGAGTCTCTGACCCACAAAGACCCACACATGGTAGATCAACGAGCGGCTACATTTCTCTCCGATACGGTAGGAGATTAAACTGAATGTGGAGGATTTGAACTGTGACGAATCTGACGATGATTGACAGGGCAGATAAACGGTGACGGGACGCACGTAACTAAGCGACAGAGTCCGTTAAAGATGGCGAAGTAGTATGTCCCGAAACTTGCATACTTTTCTGCTACACACTCAAAAGTATATACCTTTTCTTCACAAAAAGAGTACATACTTTTAGGACGTAGTATAAGTAGGCGAATTGGGACGCAGCACAGGTTAAATAGTGTGGCTGATGAGTGCAGCAGGTGAAGGTGATGAGTCCCATAATCAGTGACCACGCCTCCAACACAACCTCACAAGACACAGAGAAGAGAGACGGTGAGTTTATAAACCGTGACATGGGTGGCCTCTAACTTCATAAAGTTTAATGAAGAAAAACTGAAATCAATTTATTTCGACCTGGTGGTACCATTAATACCCTTGATGTAGATCTGGGTGACTTCAAGTCATTTGTGAAGCCTCTTGTAAAAAAAATTGGGGGTTTGAAAAAGAAGAAGCTATAACACACAGTGGTAAACATGGCTTTGTCCCAACTTTTTTTTTATCAACATCAACTTATTTTTCCTGTAAAATGATAAATTTTCTCAATTCAAACATTTGATATTTCATCTATGTTGTATACCGAATAAAATGTTGAAATTTGAAACTTCCACATCATTGCATTCCGATTTATTTCTCACAATTTGTTCAGTGTCCCAACTTTTTTGGAATCAGGTTTGTATTATAAATGACAACATAAAGCAATACTATTAATATGTCCAGAGCACTATATGACCATCATGATGCGGTAACAAATCTGATTCGTAGCGATAAGCAGAGAGACTGTGGGAAGTTAGATGATGAGAGGTACTGTATGCCACGATGGCTCTGACAGCAGAGACAGCATGGGGAGCTGTAATGATAATCACTTCTCTTTAGTTTCCACAGCAGGCAGTCTCCATATAAACACCATCTCAAGAAACAAGATGAAGCCATAACCATGTTGATGATACCACCTCTCAAGAGTGTGAAAACTGTTTTGGCAGATAATGTAAGGGTGATCACTTCATTTCTCAATTCTTATGAACAACCATAAAGCCTTTTTTCATCATTGTTTTTCTTTTGTTTTTGATGTTGTTAAGGGACTAGAAACGGTTTAATGCAGGAAAAATGTTCAAAGAAGTGGAATGGGGCTGATTGTTTGATGTGTTATTGCCCGACTAAGAAAATCCAGGGGTCACTTTTTTTGTTGTTGGTTGCATTCATAGGCTATTCATCCCCAAATGAAGCTACTGTGCCTCCCCTTCCCACTGAATGGGATCAAATTCAAAAATGAAAGAAAAATTGGAGAGGCATTCGAAAACAATTGCACCTAATTCCTTTATTTTCAATCATATTTTGTATAATTGTAATTCATATGGCCTACATTTAAGCTTGTTTAATAAACATTAGAAGTAAAAATTAAACATTTAGAAGTAATTCAAGTGTAATCGACCAGTCTCTGTTGTTCCGTTTCCACCATAAGAGCGCAGGATCTCATGCCTAAGCTTGACTCATGTTCAGCGGGTGGAACTTCTAACTTTAGACCATGCATTGCCCCGTTTCTCTCATAGCTGAAATATGCTGTGACTGAATCCATAACCTGTCCATAAAAAATCAATTACAGTTCTAAGAACATATTTTTAACATAAAATGAACTTCTCTCTTCTGAAGAGGTCACAAAAAAGCCTGCGATGAATCCCAAAACTCAATCAATGGGTTGTTATGTCTGATTTTTGTGTTGCCAGTAGCTGGGCAAAACAAAAAATTACCCAAAAGGCTCAACCCAGGATTTGGGGAAAATGTATAATTCAAGATTTTTTAGAGTATAGAAATATACTCTAGTAATACTATTCCCAGCGCTTCCAGGGGGTTACCGTCTAAAAAATACACTGTTATTGAGAAGCTAATGGATAGTTTTCTCAAGGAATAGAGACAGAGCAGATTTAGGCCACGCCCACGCTGTGAGGGCAAAACAATCCAACGCTCTACATTGAATTTGTATTGCGTGGGGCTGCCTCCCTGTTATTTCGGACTTATTACAAAAAACAGAAAAATGTCTAAAAGCTGATATGTGACAAGGTGTGCAGCAAACAAGCTAAAAAACACATAACTACGTTTTTATAAGCTATCAACCCCAAAAAAACGAGTGTTTAAAGCTACACTGTTTTTAGTTTATTCTTAGCTAAAAAACACTTCATAAATATATGTGCTCATTAATGAATATTCACTCTTTCAAGGTATAAAGTATTCTCGTAAGTTTATAATATGCCATTGAAAATACATACGGGTGAGGGGTTCAAATGCCGGTCGCCATGTTGCCCCTCTATCTTGAAAGTACATTAGCCAAAGAGGGACATAGCCGTAAATTCAAGCTTTGCCTTTCGCGCTTTAACATTTGATGGCACTCATGACGAGGTCGAACTGGAAGCCATGTTAATCTTGGACTAAATAGGCCACCGTAGGAGTTTAAACGAAATCGGAATTGAGAGGAACAGAAACTAATATTCACTGGATGGTCATATACCTTTACACCGCTAGATGGGGGAAAATATCACACAGTGTAGCTTTAAGAAGACTAAAGTGGATACAGACAATAAGACGTGAAGCTTCAGCAGGAAGAATGGGTCAATGTTGGGATCCTGACACTCAGTGTGTCTTAGTATGCCTTCGTGTGCAGTAAACATTTTATCAATTATCCAAATGTCAGTTTTATATATTATATTTCCTGTTGCCCTCCAGTCGGCATAGTTCTCAGTGTAATCTCGCATGTCGTGCTCTGTCTCTATTGCACGTATGCACTTTTATATCTTTAAACGCTCGTTTTTCGGGTCAGCAGCTTATAAACACTTCTGGGTTTTTGGTTCAGGATTTTAAGCTTGTTTTCTGCACATCTTGTTACATTACATTACACATTACATTACTTGTTACATTTCTTGCACATTATTTTTTTTGTAATAAGTCTGAAATAACAAGGAGTCTGCTTCCCGCAATAGAAAGTCAATGGAGACGGTTGGTTTGTTTTCCCCCCGGGTGAGCGTGGCTTTCAGATTATGATGACGAGTGTCACTCTGTCTCTATAGACTTTTACATTTTAGGTAGGCTTTGAGAACCACTGGTTTAGATGAAGATTAAACTAGTGATGGCCTGAAAATGAATTATGCTTCCACACTACCAGATAACAGAGTTATTGATCACACATATGTCCTTATAAATGGTCTAATCATCCAACAAACACATTAGCAGACACATGGCATGAGGTAATTATGTGATTGGAAAAACACTGCTTGCGCTTTTAGTATAATTTCAGACATTAAGTGAGATTTGCTGATTGTAATATACACAGTTTATACCTTTAACATCTCTATTTGTTGTCTTTTATCTACAAGAAATAATAGGGGCATGGCAGTTTCCAGATTGTTTAGGGCTTTTCTCATGATTAAATGGGTTGCCAGTGGTGGGGAAAACACATCACTGTCATAATGGAAGCTACAAATGGAGTCTTTATCAGTTTAGTTCATCTGACAGCTAATATTCACGGTGATGCCATCTACAAACGGCAGTAAATGAAAACAATAGATTGTAGGAAAACAATGGAAGCTACGTGAGTCACAGTATTTGGTTTGTGCCCTCTTTTGTGCTCGCTTTGTTAGTGAAGATACTAAGAAAAGATTTCACAACAAATGCAAATGAAGCTCAGTCAGGAACCCACAAACAAACACAAATGCTTCAATAATGTTCTGACTGAAAGCAGCTGATGCCAGAGTAGTAAAGTGGTTATCCGTTCAGCCGTGTGTGTACTTCATGTTAAATAACTAACTGAACTACTCTGACATAACAGCTACTTGCAAGATTGGATGGGTTCACTTCTCCGGAAATTATGCTTTTCTTAACCGTTAAATGCATAATTACCAAACGTTATAACATATGCGGGTCCCGGACAACATGGATGGATATGATAATATAAAACTCTCCTGATACTAGAGTAACAAATACAGAAGAATGAAATAAAGCATATCTTGTTACCTTTTGGAGCTTGGAAGGGTTCAGTTTGAGCAGATGTTTTATACCATCATCACTGTCCTCATCAAATCTCATGTCCCAGAACATTCAGCATCTGCCTCGTATTCACCATCTCAAACATATTCTCAAAACTATCATTTTCAACATCTTCAAAATCAAAAATTTGATCGCCGACAGCTTCTTCACCAGATCCACCACGAAGGGACAGTGACACTAATATTAGCTAGCGTTCAGCAAATCTCTGAGCTATTTCAAGTTTTGCTGATTCTTCCTATTCTTTTGTTTTCTGCCTGCTTAGGTAGATGGTACGTGTCAAAGTAACATCCACATGCATGGCAGGACCCAAGGTTTTCCAGCAGAATATTTCCCAAAGTATCACACTGCCTCCATTGGCTTGCCTTCTTCCCATAGTGCATCCTGGTGCCACCTGTTCCCTGGTAAGTAATACACAGGCACAATTTGGCCCTTATCAAACTCACTCAAATCATTACACTTGCCCATTTCCCCTGCTTCTAACACATCACCTTTGAGGACAAAATGTTCACTTGGTGAACGTGATGAAGAGATAATCAGTGTTATTCACCTCTCAGTAGTCATAATGTTATGCCTAATCAGTGTATAATGCATTATAAAGGTATTTTTGATGTATTAATTATGCCTTGTAATGCACCTAATAATGCATTATATGATCTCATGAATAATTGTAACAATTATAACCAATTACAACCAATTTCATATGTAACAAGGAATTTGCAGATATAACTTTGGTTATACTTAATAATGAAACAGCCATTTAAGTTGTGTTTACATGGACCCAAATAATTTGATCATAACCGGACTAGCACAATCGGAACAATAAAAGTATAAATGTACAATAAACGTAACCACGTCAATCGGAATGAATTTCAATTAGATTGTTTTATTCCTTTTGCAATCCAATCGAGAGGACATTTAAACACTTGATCAGATTTAAAACCAAAACTGTACAGTGACGCAGAAATAACGTAATGACGTATGACGCGAGGAATGAGTTGTTGTTGTTGTTGAATAAAGTGTCATAAATGAGTGTCCTGTCATTCTGAAACTCTCTTTCCACTTATCATCTGTAAAGTAGAGCAGGACAATGTCCCACAAGTCTTGTTTCGGAGTCGCCAAATGTTTTGGGTTAGGGAATGGGCAGTTTACTGTTTGTTAAATATAAGCAGTACGACATAAAGGTTTGTGTGCTTATCATTAGGACCCGAAATAGAATAATAGTAAGTCTGCTTTTTAAAACAAAGAAAAGGAGAATGATTAGTATGCACTCGTGCAGTGTGCGTATGTCCAGTTATTAAATCTGGTCAGAAGCTTATGACTTATAAACATGCACATCTGAAAAATATACTTACACTCTTACACACCTCGGGTCGTTAGTGACCCTATACAACTTTTACACATTTATTTTTCTTGTTATATTGTTTATAAGGAATTTATTAAGGAATGCTAAGAAGGTTGATGTCTGACTTAAAAAGTTTATGAGAAGGAGAGTAGTAAATGACGTACTGGGTCACTAAAGACCCAAGGTATGCTTTAAAGGGCTAAAAGTAACTCTGCTCAAAATTGGTTAAGGGGCTTTGGGCGCTCTACTTCTTGTTAAGACTAATAATACTCCTTGCTCATTGTAAAATTATGGTAAGTCAAGGCCCTGAGCCTTAAATATAGTTTTTTATTAAATGGTAGCAATATAATAACATAAATTTGTTGCTTTGTCAAATTTTCAGATCATGCAATCAGAATTTAAAGTTGGACATATCATTGATGCCATTGCCTTAGCACAGAAAAGTTATTCATATTTTATCGTAGGTTATCTTATTTTGTTCTTTTAAAAAAAAAGTTTACATAATTATTTAATTATAACTGTTAAAACTGAGGCAGACAATAGTTTATAACAATGTGGTCTGGCATTTTGAATGTATTATTGTATTAGTAAATAATTCATCATTATACAGTAAGTGGATTGTTCCTACATTATAGATAAATGCATCGATAAACAGTTTCGATGATTTATTATGAATTTCTTTTGCAATCTGTAATGAGACTTTAATGCTAAAAGTGTTACTAAGAGCATGAACTATACAACAGTGATGAGAAACCTCTCCCCCCCCTCTCTGACTGCCTCTGCTGCTCACAAACACACAGAGTTGCCACTAACCATGTCAAAACTCTCTCACTAAGGTAATATTTTGATAATATTCAAATAATATTTATGAATGATGAGAGCTTAAGAAGATATTCTCGAAGATATATATCCAGAAGATATTCATTGTATTCTAAAATTACAACATAAATAATTTTCATGATTAATATTCTCATTTATTCTTATATTTATAGTCTATAAGAATATCTAGTAGTGTGGAAATTTGTACTTATTGCACAGGTGGCAACCTATCACTGCATTGAGTGACCCATTCTTTGTTTGTAGAAGTGTCTGCATGCCTAAGTTCTTGATGTTATACACCTTCGGCCATTGAAGTGATTGGAACAAAACCTGAATTCAGTGATTTGGAGGGGTGTCCCAATACTTTTGGCAACATCTTCAAGGCTGAAATATCACTGTTGTAAGTATCCAAAATGTCCTTCTTCTACAGCTATACATACCCATTTCTGTCACCAAATGTTTAAGATGTATAAATATAACATAAATAGCATAGGGGAAATGATGATGATGACAATTTTGGACCAAATGTAATACACTAATCTCCAATTTAATCTCCACATTTTTACACATACATCAGTCTGCCTGTTTAGTCCCCCATTATGATATATTTTTTATGGCTGAGCATATGTTAAAATATTCAAAAAAAAGACACATCCTGTCTATTATGGAACAGAAGATAGAGCAAGACTGAATGGGTAATTGTAAAATGTTGTTTTCAGACCTCTAATGTATTTATGTAATCATTTTACATGGAAATGGTGAATTTTCCTGGCTTCTAAGTAAAACATCTCATGTAAGACAAGGGAAGATTAATTGCATCTGAGCAGCGTTTTTGCCTGCTCCCATGACCGGCTCAGCCTCGGGAGATGGAAGAAAAACAGTGTGAATGTGTGTGTGTCTCAGGTTTGGCATGTAGGCCAATCATCTCATTAACTCCAATGATGGTGCCATGGCACGCACAGAATAACTCTACTAGGCAAATTTCAAAAACAATTATTATATTTTAATAATAATACATAAAACTGCCTCTGTGAACTTAACATCTCAAAAACATGTTTTTCACAAGATTCTTCAGCATTAAATGTCCTATTTTCTTATGCTAACAGTTTAGAGATGTTGTAAATGATGGCACGGATCACTGGATTACTATGCAATACAGTTCTCCGTGAAATTGAGTTTCTGCTTTCCACACAGTCTCCAAGATGAAAATATGCCTCTACATGGTGATCTTTGATAGGATGTTCTGACTTTGCAAGAGAAAATGAATGGAGGATCCTCTCATTGCCAGCAACATGCTGCTTCTTTTACTTATTTATCCCAAATTCTTTGCATAAATAAAATGAATTATACGGAGCCCCACATGGTAAAGAAAAAAATATGACATGGGAGAAAAACGGCTCGGGTTATGTATATAACTCTTGTTCCCTGAGAGGGAACGAGCACTGCGTCGGAACGACGAAATGGGGATGCTCCCTAAGCATCAGCGAATCTGAAGTCTGAATAGAAACTAGTCCAATCCTATTGGCGTGCGTAATGACGTCATTGTGACGGCGTACCCGGAAGTATAAAATGGGGATGCTCCCTAAGCATCAGCGAATCTGAAGTCTGAATAGAAACTAGTCCAATCCTATTGGCGTGCGTAATGACGTCATTGTGACGGCGTACCCGGAAGTATAAAATCCAGGCGTGCCGAGGTGTGGCGGCGCGACGCAGTGCTCGTTCCCTCTCAGGGAACAAGGGTTATATACATAACCCGAGCCGTTCCCTTATCGAGGGAACTTCCCACTGCGTCGGAACGACGAAATGGGGATGAGTACCCACTAGGCCACACCGAGGGTAGCGCCTGCCCTAGTGTGAAGCCGGAGACCGGGCACAACTAGGACTGGAGTACCCTAGCGCCAGGTGTCGCAGGGAGATCCAGGCTGTAAAACCTGATGAAGGTGTGCGGGGTGGCCCACCCAGCCGCCTCACAGATATCCTGCAAGGGGACCCCAGAAAGGAGGGCCACTGAAGAGGCCATGCCTCTGGTGGAATGCGCCCTCACGGCCAAGGGTGAAGGCAAACTGCGCACCCTATAGGCCATGGTTATTGCCTGGACAATCCAATTACTAATTGTCTGCGTAGAAGCAGGCAACCCTTTCTTGGGTGAGCCGAAACACACCAACAGCTGCTGAGATCTCCTCCATTGTGCAGACTTCTCCAAATAAACTCAGAGTAGGTGAAGCCTCCCTTCTTCCGCGGTCACGTGAGGCGGAGGATGAAATGCCTGCAGAACCTGTGACCTGACCACCCTAGATGGGACCTTAGGCACATAACCCGGCCTAGGATGTAAGATGGCCTTTACTCCACCCGGGGCAAACTCCAGGCAAGTTGGCGTAACCGCCAAGGCCTGGAGATCTCCCACTCTTCTAAGAGAGGTAATGGCGAGGAGAAAGGTCACCTTGAGGGTCAGGTTCCTTGGTTCCGCCAGCTCCAGCGGTTCGCCCTTAGAAGCCCTGCCGTGGCTAGGACTTCTTCCCGGCAGCCTTCCGCGCCTGAATGACGGTCCTCAGATCGCCTTTAGGAGCGGATGACTGCTGGTGAGAGCGCCGCTTCTGTTGCCAAGCTCCCGGAGGAGGGGCTCTAGAGGCGACGCTCTCTTTTTGCATCTGCCGATGCGAGGAGCTGGCTGCCCGCTAGGGCCAGCCTTTCCTGATTTAGAGCGACGAGGGAGGAATTGCTGGAAGGCCGCCGACTGTTTCTTTGCCTCCTGTTGTCTGGAGACCACGGCGTTAACAGCGTCCCCAAACAACCCAGAAGGCGAGATTGGGGAGTCCAGGAGAAAGGCTCTGTCCTTCTCCTTTATCCCCGACAAATTCAGCCAGAGATGCCTCTCCCCAGTCACCATACCAGCTAGGGAGCGGCTGATGGCACGGGCCGTCTCCCTGGTAACGCGGAGAGACAAATCTGCGGCCTTCCGCAGCTCTAAAATGTCCTCCGGAGAGGGACCCTCTCCCTCATCCAGCTCTTTCAGGAGGTCAGCCTGGTAGGCCTGCAGAATGGAAAGGGTGTGCAGGGAACTACCAGCCCGACCAGCCGCCATATAAGCCTTGCCCACCAAAGCCGAGGTGTCACGACAGGGTTTGGTGGGCAGCACCGGAGCTTTCAGGGACGATGCCGATTCGGGCAAAAGATAGCTCGCGAGAGCATCTTCCACCCGCGGCATTGCCCCATAGCCCGCCTTGCGTGCCCCCAGAACGTTGGAATAACCCAACACCGGGGGATTGGACACACGCGAGGAATAGGGCTTCTTCCTCGATCTGCACACCTCGGTGTGCAGATCTGGGAAGAAAGGTAAGCCCCGGCGCGGTGTTTGGACCCGGTGGGAAAGAAACCGGTCGTCCAGCCTGCTGGGTGGCTGAACTTCCTGCGTTTCTTGTGGCCATTAGATTTTTAATTTGGCCACTGCCCGGGTCAACACCTCTACCAGCTCCTCATGGGCGGGTGGATGAAACGTACAATTTCCCGCTTCATCCCCCGCCTCGATGCCCGCGCCCTCCGGCTCCTCTGAACCGGAGAGAACGAGCACCGGATCCTCCAACCCGGGGGAAGATGCCGCAATGCGGGCTTCCACACGGGGAGGAAGATCCTCGGAACTGTCAGAGGAGGGTTGGGAAAGTGCCGCAGCAGTCCCAAAACCCTCTGACAAGTCCCGCTGTGAGCCCCATGATCTGCGACGCCGAGCCGCCTCAGCGACCGCGGGTCCAGAACCACGGGGCTCACGAGGCTGATCGGTCTCATCGAACACGGCCAGCCGAGAGCGGAGCAGTCTGAGTGTCAGCCGCTCGCAATGTTCACAGGCGGCTCCCTCGAGAGCTGCCCGAGCATGCTGAACACCCAGACACTGCACACAAAGCATGTGTGTATCCGAGCCCGAGATGTAACGAGGGCAAGGATGCACACATTGCTTAAACTCTCTTTCCATTTTACTTCTCACACACACTTTCACAATCGCAACTGGACAATCCAACAGTAAATAGACAGACAAAGTACAGAGAGCACCTGCTGAAGAGCAAAGACTGCCGCCATTATGCGCCGGCTCCCCTTTTATACTTCCGGGTACGCCGTCACAATGACGTCATCACGCACGCCAATAGGATTGGACTAGTTTCTATTCAGACTTCAGATTCGCTGATGCTTAGGGAGCATCCCCATTTCGTCGTTCCGACGCAGTGGGAAGTTCCCTCGATAAGGGAACTTATTTGGCAGTGTTTTTGCATTCTCTCGCAAATGTGCTCACGTGCTGGTCTGAAAACGAGGTGTGTTCAGGCGCATTTTTGGTGCGTTGCTATTTTGAGGCAACTAAAATCGACTGCACTATTGACCTACAAAAACCTGCAGTATTTTCTGTTCATTAAAAGGCGATAAAAAAGTAATATGTACCTATAGGCGGCACAACACGCATGGCACACAAACATTTTAAAAAGAAAAGGATTCCTCTCTTGAGAAGCATTTAGTCTTTCTGCTTACAAATTCCACCATGTAAATAGCAAAAATAACACCACCATGGTGTGAGGGCAACTGGCCTTTAAAGGTAATAGGAGGTAAGACTGCACTTAATTGCACATTACACCCAAAACACACCCATTACTCATTAAGAGACTAGGTTTTGGAGCATGCACCTGGTGCGCTGACTGTTCTTTCTGTCATTAAACTAGCAAAAGTGGATTCGGACATGCCCTGAGTTCACCTGCGCCATGCACTTCAGACCATGTGTTCAGATCATTAAAATAGGGCCCTAGGGCTGCCACAGAGACAGCTGTGATATCAGTGATACACTGTATGTTTGCTGTAGGGATGTTTTACTGTATGTGTTCTAAATTCTAAAATCTCACTAACAGCACATTTAATTTCCTAAGGTGCTGAAGCATCACAGACTTAAGGAAGTTGTTTTCTTTGAACATCCGTTGACCCTGCTATGAGCTCAAGCGCTGAGTGCATTTTGACACGTCTGACAAGTGAATTGGCTGTACTATTTTTACATCAATTTTTGCTATGAAATGTCTTTGAATTTCAGGTTATTGTTCTGCATAATGAATTGACATTTTCAACAATTCTCTTCAATTGAATATGTATTTCCTGTCTTAATAATGCTGTTCTGGAGCAGATGCAATTCATTTCATTTAAAAGAAAAAAAAACATTCACAGGACTGCATCTCATCTGAAGTCATGTTCTCTTATTTTGTTGTATTTAACCATCTGGTGGGCATTATAACTCTCTGGCTCCGACTTCACATCCACTTATGTTGGTTTTGTTATCAGACATTAATAGGCAGTTTCGGAGATGCTAGCAATAGCAAGCTAGCTATGAAGGCATTATATCCTTCAGAGGGTATCTCCAAAACCATGCCCCTTCCAAAACACATGAACACAGGGTGCACATACGGTGACCAACTGGTTATCGATCTGTTGCAGATAGTAAATCTGATTTTGTGGGATAATGTGGGACATTTGTTAGACAGATATATTTACTACTGTTAGTCACAGTTTTTATTATATTACTTACTGAGGTATTGTTGTAATTTCAGGGATGAAAAAATTATAATACAGACATAACTGAAATGTGAGACACTACTTAAAGGGTCATGAAACCCCCCTGCTGCAGCGGTGTTTTTTCACACCTTCGATTTGAAAAAGCTTGTTAAAAGGGGAGTGGTCGACTGTGAAAAGGTGGGATGGTATTGTGTGGAAAGAGGGAATGGTTTGCATAAATAGGGGAGTGTCAGTAGGTGCATTAAGATTAGCGATACCAACAGCAGCAGTTACAGCGGTTGTGAGACATGTTCTTGGTTCACGTTGGCATTGTTTACAACAGTGAGATTAAATGAGGGATGAGTACAGCGAATGAGAGAGCAATGAGTGGCGTACAGCAGAGATCGCAAATCATTCAGCTCTTCAAACCAGCATAATTCAGTGAGAAATGAAAATAAATGTTATTCTGCATGACGAAATATTTTGCAAACGTGATTAAAAAATTTGTCCAAATATGCACGCTGTTTGGCAAGATGAACAACGCACCGACGTGATAAGAGAACGTGAACCACCCAACATGCGATGTGATAGAGATGTGTAATTCTAGATCGGAAGGGGTTTGAGGCTTCATAGTCTCGACCGCGCATCTGAAGCACAGAGCGACGCGCGCTGGGTTGCCGTGACGATCCGCGCGGTCACTCGGCAGCTAAATCTATATTTGTCCAAATATGCAGCACACTGTTTCACTAAGAGCCCGAACACGTGCGGTTTAGTGCATGGCTGTGAACACAAATAAAACGGAGAGGACGTGGCTTTTGTTCATTATCCTACAGATTGGTTATTTTGCACTCCTGACCAAAAATAGGTAATGCTTGCAGGTTCGGCGTGCGATTGCTCAAGTTAATTTTACTTTACCGAGCCTTTGTAGCAAAGGCTTCCACAGACGGCGCCAGTTACAGCTCGCTCGGCGCGCTTTACGTTATTTCGTATCAGCACAACGCCTAGCTTTCCTCCGTGACTTTTCCGCACGCTGCTTCCAAAACTTCCCCACCATATCTCTACAATAATGATGTAAGACGAGCCTGACAGAAGTGACTGTCTCATGTATATTAACTAAATTATCTTGTATGCATACTACAGCGCAGGGATTGGACTGAATGAGCTTTATGTCATGAATATATATCGAGAATTGCTCGGAGCGGTCGACGTCAGCATGTGCCCAGCAGCCCGTACATGGACCGAAAAGGCCGTGCCGACGTCAGCATTTGTGACGTTGCTCCGACTAAGCTTTTCAAACCGGAAGTCAGAAATCGCTCTGAAAAATGCAAAAATAACTATTTTCACATATGAATACCATTAATGAGTACCCTTAGTGTTTTCAATGATGTGAAGCCTATACATATCTGTTTACATCTAAAAAAAAAGTGTTTTGGGGTTTCATGACCCTTTAAGTCTGCAGGATTTTGGGGATGTCCTGCAAAATGCGGGATGGATGGTTAGCCTACATGCACAGAGGATTCTGCAAAGAGCCATTAGAGACGGTGTTAAACCTCATGCCTCAAAGCACATAACATTATAATAATAATAATGAACATAAACAAATGACTAATTACAGTGCTCATACTTGTACCATACTTGTACTGCTGGAGAATCATTGGGACACTGTGCAAATTGTGAATAAAAACAGAATGCATTGATGTGGAAGTTTAAAATTTCAATATTTTATTCAGAATACAGCAGAATAATATAGATGACATCAAATGTTTAAACTGAGAAAATGTATAATTTTAAGGGAAAAATAAGTTGATTCAACTCATCAACACATCTCCAAAAAGTTGGGACAAGGCCATGTTTACCACTGTGTGGCATCCCCTTTTCTCTTTTTAAAAGTCTGCAAATGTCTGGGGACTGAGGAGACAAGTTGCTCAAGTTTAGGAATAGGAATGTTGTCTCATTCTTGTCTAATACAGGCTTCTAGTTGCTCAACTGTCTTAGGTCTTCTTTGTCCCATCTTTCTCTTTATGATGCACCAAATGTTTTCTATGGGTGATAAAATTTGGACTGCAGGCTGACCATTTCAGTACCCGGAACCTTCTTCTACACAGCCATTATGTTGTAATTGTTGCAGTATGTGCTCTGGCATTGTCATTTTGGAAAATGCAAGGTCTTCCCTGAAGGAGACGACGTCTGGATGAGAGCATATGTTGTTCTAGAACTTGGATATACACTCAACTAAAGGATTATTAAGAACACCATACTAATACTGTGTTTGACCCGCTTTCGCCTTCAGAACTGCCTTAATTCTACGTGGCATTGATTCAACAAGGTGCTGAAAGCATTCTTTAGAAATGTTGGCCCATATTGACAGGATAGCATCTTGCAGTTGAGGGAGATTTGTGGGATGCACATCCAGGGCAAGAAGCTCCCATTCCACCACATCCCAAAGATACTCTATTGGGTTGAGATCTGGTGGCTGTGGGGGCCATTTTAGTGAAGTGAACTCATTGTCATGAAACTAGCTTTGAAACTAGCTTTTTCACACTATTCTTTGTAAACCCTAGAAATGGTTTTGCATGAAAATCCCAGTAACTGAGCAGATTGTGAAATACTCAGACCAGCCCGTCTGGCACCAACAACCATGCTGTACCTTTCAGCGTTGATGGTGTCTTTCCAGATGTCTAAGCTGCCCATGCCACATGGACTCATGCAACCCCATACCATCAGAGATGCAGGCTTCTGAACTGAGCGCTGATAACAGCTTGGGTTGTCCTTGTCCTCTGTAGTCTGGATGACATGGCATACCAGTTTTCTAAAAAGAACTTCAAATTTTGATTTGTCTGACCACAATCGGGTTTGTATGTTTAAAGTGGACCATCAATATAAAGTGTTACACCAGGGCCCAAAGAACACCACTTTGTTCTTCTAGTACATAGTTTGACTTTGCTGGTGATGAGACATGGGGTTTTAACTGACTGTACTATAAATATACCTTTGGAAGGTACAACGTCTGGTTAGGCAGTATTGTGACAAAAACCAGGATGGATACAAAAAGATTTTCATTCTGCATCCCTTAGAGTACAGTTAAATCAATACATATAAAATGAAAATAGGATCACTCAGCTGTGACTGTACTTTCTAGCATGATGTCCTCAGCTGATGCAAGAAGGAAAAGGAGGACACCAAGAGTCCAATGACATCAGTGGCTAAAACTGGAGATACTTTAACAGGGGTAATTCACAGTTACAGTCACTGTTAAAAAAAATTGTTCAAAACATGACATCTCTGTTATACACTTTGGAGGGGAGGCATGTAGGAGTCTCTGATGAGACCAAAATTGTTTGGGGGTGTAAGCCAAACAATGGACACCATCAGAAACACAACTATCTTTTGGTATTCATTGATGGTCTGCCATAGTATCCATTAGTGATAGGAAGTCCGATTATTTTCTGCAAACTGGTTCTTTCAGGCAATTTGGTTCAATGAACCAGTAAAAAAAAAAAAAAAAAAAAAAAAAAAAAATTATATATATATATATATAAACATTATTTGTTTAAATAATCACACAATGATATAATATATACACAATTCTGTTGTTAAATAATAATGTGAAAGGCAGATGTTTTACATGTATAAGGAATATAGTAATTAAACCAGTTTTAATCAACTCACCTTTGTACATAAACCACAAGAAACCATAAAACAAAACATTCATTTTGCTCCGCGTTTAAGTAAACAGCTCACCCATGCATATGCTCACATTAGCAGCTCACATTAGCTTCTTCAAGGACTTGTCTGAGTCTGAACTGTTTCCTCAGTTCAGTGTTCTGCTGACTCGAGAACTGCTGAAACCATTAACCAACTCTTGGCTCGAGAGAGAACTGCTACCATCGAATCAGTGTTATATTTCCAATACCTTTTATTTGTTATATTTAATGCTTTTCAGTGCTTTCCAAAAAAATAATATATTTTTTGCCATCCCACATACTTTATGTCAAACATGCCCAGAAAACTGTTCTCAGTTCAGTGTGTACTGCTGGACTAAATGGAGCACTGAATGAGTTGGCAAAAATCATTGGCATTCAGGATAATATACTCCGCAATATTGGCTCATTTCGAGATGGTGTGACTGTCAGACACGTTTCAAAGTGAGCTTGACTGAGTAACTTTTATATCTGTGCTGACTTGAGCTTCAACTGTTACCAACAGTTCAGTCCGTACAGCGGACTGGTACAACCAGTTCACTAAGAACCGGTTCAAAAGAAAGAACTGGACATCACTAGTGTCCTATTCATATTCATGATTTTATTCATGCATAATGTATTACTGAACTTCACTGTGTTTTCAATTAAATTGTTTCATTTTTTTTATGTTGCCTTTCTGATAATTTCTGCTAGAAAACAGAATACAGGAAAAGGAACTTAACCCTTAAACAGGCACGACTGGAAAATTATCATCAAAAAAATAATTTCTTGTCCCTTTTTATATCATCTGGACTTATGGGCTTCTTCCAAAGCCACGCCACCAAAACACATGAATGCACTACACCGACTCCTTAGCTGGAAGACGCATTATTTACCTGAGACCAGCGGTGTGCATGTAGTGACTTCATGTCAGAATCACATGTAACAAAAAATCTAACTTTATCAGAATGAATATAAACAAATAAGATGTATTTTAGTACATACTATCAATAATCCTGAATGCGGTGTAGCCTACTAGCTTTTACACATGCATTTTGTTATCTAAAGTTAAATTTTGCACAATTCAACACGATAGCGATCGACTAAGCATATTGATTATTTATCATATCTACTAATGGCTAAGTGTATAACATTGAAACTTTATGCTAAGTAATGTTATGTTAGCTTTATTAGGCAGCTTAATGTGCTCTTGATACATGCTTCATGAAAACATAAACCAAAAAAACTCTATAATCAAAATGAAAGATTACCTGTCCAGCAGAAATACAGCCAGTAAGGAGTTTTTTTTCAGCCCCTTGAAGTTCCTCAGTTCTCGCCATCGTTGAAAAGCCACGCTGATATTTACTTTCGTTTGATTTCTTTGTTTATCCAAAGACTTTCTGTGCATTGCCTTTTCTTGAACTGTCTTCCTTTTTTTGCATTGTTTGCCTTCGCTGACTGCAAAACCCTGCAGTGTGAATTTTGGATGCTCTTTCTCTGCCATTATTTTGCCTAGGTTTCTTGCCTCTTGAACTGCTCAAATCAAACGAGCGCGCGCATGTGGGCAGATCCTGTAGCGAAAGCGGTGGTCGCCATGGTAGCGAAAGAGAGTGACAGTCACCCAAGCCAATCAGTTGTTTCGTCCTGAACGAAAATAATGAGCGATGTTTATTTCAGATTAAAAAGTCTAGAGTCACTTGATTTTTATACTCTCCTTTTCAGAGTACTTACATTTTAATTATGTATTGACATATAAAGAAAGTTTAAACAAATTTGGACAAAAGTGTTTTAGATCATTCTTACCTACCCTGCCTTTAAGACAATCTTCACACTTAATCTTAGCAGTTGGTTTGCATTTTTTCAGAACAAAAAATAAGATTAACATAGATTTACTTATCACAAAATCCAAATGTCCTGCACCAATGGATCCCATGTTGAGTTTAGGTCAGGCTGACTAATTGATCACAGAAAACTTGAAACAAATCATGTGACCAGCTTGCTCAAGGCAGACCAGGATATGAATGATAAAAGGATTTGATGAAAAATATATTTTTTCCCCTTTTTTTTTTTAAATTTTTCTTATTGTTTGGGGCAAAAGAAAACATTTCTTATGCCCCAAACAAGACACTAAAGAAAGAGTATGTATCTTGTGGTACACATGGCCTATTTTAGGGTTTTTAAGCACACTTTTTTGTTTCATTTTTAATCAAGTAAAACAACATCATATTGATTTTAATGAGGCATTAAAATAGCAGTGTGTGAGTGAGCCATGTAGGTTTGAACAGACGCTGATTCCTGCACTTCCCCAGCTGGTCAAATAATTAGATGTGCCAACAACACACCAACCACACTGATAGATATGGTGATGTTGTGTGTGGAACTGTATACGCATAAACAAACCTATAGACATTAATTACTTACAAAAACGTCAAACAAGTGTATTGTTGCACTTTCATTTAGATAATGGATACATAATAATGCCCTGTTGCTTAATGCACAAATCATTTAAGTCACATAAAAAAATATAATGGCTCTGGGGTGTTTTTCTGTTTGCATAATTAAGACACATTGCAAATCATGTTTCTGATGGAATTACATTTATTCATTCTTAATCATTCATTAGATGTTAAACAACTTAAAAGAACATTAGAAAGTGAAGAAAATATACAGAATACATTAACTTTAATTCAGAATGCATTAGTAGTTATGGAATTGTTAGGAATTATAACGCTTGGTTCTGATTCCAGTTGCCTGACGATTCCATTAATGGTCCTTTGAATTATTTTGAGTAGGCTATGATGTTTAGAATCCTCTAAAATTTCAACAGAACAACATTCAGTAGGCTACACATTTTCAAATATTCTTCATTTAGCAACTGCTTTGTTTATGTTTCATGAACCTATACCTTGGATTTTAGTTTGTCTGTGAAATATTCCCCAAGTATAATAAAAGTCTAAAAGGTTTATTTTCACTGCAGATATATCACAAAAAAGTATTTTAAGTCACATGACACCATGACAACAACAAGTTGAAGGTGACTCTAGCCCCTTTAACACTGCACGTCGGACCCACCATATTCCCGGAACATTGCCGGGTCGCCTTCTGTGTGAAAGCAACCACGTCCCGGGATTGATTACCGAATTCGACCCAGGTCGGGGACCTAGTAACATTGCGGCAGTGAGAATGGACCAAATCTTGCGGCCCGTGAACAAATGCCGGGTCGCATTATCCGTGTATTTGCCGGAAACGCAGTTTAAAAGGAATGCTAATCTTAAGGTTCCTAACCCTAAAGGCCCATTCACATCAAGAGCGTTAACTATAAGGATAACTATATTAGCATTCACACCAGCAGACAATATCGTTCTTTTTATTCTAAGTGCATGCTTGACTGTCACTTTAAAGCAGCACTAGGTAAATTTTCAACCTTCATAATATATTTTTTAAGACTCTTGTGATGATAAATCGACTTACAATAGGTTTAATGACACGTCTGCCATAGCCTGATGGGGTCTGTATCGTTTTTAATCGTACTTTTAAACTTCGGTTTTCGGGTAGTAACCCGAGAACAAAAAGAACTACAAAATTCGACTGCTTTACGGCATATACGTCACTTCCACCAACACCCACACTTCCTTAAATTCGGACGTGCGAGCCCAACTTTGTTCGTCGGATAATATAGTCATGTCCGAAGCAGCAGAGACAAATAAGAAAGAAAAGGTTTTGTTGGAGGAAAGCAATAAGAGGAAACGAAAAAGTGTTGAGAGTAAAGGCAGGACGAGGATCAACATGTAACCAGCGTTTGCTCGTCGGCGTGAGCTGGAGGAGGCGTGCCCGACCGATGCTGTCCTGCTTGTTACGGTGAGCTACCACTCAAACATTGAACTGAAGTATCATATAGATTCTGTAAAACGCTAACCAATAGACTACTATAATGACGCTGGCTTGTAAACGTGAGCATCGTGATTATTTGGCGTTTGAAAAAAATAAAACCCATGAAATTATATTCATATGACATGCTGAAACATGCCACTGACTGTAACGTTACCTGGAATGAAGACACTTCACACGCGCCGCCAGAAGTACTCTGAACTCCTCTTGCAGTGTTCAGGGGAACTGTTAGTGCTGCACCGACCCACGGGCCGCTTTTATGAAGTTATTTGGCCCGCACCGCACCACTGTTTATATTTTTACAACCCGCCGCGCACCCGCGACCATTAAATAGACATACGGGGTCCGCGGGTTATGAGACGAGCCACGCATCACTAGTTCAGGGCTATCAGGGTTGTCATGTCAACAAATGCACGCGCGATGGCATCCCCTGTTGTAGGATGACAGATCTTACGACAGTAGTTGAGGACATTATTTTTTCCAAACTGTAGGGGGACCCCGAGAGCAAAAGCAGCCAACTGCGGCTTTAAATGCTGGAGCTTGTTACAGCAGAATGGATTCTGATTGGCTGTCAATGTTTTTTATCGTTCATCAGCTGAAAATAAATAAATAAATAATTCAGAAAGTGATTCCAATGATATTGTTTCTCTGCACCGATACAAATTATTCTGTGTTGAAATATTACAGAAAAAGAAAAAAAACAACAGTAATTCTACATTTAAAAAATTCTATATTGGCATTCAATTAAAGCATATATAAATTAACACGTAAATATCAACGTTATAAAATTACTCAACTTTTCTGTTACTGGTGTTCCCATCATGCTGGAGTTTGAATAGTTAAGGAGGTTGAGGTTAACAGTCAAACTGTAATCACAAGTCAAACTGTAAGGCTATGTTTATGGACATAAATGTCATTTTTGCCTACACTTTTATGAGATCGTACATATTTTGTCTCATTTGGACTTTTTATATAGACACATACAAAAGGAGAAAAAGGTGTGTTTCCACTGTCGTGCCAAAAGTAAGTGTGCTGATGCATGCCAGGGCCATTCATGTTTACATTTTTTTTATTTTTGGGCCTCCAATGGCTAGAGGTATTTGGACCACAAAAAGTCTTGGTCCAAAGCGGGCCAACGGCTCAAAACTAATCCTTTAGATGAAACCCATCCACTCACTCACTTGTTTCATTTTCTCCAGATGTTGCTCAGGACTTGAATTTCGTTGTGGGATTGCGCTATTGATCATAATTGGACTCATTCCAGCTAAATTTTCACTGCTTATTGTGTGCAAACAGTCAAATACTGTCAAATACAAAAATATAATGTCAAAATGGCTTGGTGAGTATTCACGTAAACACATGTTTTAAGTGAATGTAAACAGTTGAGAAAGAAAACACATGTGTAATAGGGTGACCATATTTTGATTACTGAAAACCAGGACACTTGGCAATAAGATACTAAAATGATCAGTCCCGTTGCTGGTGGGTGGGGTGGGGCGGGGCGGGGCGGGGCGGGACGGGTGCTGTCTCTTCTTTGGCAGCGCACGCAGCCTCTTCTTCATTACTTTCTAGATTATGCGTGGGTGGGTGGTGTAACACTAACGCAAATCAAATGCATAATGCGCATGGTAGGTGCCCAGACTCTGCAAATAATACTCGACTGCCGGTCAATTTAATGGCCCAATTGAAAATTTTGAAAACCAGGACATTTTTCATCACTTTCAAAAAAACAGGCAGGACGGCCAGAACTTGAAAACAGGACATGTCCTGGGAAAACAACATAATGTATCCATATGTCAGGTACTTGCCAAATTGAGATATGTATTAAAAATATCCGTATGGAAATTTTACCCCATGGTATGGATGTCAAAATTGTGGCCAGTGAAAATGCAGAGTGGCAAACCACTAGCCACAGAATCACAATAACTTTAAAGTTATTTGCAAGCCATGGGTGTAAGTGTATCAAAATGTATTAAAAATGTTGTTGTGTCTGAAATGTTGCTCTATCTGTGCATATATTTATATATTTCTCTGGAGCATAATGTCTTTGGAATGGGTGTAAAAAATGACTATGAGATGGAATCATGGAGCGTGAACATTATGCTTTGCTTGCCTGAACGTTGATTCATTACCCCTTCATGAGGTTGTCACAGTCAGACTCTGGAATGTTATGAGAGCTCAGCAAGCGCCGACGAATAAGTCACGCTTTCCAGCTGTTCAGATTTGCTGCTAAGTCAGAGGCAGAGCTGTCGCTCATTATGATATTCATTAACAAAACTCAAACAGCATATATCTTACAATTAAGACACTTTGGTTTTGAAAATCTCTGTGAATAATATACGTGACAGCGGTTCTCAAAATGGGGTTCATGTTTGTTCCCACAAAATAATGGCATGCGATAACCATAGAATCATGCATAGTTAGGACAATCGAATAAATAGAGGAGAAAATGTTTCCCATGTCTTTTTGTTGTGTTTGTTAATGAATTTATGGTATGCTGGTGAAAATTCATAAGAGTGAAGACTTTATTTTGATGGTCCACCTAAGACATTCTACTAAGTAACTTTGCAACTAAGTAACAGTCAATGATGTTTAGTCATTATCCTAAACGCTTGGTGTCCCCCTATTGGCTGGTGCACCAGGGCACTGGCCCAGTCCCGTCTATAGACAATCTGGCCCTGCTTATAGTATTAATAGGCTGTCTGCTAAGACTTCATTTTGACATTCTACAGGCTATAAGTTTATTTGCAACTACAGGTATACTTATTCTACTAACTGTAACCCTTTATTCTAGTAAACCTAACCTTACAGTCTACATAATAATAATACTAAAAATATTCATAATAATAAAAAATAATGAAAGTTATTTGGCAAAGTTACTTGGTAGAATGTAGCCCAGAAATCTAGATGCACCCTAGCAGTAGCAAATCTAATTTGCTAGCAACTCTCAATACCTTCTGAGCTGTAAAATCCAAACTCTGGTCAGGCCAATCACATCGTGTATAGAGTCGGTGGGCGGGGCTTAACATGATGATGGCAGATGCTTCTAGTAAACACAGAAGCTGGCAAACGGCGGTCTTTCAAAGACTTGGAGTTAAGCTTTTCTCTGAGAAAAGAACAAAGAACGGCACTGAAGTCATTCTTAAAAAGGGAAGATGTATTCAGAGTTTTGCCGACCAGATACGGCAAACGTTTAATCTGCCAACGAGCTCTGCTTCACCGTCGTTGCTCTGGTTGGTGTAGCGCTATCCTATCGCGTGCAGAGGGAGTTTGAAAGACAGCCATTTATCCCGCCCCTCGGATTGAGCCCTGTCTATGGTGAGTTTCCAGACCAAACATCTTGATGTGGGTCTGGCTTGTCAGGCTAGGTAGAATGTCTAAATTGAACCATCAAAATAAACTGCAATCCAGTTTTGCAAGTGTCTTCCACTTCCCATGTCATTTCTGATTGGTTGATTAAAGGGTTGAAAATGATTGGTTGAAAATGTTGATCCATGATCACACAGCTGTTGATTATCCTCCATATAATACACATGCTTGAAGAACTATGGACATACACCGCTGACCAAAATTATTAGAATACCTGACAGATCATTTCATGATTGTTATGAAACATTCAGATAGTTGCTCTAGCCATTAAATATCAGATGAAGTGAGTCGTACTGTTTTTATCCACTTTTAACTTTAACATTTGGTATGTCCACCTTTTGCAGCGATTACAGCAGCAATTATCTCTGTGGCATAGTGTCAATATATTTCCTCGGAGAACTTCAACACAAATGTTATCCCATGCATTCTGCAACTGAAGCTAAAGGCTTTCCTTTGAATGTATGATAGATCTGTCCAGTTTATTTTCCAACTCGCCCCAAATGTGCTTGTAGGGTTTGGGGTTGGGGTCCAGACTTTGAGGGGGCCAGATTAGTCCATCATTTTCAATGTTCCAGCAGATTCCTTTCATCGCAGGTAGTTTTGGCAATAGTTAGAAGAATGTCTCGGACAAATGTCATTGTCATCTTATAAATAATTCCAAGCCCAATAAACGACTCCCCAGATGCCAAGTGAAACAGTGTATCTTTAAATGCAAATGAGCTGCTTCTTCCTGCCCCTTTCCAGTAGAGGGCAGAGCTTCCTTTTTCTAAAAGCAATAGAACAATAGCTTTATGGAATGGAAAAACGCCTTCTGTGCTCACTGATACAGCCAAACAACAGAACTTGATATTATTTTTATTTTACATAGCTGAGAAATTGTTGTTTCCACTAGTTGCTCTAGTGAGGAGAATAAACATGCACATGTATATCTCACTTAGGGGAGGATCTAAGCTAACATGACAGACTCTGTCAACATTCGTGGGTGTGGCCTGTTACATTGTGATGTCACAATGTATAGATTATAAAATACAAGCTACTCATTTTGAGGAAAGGTATGGGTAGGTTTAAAGGTGGATTAAGATGTAAGGGAAGGGTCAGCAGTGTAATTAAAGGTGCACTATGTAACATTTTGAAAATATCCAAAAACCAATAGGTAAGTGTTATATATTTTGTTCAGTTGAGTACTGACAATATCCCAAATGTTTCCAACTATTTGTAAATAATTTGTAAATCATTATTTGTAATCTGCGTTACCCTCAGTTTCCGGTTTTATTTGGCAGAAACGCTTTACTCTTAGCAGTGTGAACAAGTGTCATAGCAGCCATCGAGTAAAACGCACTGAGTAACGTCATAACATCATTTTCAGCACAATCAAATGTATCTAATATGATAAACAGAGCTGCGTTACCTCATACTCGGAAAAGACCGGAAAAGCTGAAATGGTGCCGTCAACTGTGGCTTAATAAAAGTCCCACTGCTTGCGTTGGGTTAATCTTATTACCAATTGCTCCAATGACCTTGATTCCACACCACTCAGTCCTGCTCTGCTTCATCCTACAGTAACGTTAATAATCGCATCCATGAACATGATTTCTGCCTGGCCAACAACCTGAGCTGTAAGAAGTCTCAGTTAATTAAGCACAGTACACAATTTTTTTTTTTTTTTTGGACAAACAAACTAAATTTAATGGATAGTTAAGTGCTATTCTTTATTGGTCAGGTGCAATTGGAAAAGATTTGTCTTAAGATGTTTCTTAAAAATGGCTACAGACTCAGCAGCACGAATTGAGATCGGCAGGTCATTCCACCAGGTGGGAACGGTCCAGGAAAATGTCTGTGAGAGCGATTTCATGCCTCTTTGGGATGGAACCACGAGGCGTCGTTCACTCGCAGACTTGAGAATTTGTTTCATATTAAAAGTAACCTGCTCTGTCCTGTCTGTCAGTGTGTTGTTAGTATCCTCTTTCCTCTGTGATGTGTTTTCATTGTGTGAGAGTGTGGCTTGTTGGACAGCAACAGTAACTAAAGGGAATGGGTCTTTGCGTACAGTCAATCACAGGTATTTATTCAAATAATTAGATAAAGTCACTTAAAGGTGCACTATGAAACTTTCCGTCCATTACAGGTCGCCTATTCAAAACAAATGTGTAGTTTGATGACACCAAGTTTGAGCGCAGTATCTTAGGACATGTGGTCTACACCCCACAGCCGGTGGAAAATAGGACTCGGGCAGAAATCACGTTCATGGAGGCGATTATTAACGTTACTCTAGTATGAATCAGAGCAGGGCAGAGTGTTGTGGAGCTGAGCACGGCTTCTGGAGTGATTGTTACACAAAAACCTGCCTTGCGAGTACCGGGACTTTTATTATGACGGGACCGGACACAGTCGCCAGGCGCCCGCACTTCCGTGTTTCCGGTTATGATTATAAGGTAAAGCAGCTCTGTTTATCATATTAGATACATTTAAGTGTGTTTAAAATGATGTTATGACCTTACTCTGTGCGTTCGCTTGGCGATGCTGTGACATGTTCACACTAAGAGAAAAGAGGGTAACGCAGATATGACGCGATTGACAGGCGACTCCCTCAAACACTATGCTGACACGTCCCGGGTCCTTGGTTAAAATAGCAATTTTCTCACAATTTACAAATAGTTGGAAACATTTGGGATATTGTAAGTAGGGATGGGTACCGAAAACCGGTATTAAACGGGCCCCGGGGGTGAATTTTGAAAGACCGTTGTATCGATAAGCTCGGACGTTATCGGTTCTTCTGTCGGTACTTTTGAAAATACACGTGTGGAGAAAGAGAGAGAGAAAGAGAGAGAGAGAAAGAGAGACCACGAGCAAAACGACAGAGGACAGAACTAAACAGTCAAACATAGCCTGGTTACACTTTAGATCTGTGATAGTCTGATTTGATTTTAGATTTTGGCTTCCAAAGATTAAAATAATATTTATGTCCAGCGCAACTTATGTAGGCTAATTCTCTTTGCAGCAGTAGCCCACGCTGTCATTTCTCCATAAAACTCAAACGCAATGACAGAATCAGCACGATCAGACATTGTTGTAAAATACAGTCTAGCTACTGTTGGTAAATTGTGGGGTGCGTTTTAATAATAAAAAGAGCGATTAAGCACAAAAATGTGCGCAAGAGGATGTTCCCAAGTCGGCGCGCGCCCTCCGAAACAGCCGCAACGAGACGAGCAAATTACACTTTCGGTTTCACACTCGCGTCTAAACGATCAAATGTACACAAACATCTATGTCAAAATCCCGGCTTGAAGAGTCTCTTAAACACAACAGTTTAACAGTTTTAGTTTGTGTCTAAAATGGACGTAGTTATTATGGATATAGTCGGGAGAAAGTGTAGTGTATCTGCCTATTATCAGTCGCCTAGAGCTGCACATCTGTCTTAAAGAGGCAGTGGTGTTAATAAACATGCTGATGAATTACTATGAATTAAACAACCAAATGCAAAGAGAAAATCACTCACAGCTCTTGAATAAATAACTTCAGCTTTATTACGCATTATTTTGGCTATTTATGATAAACTATGCAGTGTTATTTTACTAGAATTCTTCCTGAAATTAAAGCACTGTATAGGCCTATATAATGTTTATTTTTGTTAATTGTGTGTGTGTGTGTGTGTGTATATATATATATATATCTCAAAAAGTACCGATAAGAATACCGTTAAAGTACCGGACCGATAAGCAGTATCGGTAAGAGTAGTAATACCGTTAAAATCTTAACGATACCCATCCCTAATTGTAAGTACTCAACTGAACAAAATATATATCACTGGCCTAGTGGTTTTTGGATATTTTACTGCAAAAATACTACAGTGCACCTTTAATATAAAGTGGGACCATATTTAATTTTAGCTGGATTCCTAATTCTGACTGCTTGTTAAGCTGCTTGTGTTTGGTTAATGGCAAAGCAGCTCACTAGGTTTTGCTGCTGTTGCTGATCCTTTAGCAAAGGGATTTAATTATCACCCAACAATGTGGCAGTTTTGTGCAAAAACACATCATGTAGTTTATATAGGTGGTCAGGTGTTTTGAATTGATTCAGTGGTAAAACAGAATTGTAAGCTAGTTTAAGGGGTAAGAACATGCAGTGTATAATTTCTTTAGGGATTGTGCTCACTATACCATATAAGTTTGTGCTGTGTACGTGAGAAATGAGCAGAAGCGATAAGTGTTCTGGAAAAGATTGATTGTGTTTATGCTGTTCTATTTGTATCTATGGCTGCTACTGATATGTAATGAAGTGTCAGAGAGATGCCATTAGAGGGTGGGATGTGGTTTGCACGTCCTCCCCACCCTGAGGGCTGTGAAAGGGCAACATGGCCTGGCCTGAAACAAGCGTAACGCTGAGGAACACAGGAAGGAAGTGCCGAGAGCACAAATGAATGTCTGGGAATCCTCTCTGCATTCTAGCTTTGTTCATGAATCCATTTGTCATTTCATCTTTCTTTTTTTAATGTATTGTGAGAGGTTCATTGCACAGCCTGTTTCACACTGCAATCGTAAGAGGTTCCCATATTAAAGGAACACCCAAAACTGCAACCCCTCTTGGTTACACTTTGCTTTGATTGTCCACTTTAGACATTCAACTAGCTATAAGTAACTTTGCAAATATATGTTAGCTAAGGGTTAGGATTAGTAGAATAAGTTGACATATTGCAAAGTTATTTATAGTTTATAGTACACTTTCTGATGGGGAACATCAAAATAAATTGTCAGCAGATTTGAAAGGGTTAATTCACCCAAAAATGAAAATGTTGGTGATTTACTCACCCTCAAGCCATCCTAGGTGCATATGACATTCTTTTTTCAGACAAATAAATTCAGTTATATAAAAAATGCTGTTGGGTCATTTTTGAAGTCCATAAAAATGCATCTATCCATCATATAATTGCTCCACACAGCTCCGGGGATTAATACAGGCCTTCTTAAGTGATGTGACGCATTTGTGTAAGAAAAAAAATCCATATTTTAAACTTTATAGACTGAAATAATGAGCTCTTGGCGGTCCGTGGTCGGCTTACGGTGAAAGAGTAACCCCTGACGCATCGCAAGCTTTGAACTGAAGCCTCTCGCGGATAGTGCTGGGCAACAAACTGAAGCCCCGCTTCTCTTATATCGAAATCCTCCTAAATTTTGCTATAAAATTAACGTTTTAGTCTTCTAATTCATGAACGGTGTTTTGTTTTGCTCTGTCCTCTGCACTTGTGCATTCGTCAATATGCATGCATCAAGGGTTACTCTTTCACCGTAAGTCGGATTCTATTTTTAATAAAGCCTTTGCTTTGTGGTCCTTTGTTCTAAGTTGTGACACCACTCTAGTTTTTGGTATGTTTCATGAGCATTAATAAGAGAAGTATTTGTCTGATTTGTTAATGAATTGATTGGGTTCGCTAGCCTGGATGCCAGCCGAACTCAGCCCCGCTCACAACATTTGAGCTTGGGCAGTTCGTTCTAGTGCACTGATAATCAGATAGGAAAATGTTAACTGTTCAAGAAAATGACCTGACAGAAATGTCTGAACTTTTATTCACCCTGAGCCCTGCCCTTCAAGCCCCCTGGTGATATAATACAGCAGAGATGGGCAGTAGTCAGCAGTCTGCACCAGTATAGCTTCAGCCAAAGGGCACATGGACACCCTTCTAAATCATAAAATGATTGATGGGATACAAGGAATTCACAGGCTTGTGAGTGAAGCCTCAATGAATTTGACCATTTTTTTAATATTTAGGTTTGTATTTACTTTTTTAAAACTTCACAACAACAATCTTTGTAGGCTAAACTATGTATAATTTTCCATTGCGTCCAATTGGAACAAAATACACTCACCTAAAGGATTATTAGGAACACCTGTTCAATTTCTCATTAATACAATTATCTAATCAACCAATCACATGGCAGTTGCTTCAATGCATTTAGGGGTGTGGTCCTGGTCAAGACAATCTCCTGAACTCCAAACTGAATGTCAGAATGGGGAAGAAAGGTGATTTAAGCAATTTTGAGCGTGGCATGGTTGTTGTTGCCAGACGGGCCGGTCTGAGTATTTCGCAATCTGCTCAGTTACTGGGATTTTCACACACAACCATTTCTAGAGTTTATAAAGAATGGTGTGAAAAGGGAAAAAACATCCAGTATGCGGCAGTCCTGTGGGTGAAAATGCCTTGTTGATGCTAGAGGTCAGAGGACAACGAGCCGACTGATTCAAGCTGATAGAAGAGCAACTTTGACTGAAATAACCACTCATTACAGCCGAGGTATACAGCAAAGCATTTGTGAAGCCACAACACACACAACCTTAAGGCGGATCAGCTACAACAGCAGAAGACTCCACCGGGTACCACTCATCTCCACTACAAATAGGAAAAAGAGGCTACAATTTGCACAAGCTCACCAAAATTGGACAGTTGAAGACTGGAAAAATGTTGCCTGGTCTGATGAGTCTCGATGTCTGTTGAGACATTCAGATGGTAGAGTCAGAATTTGGTGTAAACAGAATGATAACATGGATCCATCATGCCTTGTTACCACTGTGCAGGCTGCTGGTGGTGGTGTAATGGTGTGGGGGATGTTTTCTTGGTACACTTTAGGCCCCATAGTGCCAATTGGGCACAGTTATATCATATTCAAATATATTCCAAATCTCCGTCCATCCGTCTGTCCATCCATCCATCCATCCATCCATCCATCCATCCATCCATCCATCCATCCATCCATCCATCCATCCATCCATCCATCTTCTTCCGGGCTGGATCGCGGGGGCAACAATCTAAGCAGAGACAGCCAGACTTCCCTCTCCCTTGAAACTTCCTCCAGCTTTTCCAGTGGAATTCCGAGGCCTTCTCAGGACAGCCGGGAGACATAATATAATCCTTCCAACTAGGTCTTCCCTGGGGTCTTCTCCTTGTGGGACGTGCCCGGAACACCTCCCTGGGAAGGCGTCCAGGAGACATCCGAAACCTCCGAAAAATCCTCAGCTGGCTCCTCTCAATGTAAAAACTTCTGCTATAGTATTTTAGATGAATTACTTGACGTATGACATGTATGACGTGTTTTTGTAGTTTTAGTTTTGTAGGATGTTTAACACAAAGACAATGTACTAAAAATGTAAATGTTTCTCCTTTGCATTTTTCAGGCACAGATGACAACATTGTCAAAACGATCCCTGTTCACACGCATCTGCAAAAATGATTAAAAACACTGAATTTTTCATGCCAGGCCAGTAGATGGCGATGTCCCTTTGTAAAGAAACACTACATGATGTCACCGTTTTTTTTTTTTTTTTGTAGTTTAAGAATATAATGGTATTATTTTCAAAAACTTTCCAAACCAGGCCCACAAAACGCACTGTGTAAATGAATGGCCAAAAAGCATAATAAAGGCTTAAATTTTGACATCTGAGGTTAACATTCATTGTCATTGTAAGGAGGAGCAAATACGACATTCTTTTATAAATAAATATTTCACAGAAGAAATTAACTCATACAGGTTTGGATAACAAGGTGAACAACCTTATACATAACATTTTGCAATATTCATTTTTGTCTGAACTATCCCTTTGTTAATGCTTGGTAGATGCAAGGCACACTTCTGTGTTGTGTTGTGTTGTGTTCTGTCGTGTCTCTGTTTGTCTGTCACGCTCTCTTTCTCCAGCTGTTGAGTAACTCTTGAGCCTCTGTTTTTCTCCCCTCAGGCTCAACTCACCCAGCTGAAGGAGCTGCGCTGTCCAGATGACAAAATGCATCACAATGAAACTATGTAGACATTTCTTCAGTGACAGATGGAACATAAAAAAAGATAATGAATTAAATTAATTCAAAAGCTGATGCGTGGTCCCTTTTGTGCTCGTTGTGTCTGTTGTGCATTTAACTTATCCTTCTTTGTAGCTATAGCTCACAGATGCTGTTTGCCAGCAGTGACCTGTGTTATATTGCAGATGTTGCTCATTGGTTGGACTTTTGTGATCTGAAATACTTCACTAATACTGTACAATTTTAGTTAACACTAAAATTACAAAAATAAATAATAATCTTGGATCATGTTTGTTCCACATTGCATTTGTACCAGGCCTTAGGAAAACATTAAGATTCATGGAGGCATGTTTTATCATTTAATAAATATTCTTTTTTTTTTTCTTACAGTTTTTTCAATGTGGGCAAAACACCCATCATTTTGAACATCAGTTGACAAATAAAATATATTGTTTAAATTGTTACTACCTTTATTTATTATTTTGGAATAAATAAAAAAAATGGGACCCATGTTATATTAGGTGGCCTTAACTACTATGTACTAACATTTTAATGAATCATTTGATACAATGCACTTTGATACATAAAAATGATATGTATAATTTTTTACATATTATATACATTTAGGTTTGTTTAATAAAAATGACCTTCTTCTTTTAAATAATAATAAAATCAATAAAAACAACATTCTTCTTCTAAATAACAAGTGTCATTAAGAATAATAATCATAATAATAATAATAAGAATCTTACAAATTGTCATGTAATTATTAATGTGAATGAATCTTACTCCACATCACATCATCATCATCACTATTGTACACCCCAATACATGTGCCGTGATACGAAATTAAATGCTATTTTTTTCAAAACGTGCCGTAAAATAATGCAGTAATGGTAATTTATCATCCAAACAGCTATTTAAACTGCTGGAGTGCGCTTCTCAACCTCCACACTATTAACAGTACTCGTTATTTGTGTCCATATTTTGTTTTTGTAGGTGCCTTTAATTCCACTCTTTAAACTCCCAAATCAAACAATTTCGGGTTTTTTTCCATTTCCCTGGTGATCTCGATGGGCTCGTCTCAATCATCTCACTAGTTCAGTAGTCAGGGCACTGATCAGGGAGTCAGCCCATTGACTTATGTCCTATTCAGTGCCCTGACTAGTGGACTAGTAAGATGATTGAGCGCGCCCGATCTCCACGTCGGAGAAGTTTCGCTTCTTTGCCGTCTTCCGTGTGTCCATGGCGTAAAATGAGGGTGCGGGGGAGGCGGAGACTTGAATATATAGGGGCGTGTTATTCTAATGACGATCGTTTTCAGCCGTGGCATTTATCAAGGGCAGGTATTGCGTACACCTGGATTGCAGAGGTACGCACAGCTTCATAAATCAGGCGGTGAGAGGAGTGTAAGCATAATCTTACGCCAACATATACGCCCGTTTCTACGCAAGATTGATAAATGAGGGCCATTGAGATTAAAACACAGTGGTGTGCCTTCTATATTGGATACGACAGGAATGGTGCAACACACTTATGTGAGTGAAACATGTTTTTTTTAATATATATATGTGATAGTATTGCATTGTTACAGATCGTTTTGATTATATGTAGTTGTGTAACTGAACATACATAAGCATGCTGTCACAGGCTGGAGAATCCCTTATTTGTGGTGTTGCTGCACTCAAAAAAATAAACTGTTGCAATAAGCAGAAGAGGCAGGATTTATCACACAAACCAATCACATCCAATCGATCTTTCTGATAGTACAATGGAGCCATTGCCTCCTCTCACGTGACTTTCCCTCATCTGTTCTCAATTACACCCCATCAAACCCACCGCACACATTAGTGGTCTGGTAAAACTCAATGGGCTGTAACTTCTCCTGTACGTGTCACTGTTGGACAGTGTCACTTTAGAAAAATAAGTGTTTTATACGCTTTTTAATGTCAATTTTTTTTAAATATTTGTGTTGATTTAGTTTTGTAATGTGGTTTATTTCCTCATCCCATTTTCTGAGGAGGCACTCTTGGTCTCCCTTGCCCCTGCTACAAACTAGAGTATTAGAAGACCGTCTGCTTAAAATCTGCTAACGATTTATTGTGATGGTGCTCCAACAGACATTTTACATTCTATTCTAACATCTAACCCCAACTCAAACTCTAACTCCAATCTAATCCTATTGAGAGTTCGTTGACATGTACAGTAGTCGCAAAGCTACTTATAGTTATAGGATGTCTAATGTGGACAATTAAAATAAAGTGTAACCCAATTTGAAATAAAATCTATTTAAGGCCTGCTTTCTGCATTCAATAATAGCACAGTGTTAAATTCAGAGCCTGATCTCACGAAAATGCGTATAGTACGAGTGTGCAATCACGCGGAATGTAGCCTATACACCAAAATGGGTTTTGGCGTGCCTATGGTACACAGTTTTCCGCGTGCATATGATATGCACTTAATGGCTTATTATACATTCAAACCACCCAACCCACCACCCCCAACCTACCCAAAAATGTGTCATATGCACGCCATAAAGTGGGTATCAATGCATGCCAAAAAATGCGTAACATGCATTCCACGAGATTGCACTCTTGTACTATTGATACGCACTACCATGCTGCACTTTATTTAGCAAAAAGCCTAATTTACATAGAAAAGAGGCATGTTTTAGCAGACAGTAATGACAATGACTTTTATAAATTCACAATGCACTGCTGTTTTGGCATATTCAGGGTTTTTTTCTCTCATGCCAACGTGGCACAGCTGTTTAGTGAGTGTGGAAAGAAACAAACATATTTATACCCATAGGAATAGCATGAGCCCATTCATTCATTTTGTTGAAGGAAACAACTTTGTCTTTGTTCTCACAGCCGGTCTGAATAATGAAATAAAATAGAATGCAAAAAGCTCACAACAAAAACTGTGCACAGTATGTTTTATAACAGATGGTATTGAATAGGAAGTTTTAATTAACATACTTTATGTGATTTGTTTAAGGCCAAACTTGTAAGCATATGGGTATTTGACCCCTATATATATATGTGTGTGTGTGTGTGTGTGTGTGTGTGTGTGTGTGTGTGTGTGTGTGTGTGTGTGTGTGTGTGTGTGTGTGTGTGTGCAGTTTACACATTGTGTTCAGGTTGGATACTGGTAACATGTTTGGTGGTTAGGTTTAAGACTGAATTTAGGAGTAGGATAAACAGTATAATTATAGATGCAATTACAGAAAATAAATACAGATGTAATGTAGTCCTTTTAACCCTTAAATGCATGACTGTTTCGCCAAACATTCTTACATATTCGGGTTGTTAGCGACCCGGATTTATATTTAACATGGATAGACCTCTACCTGTCATGATAATATATAAAACTCCTGATGTTTGAGTAACACTTACAGAAGAATAAAATAAAACCTATTTCATTACCTTTTGGAGCTTGGAAGGATTCAGTTTGATCAGATGTTTAATACCATCATCATCTGTCCTCGTCAGAGCTCGTTTACCAGTATATTCAGCCTCTGCCTCATATTCGCGATCTCCAGCATATTCTCCAAACTCATTTTCAAACGTCTTCAAAATCAATATTTTGATCACTGACAGCTTCTTGACCACATCTATCATCAAGAGACAGTGACACTAATATTTGATTGTGTTTAGTACTTGCTCTCTGCTGTAAATCACTGAGACATTTCAAGTTTTGCAGATTATAATTATTATTGTTTCGTTTTCTGTCAGAGGTAACTATGAGTGAAACGTCACTTCATCATTGCGTATCAGACATTGCCACCTTGTGGAATAAAGGTGAATTGCGCCGTATTTCGTCATTATAGTTCCCTATATCGAGGGAACTTAACACTGGGTCGTCGAGTGACGACACTAGGGGAACGCCCCCAGCGTAACGGCTCTGAAGTATGAATGAAATCAGCCACCAATCCGATTGGTGCAACGTCATGACGTAGTAGGTGACGGCGTACGCGGAAGCTATAAGAAGGCGCCGTCACATACAAGCGACAGTCTTTGCTCTTCAGCGAGGCACTCTGTGTTGATATTGTTTGTCTATTTACTGTTGTCTGTCACCAATATCACTCTAAGCATGGCAAGCGAGCAGTTTAGGCGGTGTGTGCACCCGTGCTTCATTACCACCTGTGTGTGCAGTGTCTCGGAGCGCAGCACGCTCAGGCGGCTGGCAGTTTTCACCGAAAGCGGCCAGGCTCGCGAGCCCCGTGGATCTGGTCCCGCGTCTGTTGAGGCAGCGCGGCGGCGTAGATCCTGGGGCTCACAACTGGATCTCGCGACAGGAGGCGGGCATGCTGAGGCATCTTCCCACTCCTCGTCCAAAGATTCAGATGCTCTTCCGCCTCGTGAGGAAGCCTGTGCTGCGGCTTCTTCCCTCGAGGCGGAGAACCCGATGCTCGAGCCGTCTGATTCTGAGGAATCGGACGCGCAGAGCATTGAGGCTGTTGAAGCGTTAAGCCAGGAAATACGCTACTTCATTCATAAAATAAAGGCAGCTCTCGAGGGGGTTCTATAGCTGGCCAATGTTCTCATTCCTCGTGTGGAAACCCACGCTGTGGCTCTTTTCCCCCGGGGTGGAGAATTAGATGCTTGAGCAGTCCGATTCCGAGGAATTAGACATGCTCAGTATCAAGGTAGTGAAGTAAATGAGAGCTCGCACTTCATAATGCAAGGCTTAATCGCGCGTTGCCAAGACAGCGCGTAGATTACGGTTTGTAATATTAGTGAACACACGCCATCGGTGCACATGTGATACTGTTTGGCGCGAGTGCAGTCAGCTCCTAAGGGTGCTGGCTGTGTTTGTTGAGTATCTCGCAGCATACAGCCGTGCGTTTCGAGTGTTTCAGCCTCGCGCCTGTGGTCTTTCATCTCGAGGGATGAAAGCCAAATCTGTTGTAACGAGTCGAATCTCGCGTTGCTGAGGCAGCGTTTAGATGACGATTCGTTAAATACATATTTAAACAGTATCGTCTGGAAATTAGGGCTGTATTAATTCTGAGGAATTAAAATTAAACATTATCTGACTTTGAGGAGTTGGGTATGTTTATTCAGCCTATCATTAAGACCATGTTCACTTGAGGGACGATTAGGGGCATTTAATTCTGAGGAATTAAATGGGATTTATCTAACTTTGAGGAGTTAGATTATCAGCCTATCATCCAATTGTGTTCACTGGGCTTTTTCATAGCCCCTCTCCCGGGGAGCGATCGAGGTCGCCTCCCCTGTGGAGCTTTCTGGAAGTCGATGCTGCAGTCCGCCGTCTACGACGCTCGGACCACATTGACTTCCAGCGAACGCTCCCCCGAATATATCTACTTGGGCCCTGTGTACCGTGGGCAAAGGGTACAGACTGCAGTTCAGTGTTCCAATACCGAAGTCATCAGTGTGGTCTGGACTGGGGTGTACCCAGCCCAGTGGCCTGCGGGCCAGCCCCCTTTCCCGGGGAGCGATCGAGGTCGCCTCCTCTGTGGAGTTTTCTGGAAGTCGATACTGCGATCCGCCGTCTACGACGCTCGGGCCACATTGATTTCCAGCGGACTCATGCTGCTCCAGCTGCCTCTAGAAAGACGTGCAGCGAGGCAGTGACCGCGTTCTCACACCGGAAATCCTTCCCGACTAACCTCTGCCGGGTGGCCGCTTCAGGGGGTCGGGCAGGGGGTTCGGTGGGTACCAGAGACCAACCCCGAGAGAATGGTTCCCCTAGTGGAATATCTTGGCGCATGGTTATGCCTCTCGAATATTTCTGCTGGGGCCCTGTGTACAGTTGGAAGGGGGTACAGACTGCAGTTCAGTATTCGACCACCGAATTCTACGGTGTGGTCTGAACCGTGGTTCCCCCTGCCCAGAGGCAGGTTAGGGAACATGCTTCATTGTTCCCATCAAAAGGATGGGGAGGCTGCGTCCTATAAAAGATCCGAGGTACTTGTATCGGTCTCTGAGGAGATTCAGGTTCAAGATGCTCACTACTCCATCATGAGTCAGAGCCAGTTCGAGGACTGGTTCATCATGATAGATCTAAAGGACACATATTTCCACATCCCTATCCTCCCTGCCCACAGGAAGTTCCTGAGGTTCGCTTTTGGGGGCACAGCGTGCCAGTATCGGGTTCTTCTTTTGGCAGCCGCACTGTGAAGCAGTTCCAAGGACTGCTGGGTCTCATGGCAGCAGCGTCCAACGTGTTCCGTTCGGCCTGCTATACATGAGGCCCCTCCAGTGGTGGCTGGGGACCAGGGGGTTCTCCTCGAGGGGAAAACTTTTCCATATGATCAGGTTAACGTGCAAGCCTTCGTTCCCTCGTCATATGGAAAAATCCCAGGTTCCCTCACGGGCTGGGGCGCGGTCATGGAAGGCCGGTTTCTGAGAGGTCTGTGGGGGCCCCAGCATTCCTCCTGCCACATAAATTGCTTGGAAATGTTGACGGTTTACAAAGCTCTGAGGAGCTTTCTCCCAGACCTCCACAGCCACCATGTCCTGGTACGATCCGACATGTCAGTAGTATCATATCTAAATCACCAGGGGGGGCTGAGGTCGCGCCCCAGGGGAAATTGTCGTCTCTCAGAGCGATGTACGTCCCAGGGGACCAGAACCAGAGAGCGGACGTCCTGTTGAGGCAGGGGCTGAGGCCCGAGGCCCCGCTGGGGCTGGATGCCATGACACAGACGTGGCCGAGGCGGCGTCTGTATGCATTTCCCCCGATCGTTCTGCTCCCGGGAGTTCTAGAGCGAGTCCGCCGGGAGGGCATCAGCCTCCTATTAGTAGCACCCCGGTGGCCATCCCGAGCTTGGATCTCCGACATTGTGGCACTACTAGACGGCGTCCCATGGCATGTCCCTCTGAGGAGGGATCTGCTGTCTCAAGCAGGGGGAATGATATTCCACCCCAGGCCAGAGCTGTGGGACCTCTGGGTCTGGCCCTTGAGGGGGCTCAGTACCTAGAGGATGGCCTGCCACAAGAGGTCGTAGACACCATTCTCAGCTCTAGGGCTCCCTCTACGAGGAAACTGTATAGCCTTAAGGGGTATGTCTGCACTAGCTGGTGTAGAGAACGGAGGGTGGACCCAGTTAACTCTGCAGTGGCTTCAGTGCTGGAGTTCCTCCAAGACCGTTTCTCCGCCGGTCTGACCCAATCCACTCTGAAGGTGTATGTGGCTGCCATAGGGGCTTTTCCACTCGCCTTTAGATGGGGGCCCGCTGGGTAGACACCACTTGGTAGTACGGTTCCTCCGTGGGGCTAGGAGGTTGAGGCCTGCGGCTCATCCCAGTGTCCCAGCCTGGGACCTGGCAGTGGTTCTCGAAGGGCTGGTTGATGCCCCCTTCGAACCATTGGAGTCGGCTGAGGCGAGAAATCTGACCCTCAAGGTAGCTTTTTTTCTCGCTATCACTTCTCTGAGAAGAGTGGGGGACCTCCAGGCCTTGGCGGTCACACCAACTTGCCTGGAGTTTGCCCCTGGCGGGGTGAAAGCTATCTTGCACCCCAGACCGGGCTATGTGCCCAAGGTTCCATCTACGGGGATGGGGTCAGTTTTTCTTCAGGCATTTCATCCTCCGCCTCACCCGACGGCAGAGGAAGCTAGGCTGCACCTGCTCTGCCCTGTTAGGGCATTGAGAATTTATTTGGACAGGTCAGCTCATTGGAGGAAGTCGGACCAGCTCTTGGTGTGCTTTGGCCCCCCTAAGAAAGGGTTGCCTGCGGCAAGACAGACTATTAGTAACTGGATCGTTCAGGCTATAGCCACGGCTTATCGGGTGCGCAATTTGCCTTCACCCATAGCCGTGAGGGCTCATTCTACGAGGGGTTTGGCCTCCTCGGTGGCCCCCCTTTCGGGAGCCTCACTTATTGAGATTTGTGAGGCAGCGGGCTGGGCTAATCCACACACCTTTATTAGATTTTATAAGCTGGACCTCCTGGCTAAGCCGGGTGCTAGAGTGCTCGCATCCTGAGTGTGCCTGGTATATCAGCTTCACACCAGGATGTGCATGGTTCGGTACGGCATAGTGGCTATTCGTTCCCCTAGTGTTGTCACTTGACGACGCAGTGTTAAGCTCCCTCGATATAGGGAACGTCTCGGGTTACTATTATAACCCTTGTTCCCTGAGAGGGAACGAGACACTGCGTCTCGTCGCCGCACCTCACGCAGAGTGCTCGCTTCATCGCAAAAGGCTGTCGCTTGTATGTGACGGCGCCTTCTTATAGCTTCCGCGTACGCCGTCACCTAGTACGTCATGACGTTGCACCAATCGGATTGGTGGCTGATTTCATTCATACTTCAGAGCCATTACGCTGGGGGCGTTCCCCTAGTGTCGTCACTCGACGACGCAGTGTCTCATTCCCTCTCAGGGAACAAGGGTTACAATAGTAACCCGAGACAATTCATTTATTATTGTGCAAAAAAAATATACGTACAATCCTACACACCTCGGGTTATTAGCGACCCTATACAATTTTGACAAAAACTAGTGAAAAAACAGGCATTAAATTATAATTCTATTATTTTTTTCTTGTTATATTGTTTAAAATTGATTGACTGAGGAATACTAAGAAGGTTGATGTCTAACTTTAAAAAAATAATGAGGAGCAGGGTAGTGAATGACGTCTCGGAATTAATTTAAATGTTACATTAAAACATAGTTGACACAATATAAAGTGGGTTCACAAAATTTCAGTCATGAAAAGTATTTTATGTTATATATCCTCATTAATTAAAAATATTGTTCTCTTCATCTCAGTGGCATGAGATTTTGTGACTTTGGTTACATTATCTACATAAACACTCACAGAGAAACTGGGCTTGATTCAGATGTTTTAAATGTTTGTTAAACACACACACACACACACACACACTTAAAGTCTTTGGGGATCTAAATTGAAAATGAATGGGAAAGAGTTTTTTATTTTTATTTTTTCAGTAAAATCAATAACTTGGTGCTGGAGACCAAATGCAATGTGAAATAAGCATAATCACTCACACAGACACACACAAGCGACTGTAACAGACAGCTTTTGTATTGCTACAAAAATCAGCTATAAATGTGGAACAAATGCAGATATTAAGGGGTGATATCTAACACATGCATGCATGCACACACATACACACACACACACACACACACACACACACACACACACACACACACACACACGTGTGTGTGTGTGTGTGTGTGTGTGTGTGTGTGTGGTTTATTAAAACAAATAATTTGTAAATACAATATTTTAGTGTGAGTGCAAAAACGTGCACTAACTCTAACTCTCAATCTTAAAACCTTTCTTTTCTGTCTCTTCCGTGTCTGGCTCTCCACTCATACTTACGCAATCTATGACTGTTGATTTACCGTGACAGATTTTCATGAGAAGCTTTGTCTGTGCTTCGTGTTAATGTTAAGCTGTTAGATCTTTATGCTTGTCATTCATTGAAACAAAAGGCGTTGTTGAATAATCCCCTGAAATGTTTCTGCACATGTGAGACTTCACTGAAATCAGTGAACCATTTTTACAATTCACCATCTCTTCCTGAATTTGGCCTGTCAATCAATTAAAAATAACTTATTAAATACACCTAAAAGTGATATGTGGCATTTTCATTGACTGTGTCCATCTAATGTCCTGCTAATTTAGTTTAACATGTTTATAGCTAGCTGAATAATAGCACATTTGATGTAGATATTTGACATGCACTCATTTGACCCTTTGAACTCTTTGAGTTTTTAAATATGTGCAAAGGGACCGAGCCCTTGCAATGTACTGGCCAACATATTAGCTGATGAATCTAGCCGTACTGGATAAAAATATGCACTGTATATCAGCGTGTAAAATTTAAAGTGACTGAGTTCCTTGCTTCGGGGCAATTGTGCGCTGTGGAGATCGAGCAGATGGAGAGAGTGTGAGACCGAGAGAGACAGAAAAACAGAAAGAGAGAGAACAAGAGGGTCCTGCCTTTGGGTCACACATAGGTTAACACCCTACAGCACAATTACATAACTACACATAAAATAATGCTCCCAGGTTGAGAGAACCAGGACTAATGTAAAGAAGGTCTGTGTGTGTAAAGGCAGGCCCAGAGGATTATTGATGGAAAACACTGTTAGCACTGCAGCGTGACAGTTTCTGCAGTGCAGTTGAGCAGTGAATCTTATAGTTTCATAGCATCTAGTTTGCATCCTGTTTCATGTTCTGTCACTGAAATGCACTGACTGTTCGGTGAGCCTGAAATTATATTTATAGGAATGTTGTCACCATTTGCTCATCATTTTACCACCTATATCGTTCCATGTATAATATTTGTTGAAACACAAATTGGTGGTCTTAAGCCATATTGCACAGGATTAGTATGACCTGGTGACCTCTAGTCATAATTGTAAAGGTTGTCTGTGATCTTAAACCCATGCGAATCGGACATCCCATACGAAGGGAAAATATATTTACCAATATATTACTTGAAATATATTATAATATATTGTAAATACATGGAATAATATGTTAAAGGTGCACTATGTAGTATTTTTGCAGTAAAATATCCAAAAACCACTAGGCCAGTGTTATATATTTTGTTCATTTGAGTACCTACAATATCCCAGAAGTTTCCAACTATTTGTAAATTGTGAGAAAATTGCTATTTTAACTAAGGACAGGGACGTTTCAGCATTGCATTTGAGGGAGTCGCCTGTCAATTGCGTCATATCTGCGTTACCCTTCGGTTTCGGCTTTTATTTGGCAGGAGCGCTTTATTCTTAGCAATGTGAACAACTGAACGCACGGAGTAACGTCATAACATCGTTTTGAACACACTTAAATGTATCTAATATGATAAACAGAGCTCCATTACCTCAAAATCATAACCGGAAGAGCGGATCTGTGCAGGCGCCCGGCAAATGAGTCCCGTCCCGTCATAATAAAAGTCCCAGTATTCGCAAGGCGGGTATTTGTGTAACAATCGCTCCAGCAGCTGTGCTCAGGTCCATAACACTCGGTCCTGCTCTGCTTTAGACTACAGTAACGTTAATAACCGCATGCATGAACGTGATTTCTGCCCGAGTCCTATTTTTCACCGGCTGTGATGAGAAGACCACATCTCCCAAGATGCTGCGCTCACACTTTGCGTCATCAAACTACGCATTTGTTTTGCATAGGCGCCCTCCAGTGGACAAAAGCTGCATAGTGCACCTTTATTGGTATTATACAATATATTATATATTCCTAATATATTGCAAAATATACAAATGATTGCCGCTTTCATATATTGCAATATATTGGAGAATATATAATATTAAATCCCATATATGTGAATATATTGCCTAATGTATTACATGATATTTTCCAATACACTGCTATATATTTTTGTTTCGTAAGGGATGCCTGTACTTTTAGGTAAATATTCCCCATATCATATCATATCATATCATATCATATCATATCATATCATATCATATCATATCATATCATATCATATCATATCATATCATATATATTATATATTTTTTCTCTTTCCCCTCCCTTTTCTGGTTTTTGCTACTAAAATATTTGTATTTAGGGCACTTTTTGCTTTTCTTCGCCTCTTCATGACAGATCACTTCCTGTACTCCTCAGTTGTAAGTCGCTTTGGATAAAAGCGTATAAATGCATGAATGCATGAATGTAAAATGTAAATATCATATCATCTATAGCCTATCATTTTTTAAGTTTTTTGTGTACGCCTATTTATCCATCTTTTATGAAGAATGGAGGCTGAGTTGGAGTGTTTTGATAGTATTTTGCTATATACCATACAACTACACTGTAAAAAAAAAAAGTCTGTAAAAATAGGACACAATGTACTGTATAAATATGAAGGAATTTTCCATATTGTTTTTTCAACATGTGTTTTACCTGTATTTTGAATTACACATTGCATTAGTGTGTGTTTTAAGGGTCAACGGAAATTTTCGTAAAATTACTGGATAATGTACTGGAAGAAAATTACTACTACATTTTCCGTTTTTATTGTTTACAGTGTATACAAGTTGCATGAAAAGAAAGCTGAAAACCATCAGAAGATGGAGATGGATTACATGTATGGCTACATTCGGTAAGCAACGGTAACGCACTGTGACTGACTTGTAAAAGAAAATGTAACTTTTGGTGCTAGCGGTTAATAAAAAGAACATTTTAGCCAGAGATAGTTTTCTGTGTTCATATCTATGACTAGTCACGCAGGTACTGGGCTCCTCCGCAATGGTGCCGAAGCAAACCAATTTAAAATAGTTTGAATATAAACAATTATTGCATGTGTACCATAGTGATTCAGAATAAGGACAAAAGCACGGTTTGGAAAATGGATTCATGATGTACTTGCTCAATATATATATTTTTTTTACCTTTTGAACACAAAAAGTTGTGGTCTGCCGCTTTAATTCACCAATTACCTCATGCTGGCTGGATAGCCGCGGATGTCAAGGATAGCCTTATCATCACAGATTAATACATTTGTCACAAAATAACTTCTATCACAAAACACTGATCACATTATGGACAAGATTGCTTGCTTTCGAAAGTTCACAAAACGCGTATATATATATATATATATATATATATATATATATATATATATATATATATATATATATATATATATATATATATTAATATAAACTAATATTTACAGATGTGAACTATCCTACAATGTGTGAATTAATGCTAAAACAACACGCAAATTTATGTAATTAATGCAAATTACAAGTAACTGAGCCTAACAGCTAAACCTGGAGAACATTTACATTTTTTGTGAATTGTCTAAACCAGGACATCTGGTCACTCTTGATTTGGATCACATTTAAGATTTCATTAGCTCAGGCCTATCGTATTACAATGAGAAATTTGTTAATCAGTAATTCTACAATCACTGGAGTGGTAATGAACAATAATGCAGTCAATGCATTGCTTACGGTATTACCCCACAATGACAGCAGTCACTGACATTTCTCTAGGGACCGAATATCAGGCAAATTTATAATTAATGATCAACCAACACAACACAACAGAACAAACTCAGCCCACTTACTTTATCAACATGAGTCAAATTTGGCCAGTTTAACTCAGAGAAAGATGTTTAAGAGCTTTATGTGTAAGAAGCGCCCCATAATCACATCATGAATGAGTCCATTAGGCTCTAATGGAACTGATAACAACCTGAGAGGAAGCAATGGTCCCATTATGAGCAATATTTATAGCAGATAAAATTGCCCCTCTATCATTGTCATTATGACTTATGACAATTATGTCTTTACGTCATGAGCATAAAGAAATAAAGGGACGGAAATTGCACTTCACTGCCATTTCCAATATCGTTTCATGATGGGCATGGCGGCTCATATTTATGCTATTTTTACCAGATGCTACAGATGTAAACAACAGCTCTAAGTAAGCGTTAAGAGCCTGGCTCATGAAGGCATAGATAACTGAGATTAATCAGAACAATTACTTAAGTGGGTAATGTGTGAACACCACAGTTTCAGTGGAAGTTAATTAATCCACGTTTGTTGTGTCCCTCTGGGGTAAAATCTTGTATTTATATAAGAATAGCTTATTACATTTATTTGAAGTAATGCTTCAAAGCAGGACCAAAAGTCATCTTAACTTTTTGGATACTTGCTTATATCCTTAAAGGTGCACTATGCAACTTTCGTCCACTGGAGGGTGCCTATTCTAAACGGCTCGCGAGTAGCGGGACTGTTATTATGACGGGACGGGACACAGTCGCCGGGCGCCCGCACTTCCGCTTTTTCCGATCAGGTAAAAACAGCTAATTTTATCATATCAGATACATTCAAGGGGCCAAGGGCTTGGGCCATCCGTCCACTATCTTCCCTGAACTGAAATGAAGTAGTGGGCTGTACTTTCCACACGATTGACATCAGGTTCAAGTACGCCAGGTTGGCTGGTGGTTATGTTGCCCGCATACCGCCTCCCATGGCCGAGACTGGTATTACGATACCTGTCGGGCCGGGGCTAGTAATGCTACTGCTAATTAAGGTTGATATCTCTGCAGAACTATAACTTGATATTTTTTAATGACATCATCGCCCTTATTTCTTCTCATTCTTTTGATGCGTGTAGGTCATTTTTGGGATATTTTTACCTCAATTTTTACACATGGCACCTTTAAAGTCAAAGTGAAATAAAAAATGTCGATCTTAATATTCAAGATCTTAGCATTTGCCTAAAATTGACTACACTCATTGGTATCGCCACTAAATGGCAACACTTACATTTGCGAAATTCCCGTCCAAGTATTTAACCTTCATTCTTCCCTCAGGTTTTTATTTAAAAATTGAGAGTTCATGACTGGTCCAAGACCCTAGGACTTTTGTCACACTTAAACTATGAATGCACACAAAGAAAGTGACTGGATTCGAGTACTTTTGTGGTTGAAATTTTAAAAAGTAACAAATCCTTCCTCCGCAGGTCAATTTATGATATGAATGAATGGAATACAATGAATAGTACACATTAAAAAAAAACAAAATGCTCAAAATTCAAGCTAAAAATGTTAGAACTTTTCCAAAAATAAAAATGCAGACTGAAGAGAAATGACTGTGGGACCCGGCGGAACAGCTCATTTGCTCCATATAGAGCTACAAGGCAGTTTAGTGCCAATAATCATTAAATATTATGTTATATTATGTCGGCAAAGGCACACAATGTAAAATATTTTCAGCTGAATTAAAAGGGTTATACATGCTATTTAGCTATTTAAGTTGTATGAAAGTATTGTTATGAAAGTATGTGCTTAAATTAGTATTTATGTACAAAGTACGAAGGATGGTATAAGTACGAAGAGATAATCTGCACCTGTATTCATAAATTGTGTATAAAGGAGTAAAAGTTGTTTGACATGGTTGTTTCCTGACTTTTATGGTGGTGTGATTAGACTGTTGTGTATTGACATTCAGATGTGATGACATTTGAACACATTTGTGGCGTAAGCTACCAAATCCTTCATCTAAACATATAGTTCAAGCGACCGCAATTGTGTTCTAAGTGTCATCTGCCCACAAACACTAGTAGAGCATGATGAATAGTGTGGAAATGATGTAGGGCCCATTGGACAAGAGCAGTAGATAATGGACCACCTCATTTGGATTACAGCACTCTTGAGTTGCAGCGCGGTTGCCAGGATAGAAGGAAACAAACAGCGTGGTTTTAAAGAAGAAAAAAAAAACTCTAAAAAGAGAAAAGACTAACTAGACAGTTATGAAACAAGATCTTCCCCAGCCACACCACATCAGACAACTGTGTGTTTCAAGCATTTCATTGGCCTTGTTAGGCTGTAATAGTGAATCATAAATCACGCTGTGAGGCAAACCGGTGTGGTGATATGATAAATGGTGATTCATGATAGTATTTAAAGCAGCATGTGATAACAATGCCCTTATCAGGTCATATTCCACCATTAGTCTCACATAAGCACAACAGCAGTTTTCCAGAGCATCAACACCTTGACACATCTGTTTTTCCATGATGTGCCTCTTTCCCCTGTACAACCAGTCCTTATTATAAAACCATAGAGGTGAGAAGCATATGGTGAAACGGACAGGTTGTTTTGTTAAAGGCAGACCAGAAGCTTGGCCTACGGCCTTAAAATAAGATTGAGATAAATAAATGGATTAAAACATCAAGCACTAATGTACCGAAGGGATTCATGTCCGCTCAACACTCCAAACACAGGATTTGTTTGGGCAGGTTTACAGCACTCGTTGTGCTGAGCATATTACAACCTGGTGGGCTACATTTTATAGGTGTTGATAAATATTTGACTGGGTTGTTGGGTTGGTTGTCTCACTAGTCCTAACCAAGACTCTTCCAGACCACACTACCAACATCCTAGCATCCCCTCAGCAACCACTCAGAACACCATAGTAACTGACTGGCAATTCTGTAACAAGCATCCAGGACACCCTAGCAACTGCCTTCCAACCAAACAGTACACCCTACACTTAGCAACTACCAAGATCCCCTTAACAATTGCCAAGCAGCCACTATGAAAATCAACACCCTAGCAAACTCCTTTCCAACAACTGCTTAGAACACCTTAAATCTTGTCCAGTCAACATTGGAAAAGACTATTCTTAGCAAAAAAAATTAAGCGGAGGACAAATGAACAACCAGGAAGAACAAAAAATTAACACTGTACACAACAGTTTGCAAGCAAGAGTTCATTTAAAACTGTCCTGTTTCTAGAGCTAACATTACAACAACATCGTAACTTGGTTCTGTGAAACAGCAAAACCAAAGATACAACGCAACCTCTCCATCTGATTTCAGGACTTCCTGCTTCAGTCTTTGCAGTGCTGGAAAGCTGGATCTTTTCTAATAATAATGTGGGTCCTAAAGCTCTTGGCTGATCAGAACCCTTCTATTTCCAGTGATATTCCTCTGAGCTTTTCTCTTTTGTATTGCCTCTCAGGCATCTCTCTTTCTACAGTCTTTCTTCAAATCTTCAAAGCTCACTCTCTCTCTCCTCCCCCATCATATGTGTGGACACGCCCCTTAATACTGACTGGCTCACTCTCTTCTCCCCAACCTTAAGTGGACATGCCCCCTACTGCTGATTGGCTCACTCTTTCCTCCCCCATCATGAGTGTGCACTGTTGTGAATCTGACCCTCTTCAGTTTTCTTGCCTTTTTTTTGTTGTTTCACCTTTTACTTTTTTGTACTACATCTCCCACAATTCAGAGCAAACCATGCTATAAAATCTAGTGCATTGCATTACCCATATTCCCCTGGTTAAGGTCTATAAGGTCACTTCCTTTGTTTCTTTTGCATCGGTGCATTGGTGAGTGTGACTGCTATTGGCTACAAGTGTGTTATGCTTCTCAGTCCGATCCACTTACAGCAGAGTTTCTCAGAAATCGCTTACTGCACCTTTAAAGCTACACTGTGTGATATTTTCCCCCATCTAGCAGTGAAAAGGTATATGACCATCCAGTGAATAATAGTTTCTGTTCCTCTCAAATCTTTCGTTTTAACTCCTACGATGGCCGACTTAGTCCAAGATTAACATGGCAATCCCCCTCTTCACATTCGACACGGTGCCATCGAGTGTTAAAACGCGAACAGCGAAGCTTGAATTTACGAGTATGTCCCTCTTTGGCTAATGTACTTTCAAGATGGAGGGGCAACATGGCGACCGGCATTCGAACCCCTCACCCGTATGTATTTTCAATGGCATTTTATAAACTCACGAGAATACTTTATAACTTGAAAGAAGTAAATATACATTAATGAGCACATATATTTTTGAAAGAACTTTTAGAACGTTTTTAGCTAAGAATAAACGAAAAAAGTTACACAGTGTAGCTTTAAGTAAACTTTAATCTTCGAATCTCTTTTATAATTGTACAAGTATTATAAGTACATGAAGCCAATGTAACATTTAAGCTATCCTTCAAGATATGTTATCTAGACATGGCTTTCTCAAATCAAAATACACAGTTACAGAACAACCCGATCCCATGAGAAAACAAGAGATTATTCAATTTTGTATGAATTTGTAACAATGTGATTTATGTTGAAATGTGCCTTTTTTAGAAATAAAGTAAGCATGAAGATCCACCCCCTCACCTCACCATAGCCGTCAGGTGAGAGTAAACAGATTGTACAAAAACCTGTTCATGAGATCATACACATTTATACGAATTAGCCACAAATCTGCCAAAACTTAATAGCTACAAATTGCAATGAGCGTGTGTTGGTACAAACAATCATCATCTGTAGTGCTATAGTAATAACTAATTTCTCTTTCGGTGGTGCAATGAAAGGTTGTGTATGACAGCATACCACGTAGGATTGACATTTTCTACTGGAGCTAATTGGTAACAGTAAAAAAGACAAACCACACAACTTTTTTTGTTTGTTTTTTACTTGAATTTATTTATTCACCATCTTCATATCATAATTAATAATGAAGAAAAAATATTACACAAGCACATATTTTAATCTATAGCATGGCAGGCCTTCTCTGTTACTCTTCCTGTCTGACCAGCAATACCATCATCCCACCTACATAGCAAGCTAGCTACACAACAAAAAAACAGAGCACACCCAGTTACTATGAGCAGAGCTTCCATACTGTTTGTTTGCAGTGTGAATGGTGTTTTTGATTATAATGGGAGTGCTCTAAATTTTATGTTTTGCATCTGTCATATGCAATGTAGCTGAGGTGTATTCTATGAAACACCACTGACACTGTGGAAAAAAAAAAAAAAGAACGGGAATTCACAATACATTCAACCAAAGACACTGCAGTCAGAGAAAATGAGCGTATTTCAGGGGCAAACAGGATCTCTTAATATATTTTGCAAGATAATTTTTTTTTTATATATATACTGGCATCTGTTTTTGAATTTTGGCAAAAAGCAAACATAAAAGGGAAATTTGGTAACACTTTATTTTACAGTGTCCTTGTTACACGTTACAGTTATATCAGTAAATGATGCTTAATTACATGCAAATAACTCCAAACAACCAAACCCTATAGTAATTACATGTTGTTATTAATATTACTCAACACTTAATTGTATAATTACACTGTAACATGGACACCTGAAAATAAAGTGACTGAAAATTCAGTCAGATCCTCTTATGACATTTTAACCCTGCATTTGTTTCTTCCAACACAAAGTGAAACATCATACAAAACGGCAAAGTTGCTCTTTTCCATACATGACAATTTATGCTCCAAAAAAGTAAAAAGCACCATACAAATTAGTCCATATGTTGTGTGCTCTATTCATGAGGTTTATATAAGTCATACAGAATGGCAGTTTTGTTTTAGGAACACATATTAATATCCTCTTCTACATCATTGATCATCATGTGTCATGAGACCGATTGCGACCCAAACGGTTTATACCTAAGCTGTTCAATATAGCTACTGACTTTTCAACAAATTCAAATTTTTGATGTGACTTCATTAACGTTTAGAAGCTTAATAATTGGCTCAATTGATAAAAGCTTTCCATTTCTTCTGCATCCAAAGCATGGCTCGGGTTCTCCTGGGATACTGTTGGCAAGTTCATTCCTACATATTCCAAGAGGGTCTGAAGTTTGAATGCAGATAGATGAGCATTACAGGCACTTTGCTTCTTTCACTGAAGACTTTGGCATCACTTCAGTTTGGCCTTACACTCACATGGAAATAGAAGGCAGACCCATGCATGCATGATTTATTGACTTCCGTGATTACTCTCGTGCTTGGGTAACATTAAATGATGCCAATTTTGAAAAATCTGTTTGAAATATCCAACAGGATTGTTTTGCTTTGGCAGACAACCTCTTTGATCCATTATGCGATAAAATATTCCCCTTTTTTGATAAAAGTCCAACTAAATTATGTCATGTTTAACACTATGTAAGTACTAGAGTCTTTCAACAGCAATTATTACGAATCAGCCACCTCTACCTCACCTTTAACACAGAAGGACTGATTTATCTCAGCCAGTTTCATTTAAAAGGTAAATTGGTCTTGTATTGCAAAATAATAAAAAAAAAGCCTGCAATTCCTCATCTTAGCGAAGTGAACTCTAAAACAGGACCTAAGTTTCTCTCACTCTCCACAAAGCACACACAAGAACAAAACACACACCATGTGCACAAATAGCAGACACCACAAAACAAAGTCATTACAAATCTCAACAGGCATTTACCAATATCTACAACAATTATAAATTAAAATTGTGCAAATTGCCCCACATAGTATCTGCGATAATTGTTGTCATGATCATCATGTGTTTGATGATCTAAATAAAATATAAATGTGCATCATTATGCACACAAATGCCACAATATGGGGCATCAGCTGCTCATCGTCATTAAAGGTGAAGCATGTAATTTATACGCCATTATCGGCACTAAACAGAATTGCAAAAATTACTGTTTTCGTCAAACTCTTCTCAATATCTAGGGGAAACTCGTTTATTAGCATTCTTAGTCATCTTAAATGCAGTTTGTATTATCATATAATAAAATATTTGCAATAAAAATGTATTTAGTCAGAATAAACAGCTATGTTTGAATGGCTGTCAATGAGGAAAGATGCTTTTTCCTTCATTATGACGCAGTTACAGGATCTACCAGCAGGAGCAAACTGCTGATATTATCCAGACAAAACTAATGGTTCTCAACCATAACTCAAATGGTTCAGCCAGATAGCCCCACTTCAAACTCAAGCCATTGTTTGAGTCAATATTGTTATGTCCCAGTTGGGCCACTCAAACAGAGAGTTTTGGTGGTGCTAATGTAACAGAAATTACACACTTAACACTCTGCAACCAAATTTCAGTGTCTTGCAGTTGCATATTTTTATGGCATGTCCTATCTTGATCTGAGCATTAAAACATCCTCTGAGTAAGGAATCATTTTGATCAGGTTGGAATTTGTTCTAAATTTTGTCTTTGCTTTCTGGCTCTCGTCCTCTCAGTTCCTCCTACACTTCCCGAAGCTCTATGACAGGATTTGAATGCCTATTGGGAGATGAGAAGTATGCAAGTGAAGAAGCAGTTTTCTTAACTGACTCTTGAACATATCAACATGTCTTGTGGACAGTCACCTCTTCTGACCACTGACACAAGGGAACCAGATCAGGCATACTACTCCATTAAGGCATTGACCCAGACCCTTTGAAGTCTTCTATATGGGTATACTTGAGTATACCAAGAATGTTTCTTTGAAGTGAGCACATCATTAATAGTGATCAACAGTGGCACATTCATCTAATGCGTGCTTGATGTCCTGTTCACTATACAGAATCCGTTTCAGGCAACTTTCGCCTCTTAAGATGTATGTGACAGATTTATACTTTGTGTTTGTATGGTCGATCTTTAGCCGCTTTTTCACTGTTGGGCTAAACTGTTCTCTTTACTTAACCGCTTCATTCTGTGCCGATCCGGCAAACCAAACTCAAGTGGCAATATAACTAGAACTGATCCTATCCATTCCTAAAACTGTTTGGCCCAACAGCAGCTTTAGTGTTTTTGCTTTAATATTGGGGTCTATGACCTACAGTAAAAGGCACGTGGGCAATACGGGCTTGATCAGTCTACATCTATACCTTGTCTTGGCAATTAAATTTTAACAAATTCAAAGATGGTTTTCATTAAACTAAACACAAACAGCTTTACTTGTTACATGTACTCAAAAGTACCAATTAATTCCAAAATATATGTGAACAAAAATGCTGGTGTGCTGGTTTCACCACAAGGATTTTTCACAAACTTAAGCAGCAGAATGTCCTTGACCAATCATCTTCACCCGAAAGACCAATTTTCACAGGTGGACAGCATGGATTTGCTGGTCCACCTTCACCAAATTAGCATAAATTTGCATGGAAATGTGTGTAGTCCTTCAGTTCAGTCCAATCTTGTGTGATGCATGTGTAATGCATTAACCAGTTGGCAGTTTTTGACAGGTTCAGTTAAGTGTATTTCTTAAATATATTTTCCATTCATCCGGAGAGATTGGTGTTTGCCTACACTGGTTTCTTTTGGACCCTGCTGTCCAGATGGGATTTCTCTACTAAATCATTGACATCACAGACAGCTATACTGGATAACACTAGAGGTAAGACTCTGTTCTTTATCAAAGGGTTTGTTAGCATATACATTTGTGCAAATCTTTGTTAACAAAGATGTGTCCAACTTCTGCTTGCCCATGTAATGTGTCGGACAGGTGTCCTTCATGAGTTGTCTGCTGAGCTTTGGAGAGGGCAATGCTCTCACAAGCTCACACGGGTGCCAGGGACACACACACACACAAACACACACACACAGATACACATACACACACCTCTCGCTCCATCTAGTGCTGAGGATTTAGAGCCCTCAGCCAGAGGAAGCGAGAGTAGTCAGGCTAAGGGTCTTCGTTGAGACACCCGGAGTCTCCTTAAGCTTACAGGTTTCTCTCAGCATTGCCCTGTGGAATGCTACAACACTTTCCTCTGTCCACCACCACTATGTCCTCTGTTATTGAACTGCATGTGGAGCCATCCTGTGGTGTGGAGGTGAACTGCAGGCATCCCTGGCCAGTACCCATACCATTCTGGCTGTTGGACACCAACATCTGCTTCTCTTCTGGACTGCCGAGCCGGGAGGTAGTGGTAGCAATATCAGGCAGTCGTGGGAGGTTAGATGAATGGACCAGGATGCTGCCACTCTTCATCTGAAGAGTCTGGCTATAAGTGTGGCGGTACTCCTCCTCAATGTCCCTCCCAAGCTTCCAGCGTCTCCATTTCTTCAGAATCTCAGACTGAACCTGACCAATCAAGATGATACACAGAATTGAAAGGAATCAGATTTGTGGAAACAGAACTACCTTTTTAGATTGTATACATGAAAGAAAAGAGACTGAACTCACCTCCTTGTTTACGAAGCAATACAAGATTGCTACCAGCAGCCCCTGTGAACATGTCAGAGCATGAATAAGCAAGTCATTTTAAGTCTTTTAAAGCAATTCATGTGCCATCATACTCTTTAAACAATTCAACTTCCACATCCTCTGGCAGCAACGTCTCTTCTCTGATGACGTGTTTACTGAAATGAGGGCGGGAAAACATGCCACATGAAATCACTGTGATAGCAAACCTCAACCATCCAATCAATTCCCATTTAACAAAATCATTTTTTCTTGTTTGAGAAGTGTTTCACTTCAAAAGACTGACCCAATCTGAACATTTGTTTCATGTCGACTTTAAGACACACCTAGTACAAGGTGGTACAGTATAAATGCATAACCTGCTGAAAAGACCAGGGATGCGTTTCCAGTACAATGATGTAACTTGTCGCCTAACTGCCATAGTACATAGATTCAGCATTGGAGAAATTAAGAAGCTGGTCATGATTGTTTCTTAAAAATGTTGTAACTTTTTCACAGATCAGTCTTTTGAACCATACTGGTGACATCATAGAGGTGGTAGAGGAATAACTTCTAATTAATTGATTCAAATTGTAATATCTTATTTTGTACAAAAGCATTATATATTTAAATCCATTTCATAGTAACAAGAAACTAAGCTTCAAACCACAGGCTGAGAGCTGTAGTTCCAACCTCACATCCTTGCAATGCGGTTGGCAAATGTTTGTTAGAGCTATGGTTCCCGTTCATAGGGAACTCCCGCTGCGTCACCCGGCCAGAGCAGTGACGCAGCGTCTCGTTTCCAATTCCGGGAGCTAAGGTTACAGACGTAACCGAGACGATTTGTTTTTAATTGTATTACTGTTTACTCGTTGTGGCGAGGTGAATGAGCGAGGGACATGGGAGGAGCGAGTGAGACCGGGGACGTGATTGCGAAGGAGTGTCACCTGCGAGCCACACCGGTCTCGAGTCCTCTCGTGAGGGAGCTTGGAGGCATTGAAGGACGAGCGACACCAGTCAAGGACGAGAGAGGACCAGGCCTGGACTTTACGTTGAGTCGTCTGTGAGGGGCTGCCCGCGGTTTACTGTCGTTTTGTTTATTTAATAAAAGATGTTGAATGTTCGCCGGTTCCTGCCTCCTTTCTTCCCATCTAAGAGTCGTTTATTACACTCGTCTTTTTAAATTCAATTTACCATTCAAAATCAAGCTTCCTTGTGCTGTGTGTAAGCTGTTGCAACACAATTACCCCGCTGTAAAAAAATACACTGAGTTAGCAAATATTTGTGAGAATTTTAATAGTAATTGATCAATGTTTATATATGAGAAAAAGCATAAAATCTTTATCATATAAAGTGATCTCTTCAGACGACATTTTTGATTGCCTAGACTTTCAATAGACGGGCGAAAATAGCATTGAATATCGATGTGGTGTTTTGACTCCACCCCTCAAAGAATCGGAATCGAGATTCGAAAAGAACCGAAATCGAAAGTAAGAATCGGAAACAGAATCGTTCAAATCAAAACGATACCCAACCCTAACGCAGACATGGTTAGAGAGAAACATCACCTTGCCAAAATCTCCCTGAAAGCCCCATATGCTGCAAAATTAGCAAGGCATTCAAATGTCCCTTGATTGGGCAGCAACTTTGAAAAAAATAAAGTGACATTTTGTAGCTTATTTTACAGTGTCAGGAGAAATTGCTTTCAGAGAGCATGTGCTACAAATTGGCTGACTCACCCTTTGACAAACTGATAATGACACTTAAGTGGAGCGCAGCTGCAATGTGTCGAATTTGTATCATCTGCCTGGAGGAATTGCCCTGATGAGACTTTCACATGTGTAAAGATTCAGAGAAAGAGAGAGAGGGGCCATAAAGCTTGACTGTTATTTATCCATCTGTAGACACTTCATTGGAATATCTTACTGCACTCGACTGAACTCAAAGTGTCTATCATATTGTCATGTTTAGCTCTCTCGCAAAACAGACTGATTATTATATTTATAGATTTCTGAAAGCAATTTGTTTTTATTTACAGTATGTTTAACTATGAACAACCTCAGAACAGGATGTTTAATTGGGGTTTTTGCAGTAAAAAATGCAGGACTTTTATTGTACTAATGTGTTCCCTGGGAATCAAAGCATTTAGCAGTGTGTGTTTGAATCAAACCTATAAATGTGGCATTTGTTACTGTACTAGTCAGGCGACAGAAATTGTATGGCATTCCCTGCTGAAAAGAACAGCTTCAATTGCTGATCCAGGCTGGTTTATGATGATTAGTGCTGGTTTAATTTAGGGTTAAGTGTAGGGTTTGGTGATAGTCAGGATTTGGATATTCGATAGGAATGTTGTTCCATGACCAACGAACATGTCCTACTTTAGCTGGTTGGAAAAGGTAGTCTTGTTGATAAAGACAGTTAAAGGACGTGGTTGGAACACCAACCTACTATTGGTACCAGCATTTAAAACACAACATACAACAGCAAATTTCCCAAAAGCATTGTTAGCCAACTATTATCACAAGTTCCATAATTTGCAAAACGTCTCGGTTACGTTTGTAACCTTAGTTCCCGGAATTGGGAATGAGACGCTGCGTCACCTGCCGGCCAGAGCGGTAACGCAGCGAAAGTTCCCTATGAACGGGAAAAACAGATGACAAACTATAGCACAAATAAATACAACGGAATAAAAGATACAAATGAAATAGACTTTATTTTTTCAGGTAGGTCTAACATTCAGGAAAGAAATTGAATTTGAAAAAAAAAAAAAACGCAAAGTAATTAAATTTAAAACAATCCAATTTTCTTTGTACAAAAATATAGCCTACAGATGAAGCCATTAAGGTTACACAAGTTGTTCAGTCAAGAGTGTGATCGTTTTTCTTTTTGTAGTTTGAATAACAAATAACTTCTGTCGCTTTAAGACCTAACGCACTCATGGATCCTAAACACTGTCCCTGTTACTCATTCTTCCTGAACTGTTTACAACTGTGTTTACGTTAATATTCAAGAATTATGTGCAATCCCGCGCGAAATTCAGACTGATCATACACTAACACTAACGCTCATGAGGAAAAAATCCAGCAGAATGCGCGTTCGCCACGTTCAGAGGGTTATCGGGCTGCGTGAGAATAAGTGGGTGCGTGCCAACTCGCTTTCGGTCGGAGAGGAGAGCGCAGCTGGTATCGATACTGTAGAAACTGTATCGTTTCAGATATTTCAGTATTGATATTTTTGACAACACTTGCACTGTGCTGACCTAGGCTTTTTAAAAGCAAAATAAAGCCACACTTTAGTACGCCGCTTACCGTGCTCCATGGCTGCAAGAACAAGCGGGCGCGGCAAGCACTTCCGGAAATCAGGTGGCCACTATGGAAACTAGAACTTGCGTGTTTAGAAACCGATGATCGGAATCAAACATAATTTTTTTTAATGGTTTCTGCGTGCCATATCGAAACATGGGTCCTATCATACACCCGGCGCAATGCGACGCAAGTGTTTTTTTTGCTAGTTTCAGCCCTACACAGTTCTCATTTTCACGTTCAGCACCACATTATTTAAATAGTAAATGCACTCTTGCCCATCTGTTCTCCCATGGGCAAGCTGGTCTGAAAACAAAGTGTGTTCAGGTGCATTGTTGGGGCGGTGTTATTTTGAGGAACTGAAATTGACTGCACCATTGACCAACTAAAACCTGGTCTAAAGTTTTAAATATTTCCATTTTTTTGAAATATTAAAAATAAAATGATTCCTCTCTGGGGAAGGATTCAGTCTTTCCGCTTGCAAATTCCGCCATGTAAATAGCAAATCCACTATGGTACATGCAGAACCGTTTTTAAAGGGAATGGGACACGAGACTCCAAAACACACCCATTACTCATTAAGAGGTACAACCCTTTTAGACCATGTGGCTGGCGCACCAATCATTTTTTTTCGTTGTTAAACTAGAAAAGCTGGATTTATACGCATGTACCTGCGCCTTGCGCTTTATAACATGAACTCAGATCGTTAAAATAGTGCAGATAATGTTTAATTTGTTATTATTGTGATGAGGGATTATCTTCGTACACAGCTCCACCACACCACCAATCTTGCTCTCCATGCCACCAAGCAGGCAGCTCCCTCCATCGACCACTCACATGGATGCCATGGAGAGGCATTTTTGGCTTAACCTTTCAGGGTTCAAGGAAAAAAAACAGAGCCTACTGAGAGAGGTTCAGAGGTCCAGAGGTTCAAAGAGGCAAAGTTTAATTTGGCAGCGTTTGAGCAGTATATCCCCCACAGCAGTTTAGGTCCGATATCCCTCGCTTCTGACACTGTTCCGGGCACCAGCTGGAGACAGGGTCAGAAGTTGGGGCACAACAGGATGTTTAGAGTTACTACAATGGGGTAAAGATCATCAGTTATTTTCCCAAAGGAAAGAGTGAAATAACTTCTAGGGATGATAAGCGCTCTCCCTGTAGGAGATTAATATTGGGCTTTTCATGGGGGGAACCATATTAGTTTGGCATATAAATAGAGGATCTAGAGGTAGAGATTGGGCATGACACTGCATGTTCCTCACTTTTAACTCTAGTGGACTAGGTACAGAAGTAGTTTCAGTTTCCTTCATATTTCATATGGGCAGAGTGAGGAAAAGATGGGCAATTTCACTGCTCACATCCCATGCCTCTTAAAGTCTGTTTTTCTGATTGTCGGTAGTTATGCTCCTTCTATAACAGCAAATAATACAAATAATGTAAGCTATGTGATCACATCAATAGGCTAGACAGTACAGGAAGATTGAGCAATACCGCTTTAGCATCCCACTTCCTCTACTATCACATTTGGTGGTATGGAGCTGAGAAGCATTAATTTGCTTCATGTTGAATCACATTCACATTGGAGTCACAGGCTGGCACTTCGCTTGGGGTAGGGGCAGCTATTTGAGCTAGATTTTGAGGCTGCATCTGACTGTTCCCATATATGGATGGGCATTACAGTAAGGAGAATGTTTTGCTTCTGCGTCTCACTCCTTCATTTGTTGCCCCTCCAGTCTATACCTGGAAGTGACAAGTGCAGCATGGGGCGATGTTAGCATGTTTTCCAAACGCATGTTTGCGAGGAGTATTTGGAAAGAGTATAAAAATGGACTTTGTCACAGCTAGCAGCTCTCTGTTATTTGCTGGAACTGTAGGAATGGGCAGCCATTAACCATCAAGCATTACATGGTATAGAAGGGTACAGGGTGCTATGCTGCTCTACTCTCTCAGTAGCCCCTCTGGTTCATACTGGAGGTAATAGTCAGACGATTTTACATCAACTAGCTCTGTAGGAGACCTGGTATTGTATAAAGCTCCATAGAGGTTCAGTGGTAAAGTTTTTCGGTCCTCAGAAGAGGTTGGCAGTCATGCTCCTGTGATGATCTGTGATAGAGAACAAGAGGCTGCTCTTTTGACAGATTTCATTGAAGAGCATGACTATGTTTCTTAGATAGAGCAGGCAGTTGATAGAACCTTGTTCTCTCCTGAGGCCTCTCCTTAGGATGGGACGCTTAATAACTTGCTCCCTAGGAGGATGTTGTGCCTCTGGAACTATGGCTGAGGGTCCAGGTGGCAGTCCTCTAGGCTGCACCGCTTTGTCTGCCAGATGCAGTGAGGCTGCGATCTACATAGCCCTGGGTCATTTAGATCACATAATAGAGGTGGTATTGAGCAGAGGACATTGCCATTCAAGGCACCTAGTGACCCAGAACTGACAGCCAGAGGCAATCTTTGGCTACAGCTTAGCTCAAAGATAATTTCTTAGTACAGTGATCAGGCATTTGTTTAGTATGGTGTAGTGGATGTTTTTCCATTAGTATCTACCATTACACAGTTTAGAGTCACACTTTGAAAGGGATACTCTCAGGTTACAACTAGAGATGTTCTGATACCCTTTTTCCCTTCCCGATTCTGATTCCGATACCTGGGCTAAGGATATCGGCCAATACCGAGTACTGATCCGATACCTGGGCTAAGGGTATCGTCCGATACCAAGTACTGATCTGATACCTGGGTGTGTATCTGTATATACATCTGTATATACTACTAGCCCTGTATGAATAGCTACAATTATTTTGTGGTGTTCTTCAGACTTATCCCTTAATAAAACGTTAACAAATACCGACAGTGATACTACTACTAATAAATACTACTGTATTTATTACATACTGTATTTATTATGCATTTGACAGTAATAATATTTATTTTTCTTAAGCAATAAAAAACAACAACTTCAAATGCAGCCACAAATCTAACACCGCAAACTGAAATAGGTATTTTAGTTTTACAATATTGTATAAAAAAAGTGCAACAAATAAATCTAGGAATATAAAAAAAATGATATATTATCAGAAAATAATCTCTAAACAAAACAAGTGGAAAATAAGCATCTAGGCATCATTATTTTATTAGAGACATATTATTACATAGAGATGCTAAATCTACTGTAGGCTACAACAGTAACCTATTATATTCTGTCAATTTCTTCACTTTAAATCAAACTTTTAATTTGACAGGTTGCCTGTGTTCATGATATGACAGTTTTCTCAAATGAAATGGTAAACTCTCATGAAGTGACAGATTATCCACACAGAGACGCAGGACATGCAGGAGTACTATTTAAATAGTATTTTGCAGTTTAATATTCACATACACTAGTATATATTCGGCTACAGACACAATTGCGGGTACCAAATATACATGGAGTCGGTAACTTACTATAAAAACAATTGTATCATCGCATTTTTTTAAATTTCAGTACCGAATTTCCAGTCTGAAATACTGCTAAACAGCGGATATACTGCTAATGCGTTTTCATTTCTTCTTTGCTGCTTTAACAGTGGTTACTTGTGGCAACACAGCACAACTTCCTGTGTTTACAATGCATTCTGAGCAGCGAAGAAGAACCGTGTAGTGGTTAGACAAAGCTAGCGGTTATTATAATAACTAACGTTTGGTCTTGCTTAAGAATTATGTTATCAGATCGAGTATTTTTCAAGTACTCGCCGATGCCAGAATTTGTTGTGGTATCGGTAATATTTCTGAAACTAGTATCGGAATTGAAACAACTCTAGTTACAACTGTAACCATGGTTCCCTGAAAGGGGAACACGACATTGTGTCAAGTTGCCATACTTTCAACATGCATGTACATCTTCAATCAGACAAATGAAGCTGATGATCTTCTTTCTAGGCACCCTTATAGAGTGGTGCAGGTATGACCACTTTGTAGGCCAAAGCGAGTTAATGTTTAGTAGAAGCGAGTTAACGTTTTAGCAGTTCCAGTTCCCTTGTATCAAAGTCAATGTTTTTTTTTTATGGGATTTTGTTTAAATGGCTGAAATAAAGTCTGTGGTGAACACAAACTCAAGACACTTTCACTTATGTTCTACAACATAAAATACATCAGTATTACCCCACTCGTGATTTTTTAAGCTGTTATGCATCTTGAAAAAGTGACTAAATGGGACTACAGAGGCTGTTGAGGAGATTAAACATCATCAGCCTAGGAGGAAACCCCAGTCCGCTTTTACAGCCTCATTATGCTCATAATTGTGCTCTTATAAACTAGTATAACGTTTTGAGACATAAACTGAAAGAGTTAGGAAGCTTAGTGATGGTGACATTGAAATCGAGCAACCGCAGTGTAGTCCTTTTATAGCCTACCTTAAGCCTTTTACTTTTGGTGAGTGCATTTTTGCTTTAAAATTCATAAAAGCTATCTTTGAAGATATCTTTATGGACAAAGGTTTTCTCCAAGGGAACCAGTGTGATGTTAACGGGCCAATTGGCCAGCAAAGTGATTTAATACCTGTACCACCCTATATACCCTTCCAAAGAGCCTGTGATGTCACCCAGCTGTGGTAGCCAATCAAGATTGGCATGTAACACATACATATAGAGTTCTAATTGAGTTCTAGTCAAATGTTTCAGCAGTAAAATTGAATTATTAATGATTTGTATTATATTTATATATTGGAATTGTATTATATTTAATAGATTAACAAATTGTTCCATGAAGACATAGAACGCTCTACACGGCACCCTGTAAAATTCAGGCCCCAATTGAAAATTTTCTAGTGACTGACCACATTTAAATTTTTTAGCTGGCCAAATTGAATTTCTGTGAATTAAATTGCATCAATTCACAAAAATTAAATTTGACCAACTGAAAAATTTAAATGTGGTCAGTCACTAGAACATTTTCAATTGGAGACATGATTTTGTTTTTACAGTGCATATTATATAAGCAATAGATTCAATTTAGTGTCAATATTTATTTCTATAAATTTACCTGAAAACAATATTGGTTAGGCTAATGAAATTGCCGTTGTGTGACTGTGATTTGAATTGACTCAAACTTATCATCCTGTCATTCCCCTGAAAATTCACAATTTAAAAGGAAAACAGTTCTGAAATTCAGCAATTTGCCTAACCCCTTGTGAGAGTGATGTTGTATAAGGGCTTACTGACCTGGAAGGAGTTAAAGAAGAGGTCAATGAAGAGCTTTGTGAGGCGCAGGGGTAGAGCACCATGTGAGGTAGACTCGTCAGTAACAAAGGAAAACAGGACTGAATGGATCCCCAGTAATGGAATCAGGGTGAGGGTGGACTTAGCAAGCCTGAAAATGAGAGAAAACAAATAAACATACACAGGTCACCTGGAAACAAACACACATTATTATGCAAATGCTTAATGTTCACTCAAAAATGTAATTCTGTCATTTACTCACCCTCATAATGTTCCAAACCTGCATGATTTTCTGTTGTTTTGAAGATTGTGCTCAATATTCTATACTGTTTTTTTCCCCCTATATATATATATATATATATATATATATATATATATAAATATATATATATATATATATATATATATATATATATATATATATATAGTTTTGATGTAATAATGTTTGCATGAGAAAAAGACTAAAAAGACTGAAAATCTCTCAACTATGTTGCCAGTCTCACATCTCTATTACATTTGCATGTAAATTATTAAAATATGGTGAACGTGGTGCAACACATCATAGTTGCAAATGTCACTGGTTTCAAGTCACTCATAACCATTTGTAATGCAAAATGTTTGAAGGAGATTGTAGATTTTCAGCAAATAACTATAAATTTAATTTCAACCAGTTCCTCTGAAGCAAAGGTTTGGAATACGGGTGAATAAATAATACCAGACATTCCACTTTTGGGTGAACTAACTCTTTAACTGCAGGACACCCACACCCACCGGAACTTGTAGTCAGAATATCTCATTTGGTGTGCCCTCAGTTTGGACACGAGGATCTTGATGATGTGTATGAATATGAAGAAGTTAATCTGGACAGAGAAGAAGACATCATAATGCCCTGGTTAAGACCATTATGTCATATTAGCAGGACAAAACTGACACAACAGTTCCCTCACAACACAATAGATGACTCAAGTCTAGAGATGAGGGACTGGGGCGGCAAGGAGAGTGGGGGAAGGAAGTCAGTAATTCTTGGCTTAGTCTAGGAAGAAAAGCAGTCGAACAGTCCAGCCCTCTGAGAATTTAAACATAGGAATTCCTGCCCACTACAGGAACACTTGAACAGTTATGCAGAAAGATCACTGCACATTGCTAAATGCTCATCTCTGTACTTCACAGCGAATGCGAGCATAATGGATGCCTGGCAATTTTGCACAGTATTGTGATTTTCAATGCAATCATGTGGAAATAAGACACTGGAGGAGGGGAGAGCGATTCTTTGAAATCATAGCTGTAGAGCCTAAAACATATTGTGTGTAGTCGCTTCCTGATTTACTGAGAGTCGGCGTTATATGGCACTGTGCTTCATGCATAATGGAAATGACTTTTGAATGTTGTGTTTAATGCTAAAACAAATGCAATGTAATTGGGTGTGACGGTGTGTGCACAAATGGAAACTGCAGGGCATAAAAAAAGCATAAAACATTTAACCTTCCTGTGTTCTCGGCTGGGTCACAGTAATATCATTATTAGCATTATTCTTACTACGAATATAGTATGGGTGTCGCGTTGGATAAAATTACAAATTTAAGAATTGCCCCATTTCAATTCATGGATGTGAAATTTAATTAGTATGTGGCCACAGGAATTTGAATCGGAATGCTAAACTAAATTTAATTTGTTTTTTAATTACATTGCTTTTAATAAAGTCTAATCATGCCTGTTTACGAAGACCCTGAAGGGACATGGTGGTGGAAAAAATATGGAATGAAAAAAAAAATGTTTGCGTTCCCCAAGAAACTTTCAGATCGTAAAACAAGTTTTTTGGGGGATGCAAACATTTGCCAAATAATCTTTCCTTACCGCTCATATATTTTTTCCTTCATGATGTCTCTTTAGGGGCTCCATATGTTAAACGTTCAATACGTATAATATTTAGTAACACAAACACTTTACAATAAGGTTTCATTTGTTAACATTAAGGTTTGATCTCAAGCAAGTATGGATGAACTCTATGCACGAATGTGACTAAAAACCTAAATTAAATCTGTTCTACACATGAGTGATTATGTATTTTTAGAAGACTTAAGCCACTGAATTCATATTAATTTATTTTAAGATTTAATTAATTTAATTTACCTTTTTGAACAGTTTGAAGAGTCAGAGTTTTAGGTGAACAGACTTTTAATGGAGGGATAGAAATCTCTCAGATTTCATTAAAAAATATTTTCATCTGTCTTCCAAAGTTTGGACTGACAAGGTGAATAATTGATGACAAAACATTAATTTTTAGATGAATAAACCCTTTAATTTAACTTTGCAGTGCCACAAAATGTCCACGTTCGCTCAAATAGAGGTGCAAAACATTTGGCCAGCTACAAAAAATAAAATAAATAAAAATAAAACCGACGGCTGGCCAACAAACAAGTGTAACTTCATTATAAAATGCAACAATTATATTAACAGTAATAATAACAAAATTCTTGCTGTAAGAACAGCTAATGGGGTGATGGACAGCATGCTGCATTGTATTATGACATACGAGTGACCTGAGTACCATAAAGCCCCTTTCACACTGCGATTCCGGCAAATACACGGATAATGCGACCCGGCATTTTTTCCCGGGCCGCTAGATTTGGTCCATTCACACTGCCAGCGAAATGGCATAATATGTGCGCTTTCACACACAACCCGTAACGGTCCCGGATCGAGTTGACACGTGACATCCTGATGTGACGGATAATGGCGAGCGATCTCAGCTTCAGCGCGGATAGTAAGGAGCTCCGTGGTCTCGACTTGTGTCCAGTTTGCGTGTCCACGTTTCTGCTTGTTTAATTTTAGTTTCTTTTGTGTACGAACACTCTCTGCGTTTAAAACACAGACTAGCTCTTCTGGCACTGCAGGGTTGTATTATTGAAAAAACAAGCTCTAGGAGTCACACGATAACTACGTAAACGTTGCGGCATTAGTTTCGGCTTTTGTTCACACAGCGCTCGTCCCAGGTCGAATACCGCAATGTTACTAGGTCCCCGACCCGTGTCGAATTCGGTCATCAATCCCGGGACGTGGTTGCTTTCACACAGAAGGCGACCCGGCAATGTTCCGGGAATATTGCGGGTCTGACGTGCAGTGTGAAAGGGGCTTAAGTCCCCACTCTGCCCTTCATAGTAAGTAGGGCACAGGGATGAACACGTTGGATTGGAATCCGCCCATAACCGGAACCATTCCTCACCATTCTTAGAACCATGCTACACACATTTTTTATTGCATTATTTCTGAATCCCCGATCTCTCTGCCCTTTTCTTTTTAAACACTGGGTCACTGAAACTGGAAAGACATGCATTTCTAATGAAAAATAATAATGTTAATAATAAAAATAACAGTTACATATTGATTGGTTTATTTGGATTTGTGACATCAGCAGATGTGGAGCAATTAAATGCTTAAATTATGTTAATTTTTTTATTAGACAATGAGACACTAGAACAATGTTATATTTTGTTGACTTGTGTACTTAAATTTTCCCAAGTGTTTCCAAGAATGTTTAAATCCAGAGAAATAAGCAATTTTAACCAGGACATGGACCGTTTCTGTGCGTCACGTATAAATGACATCATACCCATGTTACGCTCGATTTACGGTTTTAATTTATTTAGCAGAAACCATGGAAACAAAGACGCTTTAATATATTCTGTGTTTTATTAGACAGGTGAGCAACTGTTTGGATACATTAATCAACAGAAAACTAATTATTGTTATACAGATCAACACAGTTAGTCTTGGTTTAATCTAGTTTTATTGATATACCGCGAGTACCATGTTTTGCCATGCCTAATGTCGATCTTGCTCACTGCAGTGGGAACAAGTGTCTCATATTAGCCGCCGAGGGAACGCACTAAGTAGCATTATAACATAACTTTCAACACACTCAAATGTATTTAATATGATAAACCAGCGCTACGTTACCCTATATACGCATGAGAGAAAGAAGTGGCCGTCTGCGGCATAATAAAAGCTGCACTGCTCTCTAGCAGTGTGTCGTGCTTGTCTCTCATTAGCAATAGATCTAGTGACATTATTCCGCTCCCTCCCTGTGTCATACTACAGTAACTTTAATACATCTTTAACACATTAGCTCATCTATGTGATTTCTGCCCAAGTCCCGTTGGATTATTTTCCACTGGCTGTAGAGGTGAAGACAACAACTCCCACGATTCTGCGAAATCAAGGCGTCATCAAGCAAGCTACGCCCGTGTTTTAAATAAATGAAACTTACATGCTGTGCCTTTAAATTATAACAAAAACAGCATAAAAGAGCATGTCACGTATGGTGTGTTTGCAGGTCCTGAACCCATCCCCCCTCTTTCCTTCTACTTTCCGATCTCCAGATAATCAAGACAAAAGAAGCAATTTTGTATTCATGTTGCCTTCAAGGGTGGAGGTAAAGTGGCATTACAGGAGGTGAAGTGTTATTAACAGTGCTATGGATGTGGGAGAATCAGCCAGACAAGTACAGCTGAGAGAGGCTGATGCGGGACATGAACAAGTCTCTCACTCACCAATACGGCCAGCAGGATGGGAGAGCGAATAATCCACCAGTACTCCATGTGAACATTCTGCATCCAGCATCTGATCAACAACAAGAGATCAAATACATCACTGTAAATGAGCAAATGTGGCCTACTTGTGTTCATTAAATATACTCAACACACACAAAATAGATCACTTATCATGAACAGTTACATTTACTGAAGCAACTTAGTTTTACTTGATCATCCATACATCATTGTTTTGATCATGGTAAAATGTGTTAAATGTGATACATCAAGCTTTTGAGGAATGGTAAGCCTATTATAAGTGTTTATATTTAAGACCTAGCGGGACAGTTTTTGCAGGAAATTGCATTCACACTCCCATGCTTGTCTCATCATATCCGTAAAAAGAGAAAAGTCGCTCAATCTGCTTTGACGAGTGTATGGTGTGGGAGTGATGTCGATTAGTTGTCACGAGCGGAGTGGGAAAGTTTGAAATTGCTAAACCTCCATACTCCAGGAAATTAGCAGTAAAAAATAAAAACAGGGCAGGACCGGAGAGGAGAGTCTGCTGGCAAAAAGAGAATGTTTGAAAGCTCACAATAAAACAAGAATCAACATTGGCTTGGCTTTTCTGAGAACTGAGGGATTTTAAATGTTGTAAAAGTGACACGGTATTATACGAAGGTATTTTACTAAACATTCTGTCATTTGTAGCACTCTAAAGGCATCTTTACAGAGCCGAGTCAAGGCGGCTCTAAAGCGACTCTGTGTAAAATTCTGTGTAAAGACGCAATGCCGCATAAAAGTAGTCTTAAAATATGCCTGGTCTGACCCACCTCAGCCCATCAAAGGCTGAACGTGAAACAGTTTTGATTCAGTGTAAATTAACGCGAACTTGTGCCACCATAAACTACCTCATTGCCATGGCAACCGCCTCGCCTCAACTCAGGCGATGCGAGAATCAATAAGCGCCTGAAGCGGGAGACAAAACATATAGGAATAGCTCCATATGTTTAGGCAAAAAATGTCTATCATTAAAGTAAAAGAGTCAAGCAAACCACCAAAACAACAGAGTCATCGTGTGTAATCAATTGCGTGTAATCAATATTACGTCAGAACGCCCACTACACACCAGCTTATTGGTGGAGAGGAGACCAATGAAGCCAATCAGTATATGAGGATGAATAGGAACGGAAAGTCAAATCAAGTGCATTGCAGTGTCTTTTTTTTTTTTGACAATATAGTACTATTTAAATGCATGCAGAAAATGTGCATACTAAAAATGCAGCGTTATCTAAGTATCTGGAGGGATAGTGTGGGGGGGGGGGGGGGGAGCAGCGACGCTGTCACGTATAACATCACAGAGACATTACATGCTGTCTGATGAGAGTGGAGACGATCTGCAGCTTATCAACAGGAAGGAGAGATTCTTTTATCAGCGCAATACAGAAGGATGGACCGGGTGATGAGTGTGAGAGAGCATGAACCTTTCCTCAACCCCAGCAGAGCATGACAGGTTAAAGATATACAAGCTACATGGCTTATATCTGTCACGGTGTCTGCTGTTGAGGTATGAAATAAGTAATGGAAAGCAACCGGACACTTTCTTGTGGAAAAGTACACTTTAGCATACTTTTAAAAAGAGTACTTATAAAAATAATATACTTTAAAAGAAAGTGTGAACTGAATGCAATGGTTTGAGACACCTAACTGAATGTCAATTGCAATTAAGTGAAAACATATTTTAAATCTATAAGATGCCACTTTAAAGGGTTTTTGGACCCACTTACTCTTTATATGTGATTTCATAATTAATTCTATTGTCTTTGAAATATGGTTAAAGTGTACTGCTGAATTTACTGAAAGGTATCTTATATTGGACTTAAATATAATTTAATTCCTTTTGAAACTTCTGTCATGTATTTAAAAATATCTGTAATTACACATTTATAATGATGACGTTGCAATGTACATTTAAAATATATTGGCCTGGTTTCACAAACAGGGCTTAGATTAAACCAGTAGGCCATTTAAGTAGCTTTTATAAACGTGCCCTAGAAAAAAAAAAAAATCTTATGACAAGAAATATTTTAAGATTTGTCAGTGCAAGTTGCTTTCAGTTAAAACAGCTCAAACATGCACTTTAGTCTAAGACTAGCCTAAACCTTGTCTGTAAAACTGGGGGATTCATTTTAAATGTAAGTAAGGGATCATTCACGTCTAGCTGTGCATTAAATGATTTAAATGCATGATGTGGAGCCAAAGAATGGTGGTTGTTGCCACGAAGTGTATTAAAATCCCTAGCTGAGGATTATGCTGCTTATACCATGGTCATTTGCCAGCACTGACCACTCAAACAAAGTTTCTAACGCAGCTGCAGTGATGCAAAGACTTTATCAATTGGCGATTGGCTCTTTAATTTATAAGGCTTTCTCCCATGAATAGTGATATGAGTGCATTGCCTTTGTATTTATAAAGTCGTTGGTTCTACTTACACTACATTTGATGTATGGCAGTGAAACTTGTGGGAATTATGCAGTCAGGATTTAAAATATGGATGAAATGGATACTATGTAACACCAACAGACCCAAAGTTTCATTAATATAAATGAGACTGTACATCTTGAAAGCCCTTCCAACAATAACAGTGGCTGAATGAATGATTTACTGTAAAAGATGGCTGCTACAGGCAAATCTCAAAGGCTGGAGTGGATGTTGCAGGTACATAAAAGTGCTCAATATTCGTTTATCATACGGGAAGCTGGATATCTGCGTAGCTTCAGAGCATTTGACAGTATCGGGGCTAAAGGTAGCTTGTGTTCACAATTTATGTATTTGATTTGTTATAAAACAAACGCTACAGTGACAGAGTACTGTTGTCTGCCAACTCCCCAAATGCAAAACACACTGACTGCTTCGCGAGAGCTGGCTTCCATCAGTCTGCCTGACGCAAACACGCTCATCCCATGCGGCTCCAGAACTTACTCTTCATTCTCGTACAAGTACTTCACAATCACCCACGGCAGCACGAATATCAGAGGGGTGCCTGAGGGAGAAAGAGAGAGGGCGAGCTTGTGAGATGAGGCATAAACCATCTGCCGTGCCCTGTATGAGGAAACTCTTCAACCCTGTTAATGAGTTCACAGCGTAAAAGCTTTGAGCCACTCACCCCAGCCAATGCACAGGTAAATGCTGAAGTAATTTCTCTCTGTCAAGACTGTGACAACCAGAAGGCTGTGCAGGTAGATGCCCTCCACCAGCAGCCAGTAGCTGTTAGCTAGTATGCTGTATTGCATCATCACCACAGCAACTCTGCAGCCGACCACCGTCTGAAATGCACACGTTTAGATGTTTTTGGGTCACAGAACGCTTTAAGCTAAATTTTAACCTGCCGCCTCTATTCAGGTTAAACAGGTATTTAACCCATATCTATACAAACATGCATTTCAAAGAATATTCCTGGTCCTTCCGGCATAGAAAAATATTTTCATTGAAGAGTTTGATAGCAGGAGGTAGAAGCTTTTTATTAAAGCACTTCCATTAAATCTTCATTACATTAACTTTACAGTATACTGCATTAGTTAAAACAATATAAAAAACTTTTTCTCTCGCAATTACGAGTTTACATCTCGCAATTCTGACTGAATTGTGTAATATAAAGATGCAATTGTGAGATAAAAATTCGCAATTATCTTTTAAATAGTTTTATTTTATCAAATCCTTTAAAAGTAGAATGATGCTTTTAGTAGTTAAAAAAAAAACATCCGAAAGGAACAGAAAGGTTTTGTCCATATAGACACTAAATTGTAAATAACCTACAATAGTCCTTTTAAAATAATTAGATAGGCATAGGATTATTAAAAATAGATATACACGGCCGTTCAAAGATTTGGGTTAGTATATACTTTTATTTAACAAGGATGCATTAAATTGACATTTCCATCCTTCACAACACTGAATTAAATGATAACTTTTACATTTAGTTTAAATTTATATTAGAGGCAATTAGCTAAACTATTTATATTCTTTCTTAATTATTCTAATATTAATCTTTTTTTGAATATTAATAATAATCAGAAATGTTTCTTGATCATCAAATCACCTTGATTATTGAAGGATCATGTGACTGAAGACTGGAGTAATGATGCTGGAAAGTTTCATTTGAATTCATTTTTTTAATGAAAATGTAATTGTATTGAAATAGAAAGGGTTTATTTTAAGCATTTGTAATGCTTGGTTAGCAGATATTGTAAAATCTTAACAACCCAAAACTTTTGAACTGCAGTGTGTTATTATTATTTAATAACATATAAAGAAAGACAGCAGGTTATTGGACCTCGTTTTTAACCAGCCACTCCACCTCCAGTTCAGTGGTGATGTCCTGACCAACATGGAAGTTATCAGGCCTTTCCAACATGGCATCTTTGATGAGGATAGAAGAGGCTCGCAAGATAAAGGAGGCGAACAAGTTCATGTGGATGTTGTTTCTCATGCAGTGCAGCTTCCTGAAGGGATCAAAGAGCAATAAATAAAATGTCAGAAAGCATTACACTCTTTACACAAAGAAGCACAACTCCTTAACCATAGACACATCCAAATATCCAAAAACTGATTCAATAACACGTTTTCGATTTAAAATGTGAGCAGAAGGAATAAATTACTTGTATGTTACCTAAAGGCCACAAGGATGCCCAACGCCAGCACCAGCGCCCCGAGAGACAGAGAATATCCAACGGTGTACATGGTCTGGAACTGACTGAGGATCCGTCCGTAGTGTTGCTGCACGCAGACATACAAATACATCTGATCAGACAATGACGCACAGGTCAATGTGAAATGTAATAGAGTTGGTCCAACTCAATTTGATCAAATAAACTTGAACTTAAATTGATACATTTATAAAAAATACTTTTTTATGCTTGTCAACCTTAAATTAAAACATTTCATTGGAAAATCAATGATAAGCAGTTTCATTCATCATTATACACAATGTACACTAATCAGGCATAAAATTATGACTAATGTTGTGTTTTTCCCCCTTTGCTGACAAAACAACCCTGACCCTTCGAGGCATGGACTCCACTAGACCCCTGGAAGTGTGCTGTTGTATCTAGCACAGAAATGTTAGCAGCAGATCTTTTAAATCCTGTAAGTTGCAAGGTGAGGCCTCAATGGATCAGACATGTTTGTTCAGCACATCCCACAGATGCTCAATTAAATTGATATCTGGGGAATTTGGAGGCCAAATCAACACCTCAGACTCGTTGTTGTCCTCCTGAACCATTTTTGCTTTGTGGCAGGGCGCATTCTCCTGCTGAACATTGCCCAAAGCATCACCTTGCCTCCACCAGCTTGCCTTCTTTCCAATAGTGCATCCTGGTGCCATGTGTTCCCCAGGTAAGTGACGCACACGCACCCGGCCATCCACGTGATGTTAAAGAAAACGTGCATCCATCAGATCAGGCCACCTTCTTCCATTGCTCCGTGGTCCAGTTCTAAAGCTCACATGCCCATGGTTGGCACTTCTCAGCGGTGAACAGGGGTCAGCATGGACACCCTGACTGGTCTGCGGCTATGCAGCCCCATACGCAACAAACTGCAATGCACTGTGTATTCTGACTTTATTATTTTTTTAATCCTTTCTATCAGAACCAGCAATAACTTCTTGATCAATTTGAGCTACAGTAGCTCGTCTGTTTGATTGGCCAGCCTTTGCTCCCCACGTGCATCAGTGAGCCTTCCTTAGACTACTTTTGATAGATACAGAGCAAGAACACCCCACAAGAGATGCTCTGACTCTATAACCATCACAATTTGGCCATTGTCAAACTCTCTCAAATCCTTAAGCTTGCCCATTTTTCCTGCTTCTAACACATCAACTTTGAGGACAAAATTGTCACTTGCTGCCTAATATATTCCACCCACTAACAGGTGCCGAAGAGATAATCAGTGTTATTCACTTCACCTGTCAGTGGTCATAATGTTATGCCTGATCAGTGTATATAATTAACAAATAAGAAAAACTGGTAACTCCTGACATTAGCATAGATCACTGAGTGTCCACAGCCTAAACACAGGCGCTAATCTAAAGCAAAATGGTAAGCACAAAACTTCAAAAACACTACACAAACTCATCTAAACGCTCAACATAACTGAACATTAAACACTAACATTAACTAACAACATCAAAATCACATAAAATAACACTTTAAATCCTGAAATGTACTCTCCCAATGCAGTCGTCCCTCGCAAAGCATGCTACGAACTACAGATCCACTGCCCAGTTAGTTATGTCAACACAATTATTCACATAGTTTTAACACAAATTCCAATCCAATCCACCTTTATTTATAAAGCACCTTAAAAACAACACTGTTGACCAAAGTGCTGAACACAATTTACAAAGCATGATCAAAACATCAAATAGCAATAAAACACAATAAAGTCAACCCTCAAACTGATCCAAAAGCCAAAGAAAATAAATTAGTTTTGAGAGAGGATTTAAAAACAGGGAGAGACTCAGCCAGTCTAATTAATTAATTCAACTTCAACTAAAAAAAAATAGTTTTTCGTGTAATTAATTAAACTGAAATAATTGTTTGAAGTGTTACCACAATAAAACATTTATCAATCTTAGTTAATGTTAATTTGAACATTTACTAATTCATTATTAAAATCAGAAGTTGTTAAAGCAGCACTGGGAAACTTTTGCTCTCGGGGTCCCCCTACAGTTGGGAAAAAATAATGTCCTCTACTACTGCCGAAAGATCTGTCATCCTACAACAGGGGATGTCATCGCGCGTGCATATGTTGACATGACAACCCTGATAGCCCTGAACTAGTAATGCGCGGGTCGTCTCATAACCCGCGGACCCCGTATGTCTATTTAATGGTCGCGGGTGCGCGGCGGGTTGTAAAAATATATACAGTGGTGCGGGGCGGGCCAAATAACTTCATAAAAGCGGCCCGTGGGTCGGTGCAGCACTAACAGTTCCCCTGAACACTGCAGGAGGAGTTCAGAGATCTTCTGGCGGCGCGTGTGAAATGTCTTCATCCCAGGTACAGTCAGTGGCATATGTTTCAGCATGTCATATGAATATAATTTCATGGGTTTTATTTTTTTCAAACGCCAAATAATCACGATGCTCACGTTTACAAGCCAGCGTCATTATAGTAGTCTATTGGTTAGCGTTTTACAGAATCTATATGATACTTCAGTTCAATGTTTGAGTGGTAGGTAATCACCATAACAAGCATGACAGCATCAGTCGGGCACGCCTCCTTCAGCTCACGCCGACGAGAAAACGCTGGTCACATGTTGATCCTCGTCCTGCCTTTAATCCGATTACTGTTTCGTTTCTTCTTATTGCTTTCCTCCAACAAAACCTTTTCTTTCTTATTTGTCTGTGCTGCTTCGGACATGACTATATTATCTGACGAACAAAGTTGGGCTTGCACGTCTGAATTTAAGGAAGTGTGTGTGTTGGTGGAAGTGACGTATATGCCGTAAAGCAGTCGAATTTTGTAGTTCTTTTTGTTCTCTGGGTTACTACCCGAAACTCAAAGCTTAAAAGTACGATTAAAAACGATACAGACCCCATCAAGCTATGGCAGACGTGTCATTCAACCTATTTTAAGTCGATTTATCATCACAAGAGTCTTGAAAATATATTATGAAGGTTGAAAAGTTACATAGTGCTGCTTTAAAATCATTAAAATCATTATTAAAATTAGGACCTGAGACATGAACAATGAACAGTATTTTTAATTTATTAACATTTACAAAGATAAATAAACACTGTAACAAAGTCTTAAATGCACAGTAAATGCAACTAATTAACCTCCGCATACTCTGCATGAAATAAATTACATGACATTTTAGCTGAAACTTTTGCCCCAATTTGCATTTAGGGTGAATTGACACTAGTTAGCACAACAAGTCAGAGCCAGTCTTCAGATTTTGACAGATTTCACAGAACACATGTCTGATATTTTGAGCCATATCTCTTATAAGATTTTAAAAGTTGTTTAGTCCATTCCGACCTTTGGTGGTGCAGAACACAATTCAGCTTAAAAATGTTTGAGATGTTATATATATTTATTATAACGATCACCTATTTATCACATACCATTTGTGTGGGGTCACGTGACAGACATTCGCTGGTGTTCGTCTGCTTGCTATACTGTCCATCTGCATCACACTCCAGATACACGAGCCCATGTCGAACTGCACACAAACACATAAACAGATGGAGCGGTACATAAAGAGCATCATATGAGCACAAAAGAATAATCTATATATAGAGAAATATAATAATATGAAATTAGATCCATGTAAATTAGTGGAAGGAGATGGGAAGATGGAAATCTAAAAGAAGTACATTATTTAAACTGCAGCAACATATATTTTTTCACACTATAATTGACATGATTTTACTCGTACATAAATATTGTGAAAGTTGTCAGTACATATATTGCTAATATTTCACCCCCAAATAAATAAAACCTATAGCAAATCATTATAACCTGTGAAAATCTTAACTTTTGTCACATTAATCTGTCTAACTTTGAGCTGTATGTACAGATTATAATCCTCATCATCAAAGTGAAAATAATATGTAAAAACCTTCTGGAAGATCATTTAAAATGTTAAAAACTTAAATAGCAGGTTTGGAAAAATGATCAGTCCCCTGATTTAATTAATCTTAGAGCCACCTTTTGCTTTAATTACAGCCATTAAACTTTTTGGATGTGTCTTTAATATCTTAGCACACCTAGATTGGGGAATATTTGCCCATTCTCCCTTGCAGTCCACCCACATATTTTCTATCAGATTTAAGTAAGGGCTCTGACAAGGCCACTCAAGCATTCACCTTTCTATCCTTAAGCCATTGCATTGTTCTTTTGGTGGTATGTTTAGGATCACAGTCGTGTTGGGAGGTGAATAGCAGAAGGTACAGGTACTCGCAGTGGGATGCAGGTTTTCCTCAAGAATTTGAATGTGCTTGGCAGCATCCATTTTCCCTTAAATCCTGACCAATCGCCCAGTCCCCACTGAACAGAAACTCCCCCACAACATCCTGCTGCCACCAGCATGCTTCACAGTATGGTGTGTTTTGGGTGGTGTGCTGTGTTTGCTCTTTGCCAAAGATATACTGCTGAAAGAAAGAAGCCTTTCCTGAAAAGGTGCCACAATCTGTCTGTGCTATACAAAAGCACGCCATAGGAAGACTCTAATGCCATGTGCAATTATCTGATGATACATTTTGGGACTGGACTCCAAGCGCTATGGTCTCTTGGTCATTCGCTATCCTGGTTCCTCGGCGGGCTCTGGCTGCGCTTCAGCCCTCCATTTATTCAGATCCACTTGGTTCCTATTTCCTTCTTTGGTGTTTTTGTACACTGTGTTGTAAAGGGCAGGACATTGGTGGCAACTTTTTTGGTCTCAATCGTTGCGGCCAAGCATTTCAACTCTGAGACAGGCTTACTTTACAACCTGCAAGGATGTGTCTGAGAGAAGCAGGAGATGAACATAGAGTACATGATGAATCTTCCCCCAACCACTGCCTGAGGGTGAAGGTAGGACTTCATAGGTTGCCCTGAATAAGAAGCTGATTGTACTTGCCTCCATCCCCCATAATTCCCCCCAGCTAATCTCCCTTATGGTTTTCAGTTTGCCCACTGTCCTTGCTGGGCCTGGGTGACTGCTTTAACATTCTCCTCCTGATGCCAGACCTCCAGGACTACCAGTTTTCGTTGCTCCGAAGGTGTAGCCTTATTCCAACATGGTCTATTCTGACACAGACCGTCCCCTTTCCTTTGTGCTGCAAACAGTGAACGTGACACTTGAAATAGCAATAATCTACAACTAAATTATATTTAATTTAATTATAATTTAAACACGTCTGATTTGTCATTGCGTGCAAGAAATCAGCTGACATGTTTGTGATTGGCTACATTGCTCAACACGACAAAACACACTGCAAATAGAAATCTTTGATGCTCTCAAGAGCACAAACACCAAATCTGCTTAGTCCTGGGGTTGCATGAGTGCATGTGGCATGAACTATGTTAATTATTCACATAGTTTTAACATAAATGAATGAATTAAACTTCAGTAAAATATATTGTAACAACGCGTTAAAGCAAATTCATTTTATGGATGTGTTTTTATTGAACTAAATACATTACAATCGGCTAAAATGAATGCGCAGGTTACTGAACAAGAGTGCTCCCAAGTCCTGTTTCTCACACTGTTCTTGTGAATCTCGGCAGAGTTTCACACACACAAGATACCGGCAGTTCAATAGTGAACGTGCATCTCTTAAAGGGGCCACACTATATTCCCACTCGTGGAATATGGACCTCCTCCAGGTATGGTGTGGTTCTGGTGCGCTCTCAAGTCCGCATGACAGCTTTCACATTACCAGTTTTTCATATGAACTGTGCCTTGATTTAAACTGCCAGTATAAAAACTCCTTTTATTTAACATCTATGACCTTTGATACATGTCTATAGCCTGGATGCCAGCCGAACTTAGCCCCGCCCACACATTTTTTAGGTCAGGCATTTCGGTCAAGCCTCGCTCCATAGAGGAGTAATTATCCACGAACAGAAACTGTTCAGACCAATGAGATCATCAGGGCGGGCTTTAGACGATGACGGACAGATGATCAACAGAAACGTAATCATCACGTCATCAAAGGGGCTTGGATTATATTTGTTCGAATCCTAAACGGAGAGCTTGTTTGTATATGCATTCACCTTCACTATTTCACTCTGAAATGATGATCATGTTGGGTAAATACTCTGTGTATCAATAAATTATTTTATTTTTTTAGAACACCGGTAAAGAGTTGGGGCGGCAGTGGCTCAGTGGTTCATGTAGGTTGTCTACAAACCAGAAGGTTGGTGGTTCAATCCCCGGTTCCACCTGACCAAGTGTCGAAGTGTCCATGAGCAAGACACCTAACCCCAGCTGCTCCCAACGAGCTGGATGGCGCCTTACATGGCTGACATCGCCGTCGGTGTATGAATGGGTGAATGTGAGGCAAAAATGTAAAGCGCTTTGGATAAAAGCACTATATAAATGCAGTCCATTTACCAAGATCGTTTATTCCAGCACGTGTGCAGACAGGGTTGCCAAGTTTTTACAACAAAATCCGCCAACTACTAGCCCTAAACAATAGCTTCTCGGGGGTTCTCCGGGGGAAAAATGGTGTTTGGGGGGTACAATGTGTGTTATTTTGGCAAGGTTGGCTGCTAAAATTCGCACTCATGGGTCTATATATCACATAATAGTCGCTTCAACACGCGGACATAGAAAACAACCAGCGGAAAAAAACGCAGACTTGGCAACACAGTGCAGTTGAGCTCTGTCTGTTGACATTTGACAATGCGTCGCTTCGTTGCTGGTTTTATCCATTGTGCTGCGATTATGAGGCGTGTTTCAACCGAACCAGGAAAGACATCAATTGGATAGACCTACAAAGTATGACCACGTCAGGCTAACATGTTTAGTCTTCATGCTCTGAATATGGTTTCACTAGTAATAAACGTACATAATTTGTCCATACCCATGTTGATTAGAGTAACAAAAACCTAAAAACATATTAATTTAAAGTACATTTAGAACTGATAAAAATGTGATTTTTTTTTTAATCTAAAAACCATATGGACATCTCTTGTAGCTTCAAAGTCGTTGTTTTCTTAAGGACCCCTTTATGTTTTTGTTTTTGTTTTTAACCAAGGGAGTGACACTTCCTTGGTTAAGAATAAAGGTATGGCTTTATATTTTAAAAATACCTTACTGTTCAAAAATAAGGGTTTACACAACAACGATGTACTAAAAAAGAAATGTTTTTTTTTTTTTTTTGCATTACGCTGTAATAAAATGCTGTGTTATTCATGTCAGTTCGTAATATCAATTTGTAAAGAAACAATGCACGCCTTTAGACTGAACAGGTATATGTTAAATTATTACTTTATATGTTTCCTTTAATAAATTATAAATTAACAGATAATTTTATGGCTGGAAAGGTGTTTACAAAAGTATGTTACAGAATTTGTTAGGAAAGCCGATTTATTGGATGTTTATTTGTTAAAATTGTTGATTTAACCCCATTTTGATTATGCCGTTATACCTTTTGGTATAGTAGTTGTTTCCAGGGTATGAAAAATTAATTGCAAAAGGCTCAAAACAAATGAGTTCGAATTTTTTAAAAGTTCATCCTCGAACGCATTTGTGTAGTAAATGTTTTAAGGAGTTGGGCTTGTTGACAGTAGAAATAAAAAAGAGTGTATTTTATGGGATATAACACATAACATTGTTTCTAGCGTGGTTCCAAGCTATTTAGAAAACTACATTCATATGGTGAGACAACAGCAATCCCATGACACTACACTGTAAAAAATTATTTAGAAAAAAAGTTACCTGGTTGCCTTAAAATTTTGAGTTCATTGAAATTAAAATTTTGAGTTAATACAATGAACATTTTTTGAGATTTGACAGCCTTTATTAAAAGATTATTAAAAGACTTTGTAAGCATATTGGGTAATTATGTGTGTGTTATTTCTGATGACGCAGTGAAACATGCCAAATTGTGCTATTTTCATAATTTATCGAATGTTTTATGTGGTTCAGATACAAAAATATTTTGAGTTTCTATTTATTAAACTAATTTCCTTCATTGTATCAACTCAAATTTTTAATTTCAATAAACTCAAAATTTTAAGGCAACCAGGGCTGCATTTCCCGATAACGTTGTCTCTTAGCGCGCTACGAAGACTCTAAAGGTATAACTTAACTGAAGGTATACCATTTCTAGGTGTGTTCCCCGAACTATACCTTAGGAGGTCGCTTAAGGTAAACCCTCTTAAGTGCGACGTTAGCGGGTGCTGTTCGTGGTGGCGGTGCTGAATTGGCTTATATCGATGGCTCAATAATTGATTATTTACTCTATGCAGGGGCTGTTTCACTGCGTTATGCGAAAAAAAAATATGTTCTTTATAAAAGAAGCACTTCAGAAATAGTTGAACTTTCATTTTTCATACAAAATTGCACCTACATTTTACATAATTCCGAAATGAGTGCACGAACCAGCAATCTCATGAGCATCATGCGCCATTTAAATTATTACAATATATTTTCCACAGTGTCTTGATTTACTCCACAACCAGGGATGATTGCCCATGTAGCAGCTGCATCACATTATTGTGTTTATCAGTGGTTCTCAAGCCTGTCCTGGGGACCCCTCACCACTGCACATTTTGCATGTCTCCCTCATCAGACACCCAATTCAAATCTTAGAGTCTCTACTAATGAGCTGATGATTTGAATCAGGTGTGTTTGATGAGGGAGACATGCAAAATGTGCAGTGGTGAGGGGTCCCCAGGACAGGTTTGAGAACCACTGGTGTATATGACTAATTTATATTATTAGATGGCCTAGTCAATAAAAACGCAACACACAAAACATATAATCAGATGCTACTATATGACCGATAAAAAAGAAAGAAAGACAAGAGCCGCCAGCAGCTGATTTCAGGGCTGAGGGGGTAGCTGTGTCTCGACAAAGTTGGTCCAACAAGATCTAAAAACTGCTGAATTTGCTTTCGTGGTAGGCGAAATTTCTTTTAATAGCAGCTTCTGACATGGCCAGGGGACTAAAGTTTTCATGTATGACATAGTGCACATACACTAAATGGCTCCGCAGACGGCGCCGTCTTTGATTTAGCACAATTCTATTCGCAGCCAAAGTTTGACTAAACACTCTTCCACAATCATTCCCTTTAAATAGACTCCTAAGCCTTTCCTGTCTAATGGTTTGCCAGCTGATGTACCTTTGGATAATATCATTAAAAAGCTAACAACCATCAGGGTTTGTAATGAAATTTTTTATGACAATTTTAATCCTTGCATAAATTTTTTTAAATAAATAAAAAAACTAACAAAAAAACAAAACAAAAACAAAAGCAATTCAACTAGCCTTACTGAACACTAGGTGTATACTGCAACTTCGGAATTATATTCGTATATAGACTGACATATAAAGAAGCTTTTTACACAGTGGTGGCCACTAGTGGAATGAACTGTTAATAAGGATAAGGTATTGCTAAGAGTGGTCCAGACCAACCTTACGAAAGTATGACTTACAGAAGGTATTCTTAACTAAGTTCGTTTCGGGAAACACATATTAACGTTAAGGGATACCTTAAGGTATAACTTAAGAATGACGTAGAGTTAAGAACGTTTCGGGAAATGCAGCCCTGGTTATTTACTTTTTTAAGTTAAACCAACAAAAACCACCACAAATTTTTTACAGTGTAGGGATATGAATTTTAATATTTGTACATGCAAATTCAAGAGTTGGAGTTTGGAAAAATAAAATGTTTTTATACAAAAGTGCTATTGCATGAATAAATTACCAGTCTCAATAAGGGAGTTAAGAATTTGGGGAGTTTTAAAAGATTGGTTAAAAAATTTGGTGATGCTAGATAGGTATTGTTTAAATGTGAATTGTGTTTAAAAGTAGTATTTGGTTAGGAGATACTATTTTTTTCTGTCACTACTACTCTCATACTTTATTAACATTGAGGTATGCAATGGAAATAAGCCAGTGGCTTTGTGTTTTTATCCTTGACATTTTTTGAAGTGTATTGGATACCTGTTGTTTTGTACAGTTTTGTGAACTCATCAAATTAATTTTAATTTAATTCAATTCTTAATAGTCCCAAAATATCTTTCTTTCATTTGGTGTGAATGACATGACCTAGAATTGTTATAAATGTAAATGTTATATTTACAGTACCTTCCTTGTGCCAGGGCAGGTACCAGGGACAGGCCACACTCACTGTAGTATTGGGCAGAGCATCTGGCCAACAGGCATACTTATCAAACGTTCGGTTGCACACAATACCTGGAAAACAAACATTGACGTTAAAAACTCCTAGTCTTTGCTTGCTCTGCTGGACAGGATCTGTATGTGACATGACTCGTAATCTGAGGGCTCAGCGCTGTTTTGTAACACACATCCCTTAACAGCACTGTGCACTTTAATCATTGCTGAATTTACACACCAACTATGACTCAAGCCAAGCCTTGTGGAAGGACACGGAACAACTCACCCGTCATCGGCGGATCTCTGCTGATATTTCGAAAACATTCATCTCTGTACATCATCCATCTTGCCATCAAAGTTTTGAGGGGTACAGCAGAAGACACCTGTAAGATCCAATTAGTGAGACCGCATGGAAAGGTTAAAATGTTGTCACTATTTGTACTCACTCATGTCACTTGAAATAATATAATAATTACAATTTACTTTAGGAAACACAAAAGAAGTTAGCTAATGCCTAATCTTATCTTCAGTGAGTTGCATAATGCTCAGACTCTTAGCCAACTCGAAAAAGAGCTGGGAGGTACATGTTGCCTTTCTGTTTGTTCTCGGCTTTTTTAAATATATCTGACTAAATGTTAGCACAAATGTATTAATCAAAAAATGTAGTTGTACTGAACAGATAAAAAAGGTAGAGAGAAAAAAATCAGGACTTTTTAAAAAAGCAGGACTTTTACTTTAAAAGTATTTAAAATCTTTTTAAATCTTTTAAAATCCTTTTAAATCTTTAAAATATGTTTTAATAATAGGTTGTTCAGGGATAACATTATGACCACCTTCCTAAAATTGCGTTGACCAAAACAGCCGTGACCCGTCAGGGCATGGACTCCACTAGACCCCTGAAGGTGTGCTGTGGTATCTGGCACTAAGATGTTAGCAACAAATCATTTAAGTCCTGTAAGTTGCGAGGTGGTCTTTTTTTCAGCACATCCCACAGATGCTCGATTGGATTGAGATCTGGGGAATCTGGAGGCCAAGTCAACGCCTCAAATGCGTTGTTGTGCTCCTCAAACCATTCCTGAACAATTTTTGCTTTGTGGCAGGGCGCATTATCCTGCTGAAAGAGCCACAGCCACCAGGGAATACCGTTTCCATGAAAGGGTGAACATGGTCTGCAACAATGCTTAGGTAGGCGGTACGTGTCAAAGTAACATCCTCATGGCAGGACCCAAGGTTTCCCAGCAGAACATTGCCCAAAGCATCACACTGCCTGGTGCTTTGATCCATTCGTCTAGTCATCACAATTTGGCTCTTGTCAAACTCAAATCCATTTTTCCTGCTTCTAACACATCAACACATCCACATCTGAGGACAAAATGTTCACTTGTTGCCTAATATATCCAACCTACTAACAGGTGCAGTGATGAAGAGATATTCAGTGTTATTCACTTAATCGTCATAATGTTATGCCTGATTTGTGAATTTGTCAAGCGTTAAAAAGTACATTTTGATGTGTTGACTAACATACCAAAGCACATTTAAAGTACCTGCTTATAATTTGAACAGTACTGTGGTAATTTGTTACTTTTAAAAAGACTAAATTGTAACGTCATCATTTCAAAATACATACAAGTTTCAATAGAAATTACATTAAAGTATATTTCAGTTTACCAATAATACCATAAGTCCTACTTAAGTGTGTCAAAAAGCAGCTAATTGCATTTAATTTACGTTTAAACTATAACACTTTTTATTTAATTGCAATTACCATTCAATTAGGAGTCTGAAAGCAAAATCTTCCCTTAAAGTATATTATTTCCATATTAAGTGTTTTTTGTTGTTGTTGTTTTTAAGTATAATAAAGTATACTTCTTTTTCACAAGGACAGGGTCTAGTCAAGCCCCTGTTTGGGAGACAATTTGGTGACCAGATGTCCAGATAAAATCAGGACAGTCCTGATTATATGAGCCATGCCCCAAGTCCTGATGGAGTTACTGGACGACATTTATCCCAATAATTTCATTTTAGCCTTAGTCTGATTATATAAATAAATGCTTTAAACTGATATCGGTAACAGAAAGTATTATATAAAGAGTACAACCACTACTTCCTCTTCAGAATAACAGTAACAAACATGCAGTGAGCACGTGTGTAAATGCACAATTGGCTGAACAATTATTTCACGGTCATCTGATCATCTTAAGAGACGGTAAGAGAAAACAGAGAAAGGGGAATAATCTCTGACCTGAATGCAGGAGGAGAAAGTGAGTAGGGTCAGAAGGAGGAATACTTGTGACATCCCTTAGTCCTGCTGCTGCTGGCACTGGGAGGGGAGCCGAGGGTCCAAAGGGATATGCTCACCTCATAGGAAGGCTTCAGCTGTCACCACACAACCTAAACCACAGAGGAGACAAACAGAGAGGTCAACACGTTATCAAACAGCATTATCTGTCATATATACAATATACATGTAGTATATTCAAATTTGTGATTTTAAAAATACAAATAGTGTATACATTTACTGTTCAAAAATAAGGGTTTACACAACAACGATGTACTAAAAAAGTAAAAGGTTTTTCTTTGCATTACGCTGTAATAAAATGCTGCGTTATTTATGTCAGTTGTAATATCACATATAATATTGAAACAATACATGTCTATAGACTAAACAGGTAATACTCATGACGTCGCCATTTTCACACCATTTTTACACAGAGACAAAGAACGGACAAAATGCATTAAATATTTTCAGTTTTGTGTGAACAGCCCCTGAGGCTCTTCTGCTCACCAAGGCTCCATTTACTTGATCAACAGAAATATTGTAAAATATAATTGCAATTAAAAATTCTGTTTCTTAATATATCTGATATATATTTTTACAGGATTTTGTAATGAATTGAAGACATTAATTTTAAGTGATGAATATATGTGACCTGTGCTGGCAAATTGAGTCACAATGAGCAAATAATAAAAATAAAATAAAAACTTCTCTCTATTAAAAAACTTTGATTTGTATGATTTGTTGGAATATGACAAACAATGAAAAGAAAGAAAAATTAATGAATGAATGAATGAATGAATGAATGAAAGAATGAATGAATGAATGAGCTACATAGGTTAGAAGTTGACAGAGTCAGCTTTTCAATTGTGAGAAAACAAAGTTAAAGTTTTCTGAAGGTTCCAAAAGAAAATCACCTAGCAACCACCTTAAAGGAATTGTATGTAAGAAATCTATTTCAGCTAATCATAAAATGGCCCTAATATGTCACTAGACATTAAGAAATCATGTTAATTTCAAATACATATATCACTGACAACAGTAGTCCAGCCAGGATATTGTCATTTAAAAGTTGTTGTTGCAGCCCTCAACTGATGTTGATGTTGACATGTTGTGTTTTGGCCTGAAGCTCCGCCCTCCACCTATCGACCAATCACGAACTCAGTAGTGGTTCAAGGGTTGCCAGATCTGCTCTAGTTACCACAGCTGCAGATCTACAAACGTTCTGGCTGGATCTTGCAGTCTATTTGGCAACCTCGAGTCAGGGGGGAGGGGGAAGTGGATACACCGCTCTACAGTCATTTGAAAGTGATTGCAGTACTAGTTTTGGCCACAATCTTACAAACACTTCCCTTTAAAATCCCTGGTAATAACAGCAAATTTGGCTGTCATTTGGCACATCAAGTCAAAACCAAATAAAATATATATAAAACTTTTCTTTTTCATGATACCACAAATGTTTAATTAACATTAAAAAAAAAATGCCTACCTATATAGATCTACCCAGGGACGTGCACAGGGGGGTTGCTCAGGTTGCCCGGGCAACTGCCCATTTGCCCTTCTCGACTCACGTTGCCCTTCCGAGGTGGAAAAAAATAAAATAAAAAAATCGTACAATGGATGCAGAATTTCACGTAGGCCTAGATACAAAAAAATAAAAAATAATAAAATAAAAAAAATAAAAAAAATCGCAAAGCCTCATTCACTTCCATATTCGGGTACCCGTCTGAAAGTGAAAGTCAAGCAATTGCTTGGGGCCCCGAGCTGGCCTGGGGCCTCAAGACAACGACAGGTTAAGAATAAAATGCAACGACAAACTGCTTGAGAGCCCCTTTCATAGTCAATGCAGTAAAGTGCAATGACACTGTTATCGGAATCCCCCTCAAGGGGGCCCTCTCAGTCGTCGCTGACAGCAGCCACCCAACCACGCGATCTCTGCTGCCGGCAAATACAAAACCTCCTCATGAAGTGGAATTATGCTTTAGGAATCCAGAAAAGAAAAAAAAGAAAAAACAAGATAGTGGTAAGTGATAAATTACACTATATAAAATAACTCTATTTGTACAAAAATGGTGTAATTTTGCAGCAGGTAGGCTAGCAAAAATATGTTTATGTTAGCTTACGTTACCTGTCTGATGGCAAATGCTGCTTGTTGTAACCAACAGTAAGTGCAACTTTTTTTCCAAACGGACGGAATATGGTTACATTGTAATATGTTTTTTAACGGGATAAGGAAGACGCAGATCTGTTCCAGAATAACTGTTTATCGTTTTTAATGACATAAAATTGCTATAGCTTTGTAATAGGTTTTGATGAAAGTGGCATAGCATGCTATAGGCTACTAACTATTTTTATACTATGCATAAATAACCTGGAATAGTTAATATAGCATTAATTATTATTATAAACATTATTTAACCAGAAAGAGGCAGAGGAACATGATTTTTTTTCCATAACTTATCTTAATGTGCTAGTGTCGGGATATACTAAACAGTTTATGTAAATATGATATTATTTTTATAAGTTACCAATGGATCTTGAACAGTTACTTTATTCTGTGTGGAAATGTTTACACTGTTGCATTTTGAAGTACAGTATCAGGACAACACACATGTTTTACTGTTACTGTTTCTTAAATATTTAACAAGGTATTAGTCATCTGTTGCAACTTTATAATAGCCTAACCATCCAGATAATGTTTATAGACAGTTTGCAAACCAACTAGTAACCCTTAACAAAGTGTTAGGAATATTTGGTCTGTCTATCTATGTAATGTTTATAGATGTTTTAAAAATGGTTTCTTAAAATTTTACTTTTTTTTTTTTTAATCATTAACCGTTTATCTATAGAAGGTTAGCCATGTCCATTTTGCTTGGGGTCCCCAAAATCCTTCTAACCGCCCTGGCTGAGCCTGCATGAGCGGCACTAGAAGGAGATTGTCGCGGTTGTCGAGTGAGACTTAACGTTGTCGGAAAGGTATAACAAACGGACGATCATAAACTGTTGATGGCAGTTAAATTAATATTGTCTTTTTTTATTAGACTATTGATATTGACTGGTTTGAGTTCTTTATTGGTATAGGCAAGGGAAATGGCCTCAAACGCACCATAATGCAGGAAATCACATCTACGAAATAAAAAAAAATTCTTGGGGGAGAAACCCCCAAACCCCACTGCAAAAAATAGCCCCACCTATTATATTTTTCCTGAGCAGAACATAAATACCACTAGGGGGCATTGAAATAATAATGATAATGGCAATAACAATAATATGTAAGTGGACAGATGGTGGGGGGGGGTGCCCTTTTTTAGGTCAGAGCAACTGCCCCTCAAAAATCCTGTGCACGTCCCTGGATCTACCTGATGGTATGGATCTGATGGTACACATCAGATGTTTTTCCCCAACAGTTAACAAAACGTTCACTTAAGACATAACAGATAATGGGAACTCTCCTAGACAAATATTGAAATACTTTAATTATGTGTATATCAGATCTGTCAGTCAGCACATGTAAGATCATTTTGTTGCATTTCATTTATTCAGACTCAACGATACCACTCTTGTGCTGAGAGCATTTTTCAAGGTACGCATCTCAAAAAAACAAAAATAAAGACACTTTTAGATGTGTAATTGCTATTTGGAGCATTGGGATCTCATCTCTAGATGAGGGCTTAATGAACTTATTTTTGTGAAAACCACAAATTCAACCAAAATGTTTCACCTTTTTTTCCTGTAGCTCGTAATTAGCCCGTGCCTCATTTTGCCAGCGCGGCCCACATATACAGGTAACAAAATAAAATGATTGTAATGTGTCATAACATTTTGCTCATTTTCCCCATCCCCACTCCCAAGACAAGTCTGAGAACCAGAACTAATGTTGGCTATTTCTGCTGATTAAAGCGACAAACATTATGTTGAGTAGTAATGGGAGCAGTGTGGGCCTCATTGGCTCCCTAAACTTATTCCACTGTTTGCTAAATGTGAGCAATCAGGATAGCATACAAGAACGAAAAATGTTTGCAGTTCAATTAAGACATGGACTACTGATCTACAGTACAAAAACAACAGGCTCATTATCTCACTCCAGACAGAGTGCAGAAGCTTCTGGGCAAAGGAAGGTCACGACTGTTGACCATGTCACTGTCTTTGCTCTGAGCTCTTCCTTGCATGATGAAGCAGATAGTTGCGGACAGAATGCACTAACCCTTACACAGCATTCAGCTCAATTACTTGCGTGGGTTTAGGGAGAGGTGATGTTAGAACAGAACATGATGGTAAAAGATATGATCACAGTACAGATATAGACTCTAGTGAGCTGCTTACATGGGACACAAATTAAAGGGATAGTACACCAAACAATGTTCTGTGGAACATAAAAGAATATATTTCTAACCAAACAGTTCTGGCACCCGATCACACATACACCCCCCAATAAACGAAATCCGAACATGCTTGGGTGTGACATGAGGGTAAGTATGGTGACATCTTTTTATTTGTTTTATTTTTATCTTAATGAATCACAGGCAAGATAACTTTAGTAGGATGTAATCACAAAATGCACTGCTAATTTAATAAATAGGATAAATCTATTTATCCTATGAGCTCAATTTAATAAATAGGATCAATTCAAAATAACATGCTACTCTTTTTTGTGATATCTTTATATGACAATAGTAAGAGTCATGTGCTAGTATGCTAATACGAATACATATTGTACATACAAAAACAACACAAAAAAACGCTTTAATAAAAATGTCAATCTAATTATAATATGACAGTTTAATTGAATATTTGTGTATAATGTGTATTTTCATATTAATTAAGACAATCAGACTATTAGTTTAGCAACACGCTAAGATCCAACTACTGAAATCAGTTCCGTTTTCACAAACTACTTGTGACACAAAGTGTTGGTGCATACATGCAGGTTCTTGTTTTAAGTAGGAGGCTGCCTACTGAACAGCACAACACATTCTCACACCCAACTCGTCACATATGGACGCTTGACCAGGACCCCTTGTCGTCACTTTTCAACGAACTGGGCATACCTTTATCGTCAATTTTCGACGCGCTGGGTGCTCCATTCATTTCAATGAGAAACCTTTGGCGTCATACACAGACGCATTTAATTCTTTGCGTTTGTAAAAGCAGACATGATTTTATTAATATTTAAAGGCTACTTTTATATTTTGGAGCAACTAACCCAACTCCTACCCTAAACCTACCCACATCTTAACAATATAAAACACATACCAGGCAAATAAAGTCACATGTATCTATTGCAAAATTTGACCAAAACAGTATAAAAGTATTAGCTCATGTTGCATTCCAAGTCTTCTGAAGTCATACGATATCTTCATGTGAAGAACTGAGTTGATCTTGATGTTTTAATCGCTGAAATGATGATCCCGCTGCCCCGTGAACGAACTCATTAATATCTCATTCAAATTATTCAAAAGACTCCTGAGCATTACGTGATCGGTCACACACGAGAGCCAATGACATTTTACAATCGATGCTGACGTAATGACGCAATTGGTCACAAGACATATGAGAGCCAATGCAATTTCACTATGAAATCTGAAGTACGGGCGGCAATATTTGAAATTTGATGTGTTCGTGATCTTCGGCGTATGGAGATGCTGATCGCTTTTGGGGATTTTCTTCGTGCAAATCAATCGTTTGGCCTCGGAAAACTTGGATTATTTAACTTTTTTAACTCGTGGATGCAGTCGTATGTTATATCCTGTGTTTTATATCATGTTCAGACAAATGGGTAGGTTTAGGGATGGAGTGGGGTTGGGTTACATGTTAAAATGTGTATAAATAAAATAAATGTAAATGAAATCATATTAAAAGTGTCTAAGTTGAGTAAATAAAATAAATGTAAATTAAATTATGCTTGCTGATTTAATTGAGAAGCACTCCAACATGTCATAATGGCAAAATTATAAAACCAATAAATAATTTCAATAAATAAATCCAAAAATAAATTTAACCATGACAATAATATTCCCATTTACAGTGCGTCTGTGTATGACGCCAAAGGTTTCTCATTGAAATGAATGGAGCACCCAGCGCGTCGAAAATTGACGATAAAGGTACGCCCAGTTCGTTGAAAAATGACGACAAGGGGTCCTGGTCGAGCATCCATATGTGACGAGTTGGGTGTGAGAATGTGTTGCAACAGCAAGGTAACTCACTATGTTGGCATTGTGAAGTGTAGTAACAGTTACTCACCTGGTTATTGATCCACATCCCACCCCCACTTCAGCCGTTGTCGGAGAACAGAACGAAATCTGAAACGTTTCTGCAAAAAACACCTTTAACATGGAAACATTTTTGGCTAAAACGTTTCAAATTCCATTCTGTTCCAGTCTCTGGGCAGGTTGGGGCAGGCATGTCACTTAAATTACCTTTTGACTTTAAAATAAATTATGTTCATGGAGAAATCATTTATAATAAACGCTGCAATATTCCATAAAAATATGAATTATTAATATTGTTCATTTGACTTCATTTGCACTTGTTATTTTTAATTAAAATAACTTCTCCTCCCTCCAGCTCATCCCTTCTCTTCTCTGATGATGTGATGGTGGGAAAACCTGTCACTCACATGAGATCCACCCATTGCAGACCACAGCCATCATCCCATCCAATTAATTCCCCATGGACAAAATCAAGACCTGCCCTACATTTTTTCTTGTTTTAGATGCTGTTTCTCTTGGATATACGTCACAGCAGGGAAGCTATTCATTAGTAGAATTTTACATTGTTGACTACTATTGTGATGAGTTGTGTAATGGCGTAATGTGGGTGAGAACAGTAGACATTAAATAACACTGTGTGCATTCATGGTAATCATGCTACTACAGATTCACTATCACTGTTTAACTTCACGGTAAGAAGAAAATGTTATGGTTATTAATAACAGCACTTAAGATAGTTCATGCAGGGGTACAGAAAAATTAGAGTGACACATGCCCGAAGCATCTCACCCATGCATTCCCATGCACCACTGGACACTCAGGAAGGACGCACAATGAAACAAGCTTCCACAATATGGCACAGGGCAGAGACAATTAGAGAGGATTATGCTATTAAAGTCCTTATCTGAATCCTATGGTTTTGATGATGAGCCTAAAGAGCATTAAGAAAAAGACCGCATTAGTGTGAAATTAGATTCTGGACTTGTAGGTGAGCTGCAGTGCAAAATGAATACAATCAGTATTTTAGTTTTCCATTAAAAATATACAAACATCCTTACACCAAGCTGAATTTTCTTGAATTGTGTAAAATGTATTTTCTTTCTGAGAGTTAATACTGCGCAGACCGAGCAACGTATGATAGAAGAAAAAGAAAAAAAACACATGAGTGAATCAAAAGCATAAGGAGTCATTTGCTCTCACTGCACTCGTTGTCATATGGACAAGCCTTCCATTAACAACTACTACTATTACTTACTATTGATTCACATGGCTTTACGACATCGTAAATCATCGACATCAAAACACAGCGAATCCAGCGCATTCATGCAGTTCGCCATAAGTATAGACGTGATTACAAACGAGCAAAAATATTTAAAAAATATAATTAAAAAATAGGATCTCAAGTCTGTGTTCATCTTGCTGACCCTGCCCCCAACTGCTGACGCAAGCAGTTCTTACTTCTAGCCCAGCAACGTTTTAGTGCTACTTAAGAACCACTTTTCCGGGCTCGGAGCTGGTGCTTTGGGTGTGGAAACACAAAGAACCGATTTGAAACTAGGTTCTGGCACCGAACTAGCACCAGCACTGCCTTGGTGGAAACGGGGTAGAAGTGAACCAAGTGAAAAAGGACCCAGTTTTCTTTACGTTCATACTGTCCCTGTAACTGAAAGAGGGCTCAGATCCTTTTTGGTCCACTTTAGTAAGAATGTGGTCTCGGACCCCTTTGTGTTCAGACTGTTGCTTTCTGGATCTAGTCCAGTTCAGTATGTGATGGCTTTTACACATTTAATATGTGATACTGCATATTCTTACACTAGCTCACACATCCACTTTTGTAACTAACATTTATTTTGAATAATTTTCCTTGATTCATTCAATTTTATTGATAACATGATAATTATAACATTTTTGGTAGCATAGGCTACAAAAAATAAACAATACAATAAAATAATAAAAGAAAGATTCAAATGAAATAAACTGCTTTAAATTTTCCAGGTAAAGTATAGATATGCCTAAGCAGCATTCAAGTAAGAAAGGAGAGGAGAGACACTCGTCAATGTTTTCCAGGCACTCGTCAATGACGTGCTGGGAGACATGGTAGATCAGTTCATATAAGTTTACCTGGATGACATATTGATTTTTTCTTCGCCTCTCCAGGAACATGTCCAGCAGATGAGTGCTCCAGAGGCTGCTAGAGAATGGGCTTTTTGTCAAGGCGGAGAAATGCGCGTTTCATGCACAGTCTGTTCCGTTTCTTGGGTATATCGTCTCACCCGAAGGGAATGCGCATGGACCCCGACAAGGTTAAGGCTGTAATAGATTGGACAAGCCCAGATTCCCACAAGGCCCTGCAGAGGTTTCTGGGATTCTGCAATTTTTATTGACGATTCATTCGAAACTTCAGCCAACTAGCCGCGCCTCTGACAGCCTTGACATCCCCCGTCCACATCCAGGTGGTCTAGTGTAGCCGAAGCTGCATTTACCAAACTGAAGAGCCGTTTCGTTTCAGCTCCAATTCTCGTTGCCCCTGATCTATCACGTCAGTTCGAGGTGGAGGTCGATGCGTCAGAGGTGGGGGTAGGAGCGGTTCTGTCCCAGCGCTCTTCCTCGGATGACAAGATGCACCCGTGCGTGTTTTACTCCCATCGTTTGTCGTCAGCTGAACGTACTTACGACATTGGCAACAGAGAACTATTGGCAGTCAAACTAGCATTGGAAGAATGGCGCCATTTGTTAGAGGGAGCGGGGGTTCCTTTTCTTGTCTGGACGGATCACAATAATTTGGAGTATATCAGATCCCCTAAAAGACTTAACTCTAGGCAGGCTCGGTGGGCTCTTTTTTTCGAAATTCGAAACTCGTACTGTCCGGGTTCTAAGAACATACAAGAAAACCCGATGCTTTATCTCGTATTTTTGACCGATCCGAACGCCTGACTACTCCCGAGTGCATTTTTACGGAGAAACTCATAATCTCCACACTCACATGGGAGGTCGAATTGAAGTTCAGAACGGCCTTAGAAGGGGTAACGCCTCCGTCCGGCAGACCACCAGGTCGATTATTTGTGCCAGAGGGATTACGGTCCGACGTCATCAGATGGGGCCATTGTTCCAATGTAGCATGTCATCCAGGGGTCAGTCGAACCAATTTTATGGTCAACCAACGATAACTTGTTGAAAACATGAAATAACTTGTTGAAAACATGAAAACAATGAAAACATTTCAGAGATTCCTGGGGCATATGGCATCCTTGGAGTTATAACACTTGGGTTGATGCATATGAGACTGCTTCAGCATTGGCTTCCGACTTGAGTCCCAAAACAGGCATGATGCAGCGGCACACATGGGGTGGCCATGGTAACAATTTGGCATTGTTTATTCAAACCTTGAACAGATCTTTCATTTCTATGGATAAGTGCAACAGACACACAGCATTGGACTCCTAGACAGCACCTGGACTGCAGTACAACATCAACTGCCTCAAGCGTATATACTCAAGCGTATATACTGTAAATCACCATGGTGGTTTATGCTCACAACGCATGTCGCAACTCTTCCGTCATATCCTCTTCTGGAGTCAGGTGCAACTGGAGTCACTGCAGGCCCCTCACATCCCAGACAGACTCTATAGTGCAGCAGACAAGCTTTAACAATGAGTTACACTACCATCCTTAGTTAGTCTAGCTGATCTGGAATCCAATTCGATTAAATTCAATTAACTTTATTGTCCCTAATGGGGAAATTTGTCTTGGACTTGTGCCCCTCTCGGCACAGATGCGCTGGCACATAGCTGGCCCAGAGGTATTTGCAAGTATGGGTTTCCTCCAGTGCACCTGATTCTAAAAATATTGTGCAAAGTCAGGGAGGATAAAGATCAAGTCTTGAAGTTTGCATAATGCTGGCCCACCTGGTCATGGTAAATACCCCTGAGGAAGGACCTTTTTGCTCACGAATGGGGCTAAATCTTGCATGGAAGACTTTAGCGTGTTATCACCAGTGGTGTTATACACCATCACTCAGGCTAGAGCGCCCCCTACGAGGCAGGCCTGTGCACTGAAGTGGAGTCTGTTCGCTAACTTGTGTCTCCTCCATGGGGAAGACCCACCGAGATGCAGTCGGGTCATTGCTTTCCTTCCTGCAGGAGAAGTTGGATACATGCCTTGAGGTTTGTCCAGCATACTCTCACGTGATCCTGAGATCCTGGCCAGACTACATGCAAGATCCCACTACTTCTTTAGGGACCAAATAGTGAGCTTGCAAGTGCTGCCATGGGATGAGGCAGACCCAGCTTTGTCATTTCTGTTTCCAATGTCCAGTACCCTGCGTGTTTACTTGAACCACATGCACGGCTTCATAAGTTCTGAGCAGCACTTTATCTGTTTTTGGAGACAGCAGAAAGGGAAGGATGTCTCCAAACAGAGCACAACCCTTTGGATTGTGGATGCCATTGCCTAAGCATACCTGGCCCAATGCATACCATGCTTCTTAGGAGTGTGTTGCATTATCCTGGGTTCTAACAAATGATGCCTCTCTAACAAACATTATGGCCAATCGTGTTTTCTGGATTAAAGTAGTCATAAAATAAGAAATAAATTTTTTCTTGGATTTTCCTTTTAAGAGGTCTTTGTACTTCTACATCATTGCCTCTTTATCCCTGCCCACCGATTTGTGTATGTCATGTAGTAGTAGTAGTAGTGAGAAGCAAACACAGGATTACTCCAGCAACAAAACAAAAGAGATGCCTCTGAGGATTGCAAGATGTTTGAAGTGCTAAATTGTGGAAAAACAGTCTTTGGATTGCCTTCCTTGTGATGCTAATACTAATAAAGCTTGGATCAGTAAGACAATTCATTTGATCGCTTTGATTCATTTTTAAACAAAGCAAAATACAAATAAAAGATGATGCAGTGCTGACTATGTTGGATCTGCCAGTAATGTTGCAACATACAAGTGTGAGTAACTGTGTTTTACAATGTGTCACTATTGCTTTGTCTGTTACTGATTGTTTGATATGTACTGAGTAATTATACTTTAGCGAATAATTGTGATTTGCTAGTCCTTCCCTTGCATCGGCAGGTTTTTTTTTGTTTTTTTTTGTTATTATTTTGATCTAAACCAATACTGACTCAAAGCTTCAGTGAGCGAGATCTTCTGTTTTGTCATCAACAAACGATGTTACATTCATTTACAAGTACTTAAAATGTATTTGCCACAACCAAGACTTATAAAGCATATGTAATATGCAAAATTGTTTCACATTGTTGACAAATGTTTCAACTATGTAACAAGATGTTTTTTTTAATTAAATGTTTTCAACAATTGCACATGAGCAATGGCATACTTCCAAGTCTTTAATGTTGGTTGTTTGAAAGAAAGGGTCAACATCAAGATAGAAAATATCTTGTCTATCTTAAAGATAGAAAATAACTAAAAAGCTAAATTAGTAGCTTCTAAATTAGCATGTTTTTTTGTTTTTGTTTTAAATCTAAAAAGCTTATAAATTGACATCAGAGAACATTATAAAATGTAGACCCCTTTAAACCTGCTTTGTATAATTTGGCTGAAAAAACAGAGGGCAAAACATGTCACTCACTTGAGAACGACAAATAGTAAATCACAACCATCTTATCAATTCCCAATGACCAAAATCAAGTCCCCCTGTACATTTTGTTCTTGTTCGAGAAGTTGTTTCACTTGGAAATACGTCACAATAAGGGATAAAGAGACTTTCACGATCCATTAAGCTGACTTTAATGTTTGATCCCCAATTCTGAAGAACTACTCTCTGGCTGACCAACATGTTAAACAGCAAGCCTCCATTTTGTTACGTGCAGCTTAAGCAAATTTAAAATCAGGCAGTGGGTCAGAAAAGTCTATGTACACCAGAGGCACTTTTTAAAATTCCTTCCCCACACTGTTGCTTCAGACTGCACTAACACTGAGCGACAGTTTCAACACCTGAGACCTTGCCTCATGCACAGGCTGCAATGCTGTTAGTAGGAGTTTGCAGATGGGGAATATTGCCTAGGAATAGCATTTGAGTCCTATTAGGTTAATCTCGCTTAACAAGAAATTGACAAAGGGATTTCTCCTAGCCTACCTAAAGCTGCAACTTTAGCCAACTCTCATATCACATCTTCAAGCCAATTTCTGCCAACAATAGCTAAAAAAACAGGGGCACAGATGCATTTGTAGCTAATTAGATGAGACCATGCTTAAAATTGCTTGTGAAAATTGCAAAATAATGACTAGTGGCTCAGAGGCCGTAGGTAATGAGATACTTTATAAAGACGAAACACGTAATTAGCAGCATACTGCCTCCAGGCTTTTTTTCCACCTCAGCTACTCTTACAATCTGTCATATAAATCACATATATATGTGTGTATATATATATATGTATATACATATATATGTGTGTGTGTATATATATATATGTGTGTATATATATATATATATATATATATATATACACACACACACACACACACACACACACACACACACACAGATACACTTATACACATACACACACACACACACACACACACACACACACACACACACACACACACACACACACACACACACACACACACACACACACACACACACACACACACACACACACACACACACACACACACACACACAATCACCTAGTCATATAATTAGAATATCATCAAAAATTTGTGAAACTTGTATATTTTATTCATTCATTACACACAGACAGATATATTTAAAATGTTTATTGATTTTAAGTTTGATGATTATAACTGACATCTAAGGAAAATCCCAAATTCAGTCTCTCAGAAAATTTTAATCTTACTTAAGACCAGTACAAAGAAAGGATTTTTAGAACTCTTGTCCAACTGAAAAGTATGAACATGAAAAGTATGAACATGAAAAGTATGTGCATGTACAGCACTCAATACTTAGTTGGGGCTCCTTTTGCCTGAATTACTCCAGCAATGCGGCGTGGCATGGAGTCGATCAGTCTGTGGCACATAGCTCAGGTGTTATGAGAGCCCAGGTTGCTCTGATAGTGACCTTCAGCTCTTCTGCATTGTTGGATCTTCCTCTTCACAATATCCCATAGATTTTCTATGGGGTTAAGGTCAGACAAGTTTGCAGGCCAATTAAGAACAGGGATAAGCCAGGTACTGGTTGCTTTGGCACTGTGTGCAGGTGCCAAGTCTTGTTGGAAAATTAAATCTGCATCTCCATAAAGTTGGTTAGCAGCTTTGCCCTTGGACTAGAGACTTGCGGGGGACGGATTTTTTCTGTCAAGATTTTGTCCCGCTCCCGCAGAAATATATATTATTTTCGCCCGCTCCCACCCGCAAAAAAAAAAAATCAAGTTTCGTACCATGAATTTGAAATGTTACTTTTTATTAAATTTGAAATTTTCAATAAATATGAATACTTTTTTCTACATTAAAATTGTACTATGTCACTTTGAGAGTAATTAAATTAATAGTGTATAAATGTTGCAAGTTTAAATGTTGTTTTATGTTTATATGTTTATATGTAACTTTGATGAACTGTATATGCAAACTCAGCTGCCTATCTTCGCCAGGACACTCCTGCAAAAGAGATTTTAATCTCAGGAAGTCTTTTTCCTGGTTATATATAAATAAACACTGGTTGGTCACTGAATGACAGAATATAATTATTTTAACAGTAGTAGCTATTCAAGCAAATGTAAAACTAGTAATGAAACAATGGTAGATGCATTTGAGCAGGTTAAAATAAATAAAATGTTGGTTACATGTGTGTTATTTATAATTGCAAATACTCAGATATATTCTTATTGTATATTAATGGTACATTTACTTTTGCCAAAAATGTCTTTAGTCATCAGTGTCATTTATGTTTTTGTTGAAATCATGATGCCTATTTTTTCCAGAATTCCTTAATGAATAGAAAGTTCAAAAGAACAGCATTTATTTGAAATAGAAAAACTGTACAATATAAATGTATTTACTGTCCCTTGTATTTAATGTATCAATGATCAATGTAATGCAACCTTGCTGAATAAAATAATTTCTTAAAACAAAATAATTCTATAATACTAGTAATAGCTCCTTTTTAAGTATTACAATTATATAACAATAATTAGCTAAGTAATAATTGTCACTCTTTAAATTCACTACAGGATGTAATTATAGAGGAGACTGAACATGTCTCTTAAAAAACAAAGCAGCAACGCATTGCACATTCACTCATAATTTACAAGTGCCGCACAACAACCATTGACTATTTGTATTTAAGAGCTCACTTTAAGTCTAGCATTTTGCAAAATAGGAACATTGACTGTCATGAAAGAGAAAACAAACCTCTCTGACTAAAGTGCACAATGCAGGACTGCTCTCGTGCCCCTCTGAAGAGCGCTGTGAGAGTTTGGTACACACACGGGCAGTGTGTAATTACAGCCATGCCATTGTTGTGTGGTCTGGGCAGAGTGACCCAAACCTGAATGGATACATCAGTGACACATGTAATCTAACAGCGATGGTCTAACAGACTGAGATCTGACATATAAACATGGACAAATAAGCAATAAGCTCTAAAGCTGCACTGTTGCCAGTGAAAAGAGGCTGGTGAATCTCTCCATCTAAAGTTTCCCAGTCACTACATACTTGTTACAACAGACAGTAATCTGCCCACAAACAAAAGCAGTGTGAGTGAAAAATTCAACAAGATCAGAAATTATCTACATCATTCTATCAGGAATTAATTTGATTGTGAAAAAAAAAAGTTGTGACATCATCAAATCATATATTTTATTTTTATGTTGTTGTTGTTTTTTTTTCTTTTGACATTGTGCACAATTAGACCAGAAACATACATTAAGAATATAAGAAAGAAAATAAATACATAAATAAAAAAGATTTCTTAAGGCCAGTGATATGGCTGAAATGTTCATCTTATGTGAATTTACATCATGTTAAACATAACCATTTGTCAAAGGCACTATTCATTTTTATTTTTGGTTTAAATGAAGAACTTTTGAGAAGAAATGTATGCTCTTTGCAGATGTTCATTACTCATTTTGTTTGTTTTATATCTTTAAAAATGCATTGAAATTAGATAAAGGATTCATGTTGTAAATGTATAATTAATTAAAGTAGGGCGGATTAAATAATTAATTAAGCAATAAGGTGCAATAAGAGGATGTGCTGTACAGTGAATAAGTCACAGTCTTGAGTACCTTATTGTTTTAATAAAATGGTTACCACAAAATATAAATATTACAGCAAAAATGTATAAATATAAAATTCTAGTTCATTATGTAAAATCACTACATTTCTTCCTTCCGCTGGGAAAAAAAAAAAATTAGTTTAAAAGGTGTCATGAACAGGCTTTTTTTATACTGTTGTCTGAGGTCAACTAATGATGTTTGTTTGGTTTTTACATTCAAAAATATCATAACTAGTAAGTAATAGGCTATTTTCTACACTGGTTTTGAGGCTGTCTTCTGACGCTGGGTTTTGATGGACATGCCGCAGTGGAGACTTGGAAACGCCCACAGCTAGGATTGGAGAAGATTTGCATATTTAATGAGCTCCGGCTCCGCTGTCAATTCACATGAGGGAGGGGTTGATTAGAAAGCAGCACCGGAATGATTCTCTCGATGACAGGGCTTGTAAACGTCTTTATCAAAAAAAAAAAACACTATGGTTTATTTATCATCCACCCACGATTGATTGGAATGTTCTTTGGCCCGCCCAATTGGTGGATATAAGCTTGAACCACGTGCGGCCTAGATCAAGAAAGGATTATTATTTCACTGTTTGTGATTTACTGGCCTGATGATGGGCTTATGTTTTGGTAGCCCGTCTGGAAAACACACAGCCCCAGCCCCCAGACTACTTAAAAAAATTACATATAAAAAAGACGTTTTACCCACATAAGTGTGCTGCACCATTCCTGTCGGATCCAATATAGAAGGCACAGCATTGTGTTTTAATCTCAATACGTCTGCAAATCCCACATCGATCCGAGACTTGTTTACAAACAATTCCGCAGTGAAATGAAGCGAACACACATGTAATGTCTTCCTTAACTCTAAACTTCATTAACAATAAAGTTCAATCTCACAGTTAGGGTTGGGCATCATTTTGATTTGAACGATTCAGATTCTGATTCTTATTTTCGATTCCGGTTCTTTCCGGTTCTTTGAGGGGTGAAAACATGTCACATCAATATTCAATGCTATTTTCGATTCCACAGGGAGGAAAACGCTGCATATACTGTCAATTAGATATTTTTTTTATATAAAAAATGTTTTTGTCAGTCATCAAAAATTTCTTCTGAAGAGATCACTTTATATGATAAAGCTTACAACGGGGTAATTGTGTTGCAATAGCTTACACACAGCACAAGTAAGCTTGATTTCGAATGGTAAAAAATATGAATAAACAGTAATAAAATAAGAACAAATAAACATATTACAAACAATAGCACAAATAAATGCAATAGAATAAAAGGTATGAAATAGTCTGCTTTCATTTTTCAGGTATGTCTAACATTCAGGTAAGAAACCGAATAAAACGCAAAGTAGGCTAATTAAATTTAAAATAACATTGGATAATGTTTTTTGTAAAAAAAAAAATATATATCTTCATATGAAACCATTAAAGTTAGACAAGTTGATCAGTCAAGAGCAGTGTGATCGTTTGTCTTTTTGTAGTTTTACTTTGAATAACAAATGACTGCTGTCCCTTTAAGAACTGCCTGACTCATGGATCCTAAACACTGTTCCTGTTACTCATTCTTCATTTCTTCCTGAACTGTTTATGACTGTGTTTACATTAATACTCGTCAAGATGTGCACTGAGATTTTTTTTAGTGTATTTGACCAATAATAAGCTGGAAAAAGAAGCAAATGTTTGCACTTGTATGTCAGAGCCGGCTGTATAACGGTGTGTGTGTGTGTGTGTGTGTGTGCGTGCGTGCGTGCGTGCGTGTGTGTGTGTGTGTGTGTGTGTTAAACATGATAAGTTCTTTGTGAATATTTGGGTGCTGTGTTGTTTTAATCAGTATTTGTCATTCCAAATAAAATAATTAAATGTGTGTGTGTGTGTGTGTGTGTGTGTGCGTGCGTGCGTGCGTGCGTGCGTGCGTGCGTGCGTGCGCGTGTGTTTGCATAAGATGTGAGCGGGACATCTGCGGGGATAAGTTAACAGTAAAAAAAAATGTTCCGGTTTTTGTTGGTTTAACTTTAAAAAAGTAAGTAACCTGGTTGCCTGAAATTTTGCGTTTATTGAAATTTAAAAAATTAGTTGATACAATGAAAGAAATTTGTTTAATAAATAGAAACTCAAAATATTTTTGTATCTGAACCACATAAAAAATTTGATAAATCATGAAAATAGCACCATTTGGCATGTTTCACTGCGTCATCAGAAATAAAACACACACAATTACCCAATATGCTTACAAAATATTTTAATAATATTTTAATAAAGGTTGTCGAATCTCAAAAAATGTTCTTTGTATTAACTCAAAATTTTTTAATTTCAATGAACTCAAAATTTTAAGGCAATCAGGTAACTATTTTTAAAATAATTTTTTACAGTGTAGAATTATGTGCGATCCCGTGCGAAATTCAGACCGATCACAAACTAATACTAACACTAACACGCTGTCATGAGGAAAAGTCCAGCAGAACGCACGTTCGCCGTGTTCAGGGGGTTAACCGGGCTGAGTGAGAATATGCGGTGCGTGTCGACTCGCTGACGGTCAGAGAAGAGGACAGGAGATCACAGCTGGGATTGATACTGTAGAAACTGAGTAGGCTATCGTATCTTTTCAGATATTTCAGTATCGATATTTTTGACAACACTAGTTGCACTGAGCTGACCCAGGCTTTTTAAAAGTGAAATAAATCCACACTTAAGAGAGCCCCTTGCCCCATGGCCAAAAGAACAAGCGGGCGTGCATGCACGCACCGGAAATCAGGTGGAAACCAAAACTTGCTCGCTTGGAACCGATGATCGGAACCGAAAGTAAATTTTCTAAACGATTCCAATGGCATTATTATTTTTAAAACGGTTCCAAGTTAGAACCAGTTCTCGATGCCCAATGACTAAAAATATAGTTCTTTGACTAAAAATATCGTTTTCAGCTTTGAAACCTACCCTATATTCGAGGGCTGAAACAAACTATTTTATAATAGCATGTAGACAGTAACAGCCCACCAGACAGGGTGACCCCAAAACACTGTCCTTGTATGCCTTTTTACCCCTTTAAACTGGGGTAAGAGAACAAGTGCAGTGCCACCAGTGGAACTTGACAGTTAGGAGCCCATGACCTGAACTCACAGAGATTCCAGAAATACCAGTGTCATGAACCAACATGCTGGCGTGGTTGTATGCCAGTAAGGAACGCGGTAGGAAATGTCTGAGAGTGCCAGTGCTGCACGCCCCTGTCACATCACACCCCGAAGGCTGTCATTTCATTGAGGTTCAGATTAATGTCACTGTTTCTGTGCCTGTGTCAGCAGCAGTACTCTCTGACTACCGCCGACTCCTTCTACAACTCTACCACACAATTTCCATCAACACCATGTCTGATATGCTACAGATAAGACTCTGATTCCAAACCAACTGAGCTGACTCACTGACTACTTTCTACATAGGAAGCATCCTACATCAAATAACTTTCCGTTTTTATCGAGCATCATCTCAAGCAGTCTTAAATGAGTTAAATGAAGTCTTAAATTATTGTAAAGAGTTGTGAGAAAATGGCATGTGTATCAGTTCTTAAAGTGACAGTGGCCTAATAAACCTGCTGCTGTCTGTCATTAATGATAACCAAACAAAATAAAAAGAGAAAATCACTTCCTGCCCATGACTGAATAACTTTTGTAGCTTTAATAAGGATCGATCTATATTTAATTTATAATTCATGCAGTGAAGACTGAAGTGTTAAATAACTATTCAATTGCTGTTAGACCTGTTAGACTTACCTAAAAATCTTAAAGCACTATTTACAAGGTTACATGGGTAACCAATTTTTGGTGAATTTTGTCAAATTCAAGTAAAAATCTGAACCGTCTGACTGGGCCAATAGAAAAAAAATGAGCCCTGATATATTGAAGCACAGGTAAATGTGACATTTATTATAATGGAATTATGTGAAGATTGTTTTAGGTTCACTTAAATTAAAAGTGTGTTATATTTTTAAGGCTATTTAATGTTAAAACAGCTTTCGAACATATTGTAATTGAATTATAGTGTAATGCTGAATTTCTATTATGGCTAAAACTGAGAAAAATCTAGAGATATCAGTATTGGTATTGTGATGCTTTCTGTCATAAAATCTTATTTCATAAAATGCCATCAAATAAAGATTTATTATCTATTACATTTTTTTTTTTTTTTTTTTTTTTTTTCTGGGGTGAGATTTAAATCGAATTTATAATATATAACCTATATGTTGTTTCTACATTCATTTGGAGATTAAATGTGAAATACATTAAAAACTTAGGTGTGATTAATTAAAGAAAAATGTGTGATGCTTTTTTTTCTTATTTTTTTAATTGACAGCACTGCTAATTTTATTAGCATTATTTACCACTGACATGTTTCTCACTTACTGCAGCATACTGAAAAAATAAGATATTATGAAAAATACCTGCATAGTTCTGATTTCACTAGATCTTAATGCAGCTTTATTGTGCTGTTCTTATTGATAAACCATAGGGACATTGGTATTCATGCTGTTGCTTTAATCTCATATTTACAGGACAGAACATTCTCTGTGAGAACTGGACTTTTTAAGCCCGGGACACCCAAAGCCGGGCCGACTTTGTTTTTCATAGTGTTCCACTTAGTTTGCTCTAGTCGGACACTGTCTGGGTTTTTTGGATCAATTCAACATGTAGAATCGGCGTCTGGCTGTCGGTGGGAGAGAGAACTCTGATTCCCTTTCAGCTTAGCAAATGAGTCGGTGTACGAGAATAATAGTAAAACAGCAAGCAAATAAGTCAAATAGTTGAGATAGTTTTAATTTCATGTCATCTTACCGAGTGTTCCAGCGCAATTTTTTTTTATTATTAACATGAGCGAGTGGGATAAAAAAAAAACATGATCAGCAGGATTGATATTCAAAAAGGTAAGTGTGCGCTGATTTGTTTACTGTTTGTGTATCTGTAGCCTGGAGCGTAGGTTTCCCTTTTAAAGGATGAATGCAGAAGAATGTATCATGTGTGATCAAGTGCAGATTTTTGGCCCAGACACGGCCGAAGAGAGGCGACAACACGGTATGCATTCATCGCTGCTAGTTCTTTGATGACGGGTTGGTGTGTCTCTGCCTTTACATCATCCTCTGTACCTTTTAAGTGTGGTGTCCCACAAGGTTCTGTACTGAGGCCATATTAATTTGCTTGATTTTACGTCTTAGTTACATTTTTCAAAAACATGGCATCTTGTGTGACTACCATGCGGATTCACCTTCCTGTGAAGTCATTGATTTGATTGAAGTCTTTGAGGCCCTGTATCTCTTTGATTGTCCTGAGGATATATATATATATATATATATATATATATATATAAGCACACAAGGTTTTGTTACAGATTTTTGATTTATGATCTTCATTCATCCCCTCTCTTTCCCATATCTCATGCTGTGTTCACAGATCTGAGATTGTAGTGGACAAGCAGGCACAAGTATGATTACTTCATGCTGAAAAAACTACAGCTGGGAAAAGCAGGCTATACTCAAAGAACACACAAATAAATGTTTATATGAATCATCGCTAATGTTAGCTTGAGCATCAATTGCAAACATTTTTACAATAGAAGTCGATATTGTTATACGCCTACACAACTGCTTTAGCTTGAAAACAGCTTAGGCTAAAGCAGTTGTGTAGGTGGACTACAATGTTTGTTTCTATTGTTATAAAGGGGTTTTCAAAAACTCTAGCACTAAGTATTAAACTCATCCCGATGCAGTTTTGCTACAAATATGAATGATCATGCAGGTTGTTGATAAGAGGTGTGCTGTAACTTTACTTTTATAAATATAACTGATGATTTTCGACTTTTTTTAGCCAGTAAGCCAAAGATCAGCCTAACAACATAAAACAACCTCCACCAACACACTGTAAAAATAAATATGGAGAATGTACTGGTACTTTTCTGCCAGGGCATTGTCCAGTAATTTTACGAAAATGTCCTTCATATTTATACAGAGTCAGTGCATGAGATGTTCTATATCATGTAAAACAGGAACATGAACAGAATATTCTTTTTCAGATTAAGGTCAATAATTAGATTAGATAGAGATAGAAATAGATAGAGCTGTCCATGTAAACGTAGCCACTGTTAGAGCAAGTTGTGCACCAGCAAATGCCACTCATATTACTTTATAAAATATAAAAAAATATTGTTATTCCTGTATGATAAACATCCAAGAAACATCTCCAAAGGAAAACAATTAGTCAGCATTGATGGTAGTCACATGTGAAAAGTAAAAATAGTATACACTGTAAAAAAATATATTCAATAAGTTGTTTTTACATTGTTTTACCTCATCAAAATAAGTTAAGAAATATTAAACTTGTTTTTATTAGTTATACAAGATGTAACTCATTTTTTAAAGTCAGTTTAACATAATTTAATTTGAAATAACTTAATCATCCAAGTCGATTGGACTGCAAAAGTTCAAAATTTGCATTTTTTTAAGGTATACTTCTTTGAAAAAGAGTATACAGTATATTGCTAAAATAATAAGATTAAGACATTCTAAGAAAAGACATTTTTAAGTGTAAACTAAATGCAATGTTTTCTAGCTCTATTATAGTAGCTCTGAATGTGTTTTCAACTTTTAAAGAGGAAAAAAAAAAACAGGTGGACCAATATCCTCCTGAAATCAAACCGAATAATAAAATATCATAGTTTTATCCAACCTTAAACAGTAAAAAAAAAAAATAATAATACTACTCTATCATGCAAAATGTATTTCTTTGTGAACAAATGTTGTGAATCAGAGTGGTTATGTTCGCACATGGATTTGGAATGAGATAATGTTTTATTTTACAACACTGAACAATAACTGCATACATTTCAGTTTAGGTTCTGCTTATTCATTTCAGCAACCCTGTTGTACGTTCTCAGAAACCCCATCAGTAAATGCTTTGTTTAATAGTATGCCATAATAAATGATTATATGCTGATAAAAAGACATGCTTGTGATGGATGAACAATTGATCCATTTCCAAATAGCAAACCTACCAGTATGCCTCTGAAAACTGTAGCTTATATAACATTATTTTCCCCAAATGTCAGACTCGGGTACTTGATAAATCTGTTCACAAGGATAATGTCTTAAAAGTTCCTAGGTTTTCAATCACTGTACCTGAACAATAACCAATTTACTGGATGAGTGAACTTACATTTTTTTTTTACTTACCACCTACATTTTTTGGGGAACAGCCAGAGGTCTCCATAAACAAAACAGTTTAATTAACATATACAATAATATCTTAATGAAAAATGTAAAATGCATTAAAGCCAGCGTCAGGGTTACTTTTAGGAGTATGGGAGAAAAATATATTACTAGCTCAGTATAAAACAATTTCGAGGTCAATTTGAAGTCCTCACTTCGATAGTCAAACTAAGTGTGTGTTTGTCACGGTTAAATGACTGGATGATTAATGTGACTGGTGTGTTGCCCTTAACCTCAGAACACCTATAAGGCATCATTGTTGTATATCCTAAAATAGTAATATCAACACTTTAATCCACATCGACAGCCCTGTCAACTCACTGACAACATGCATTGTCTAAATGCCATCTGAAGGCATGGATGTGGGTTTTAAAGGGACAAGGAAACACCATTGAAAATCCCATGAAACTACTTTCCTGTGCTGACATGAGACCTCAATATTTTACACAATGTGCAAGCTAAATTAACAGTCTCTGCCACTTTGGAAGCACTTCTGTGCCACCCTTTCAGTATAAATTTGGCACTACAGCCATTAGCGTGGTTGAGCGTTGTTAGTAATTGAGAAATCTCATGACAACCCAATCTCATGAAAGCACACTAGGTGGAAGGGGTTTGCAGAACGGTCCCCTGCTGGCACCGAAGGGGGACGGGCACCGTGTAATGTGGTGAACACCGACTCACCCCGAAGAGGACTGCCATCAGAAGTCTGACCCTTCCGGGGTTTTTTTTCTTTTTCTTTTTTTCAGTCATATATCAACCAGACAAGTGAAAATGGTCTGGATGAAAGTCTTAATATAATGTACTAATACAGATAACTTCAGAACTAAATATTTATCATTTAATTCCTCAAAATGAAAATGCAGCCAAATATAAACCAGACAAGTAAAAACCGTCTGGATGAAAGACTGAATATAATGTATTAATACAGAAACTTCAGAAAAATATTCATCATTTAATTACTCAGAATTACATGCAACCAAATATCAACCAGACAAGTAAAAATGAAAGCCAACAGGAGCAGAGCAGACTCTAGTGCTTATGTTACATGTAGGGAATTATATAGGCCTATATATGAACACTGTCAGCTCCCTTGACCATACATGCGCCACTCCCAAACAATAGGCTACAAGTTTGTGGGGATATGCGTTGTAGGCTACAACACGTATCCCCACCGAATCGAATCATTGTTAAAACGAATCGTTACATCCCTAGTTTTGACTGAACCTCTTCTACTTTTGCTGCATGAGATGAGAACACATCTTTACAATTTTCTGGCTCTTAAAAGAGTCTGCGTTTGTGATGTATGTCCTTATTTCATGCAAAACGCTAGCTCGCTCTGTCTGGATGCATTAAAATCTGCTCTAAGTTTGCATTTTTGTCACTTATCACAAATGCGCACTTCAATAAGCCGACAGAAAGCAGGTTAATGCATTTACATGCATCGCGAAATCGGGTAAAAATGAAAAAAATGACCTGTCCCGACCCGTTTATTTAAGCAATTTATGACTCCGATAAAAGAAAACGAGTTACCGCGTTTACATGATCATGTTCATTGTCAGCTTATTAAGCATATATGGCTTAAGAACATGCATGTAAACGCACCCAATAATTGAACACTTCTGCATAGTGGATCCTTAAAAAGGCAGATGACTAAATGCATGAATCTAGCTTTTAGAAAACCACAACCACAGCCTACTGTTGCTATAGTTATGAATGCAACAGCCATGGGCATCTAACTGATGGTAAATCATACACTCTAAAAAATGCTGGGTTAAAAACAACCCAAGTTGGGTTGAAAATGCACCGACCCAACAATTGGGTTGTTTTAACCCAATGGTTGAGTTGTTCTTACCCAGCAATTGGGTTGTCTTAAGCAACATTTAACCCAACCACTGGGTTAAAACAACTCAACCACTGGGTTAAAACCACTCAACCATTGGGTTAAAACAACTCAATTGTTGGGTCGGTGCATTTTCAACCCAACTTGGGTTGTTTTTAACCCAGCATTTTTTAGAGTGTATGCTTATATTCATATTTTTTAGATAACATTGTATATGCTTTAATAGATAGTACATTTTAGATATTACATATTTAGTTCAAAAAGAAAAGTTTTTTAAAGACTTCGATGGTCAAAATTATATTACAACTTTTAATTTTTATATTAAACATATTGTATAAAACCATTAATGTAAAAACCAATGCAACCATTACCAGAAGCTAGTGATTATAGATTATAAAGTTTTGAATATGAATATTTTTCTTACAAAAAACCCATCGGTCCATTAAAAAAAAAAAAAAAAAAAATTCAGACCTCTCCAGTTGAACATTTTCTAGTGACTGGTGGTCACACCTAAATTTTCCAGTTGGCAAAATTGTGATTTGATACAATTTCATTCACAGAAATTCAATTTGGCCAATCAACATTTTCAATTGGAGACCTGATTTTTTTTTTTACAGTGTTTGCTTCAGATGCCACCCAGTCGAAACATTCCTTTAAAATGTATTTTGTGTTCATAACAATAACTTAAAAATGCTGCAATACAAAAGTACTGAAGTTGTCCAGAAAGTACAAAATGCTTGACATTAGACAATGTTGATGTAATATGTAATAAATGGTTTGATGTGAAGGTATGTTCTTGAGATTTGGAACGCTCTGTCATTTGTCTGCAAGAATCCATTAACAACCCATTTGCAGCGATTTTCTGGGATTTCTGTCTGCCTGCAGATGCTTCACATGGTTTTACCTTTCACCTCATCCCAAAGGCTGAACATCTGGAGTTTTAAAGTATTTTTGTGAAGATTTAAATTCAATTCATCTTGTTCATTAGACATTATTCCATGGGCATTAAGCTGAAGGGGGGGGGGGGGGGAATGTTCCTTTAATATTAATGATGAATCTATGTGAATCATTTCACAGGATACACAGACACTGTCATTGTCAAACCATCAAAGCATCTTGTTGAGAAACAGGATTTGTTCTGCCATAGTTCTGTGTGCTTGGTGATAATGTGTATTGTGCTTGATAATCCTCCGAATGAATGCTATATGATAAAAAGCACATTGATTATTTAAAATCTCTATATTTTCAACAATGTAACTGCTTTACCTAAAGGCAAAAGGCAGAGGGTTTGCTTAAGGCTCTATTTAGCCCAAGTCATCAATATTTAACGGCAGCCATTAGCCTCACAATTTAAGTCAAATATTGCATGAAATGTGCATTAAACAGTCTGTCGAAGAGCAAGGAAAACAGATAGGAAAAGAGAGAGAAAGAATGTTGTATTAATGGCAATTAATATGACAGAGGTACTTTAAAGGGTTAGTTCACCCAAAAATGAAATTGATGTCATTAATGACTCACCCTAATGTCGTTCCACACCCGTAAGACCTCCGTTCATCTTCAGAACACAGTTTAAGATATTTTAGATTTAGTCTGACAGCATATCTAAGTGTATGCACACTATACTGTCCATGTCCAGAAAGGGAATAAAAACATCATCAGAGTAGTCCATATGAGACATCAGTGGGTTAATTAGAATCTCTTGAAGCATCGAAAATACATTTTGGTCCAAAAATAACAAAAACTACGACTTTATTCAGCATTGTCTTCTCTTCATTGTTTTTTTTTTCCAATCCTCAAATAAAGATTTGAACGGTTATGAATCAGCGTATTGATTCAGGATTCGGATCGCCAGTGTCACGTGATTTCAGCAGTTTGACACGCGATCCAAATCCTGAATCAATACGCTGATTCATAACCGTTTGGAATCTTTATTTGAGGATTGGAAAAAACCCGGAAGAGAAGACAATGCTGAATAAAGTTGTAGTTTTTGTTATTTTTGGACCAAAATGTATTTTAATGTAATGCTTCAAGAGATTCTAACTAACTTACTGATGTCACATATGGACTACTCTGATAATGTTTTTATTCCCTTTTTGGACATGGACAGTACAGTGACTTGGATACGCTGTCGGACTAAATATAAAACATAAACTATGTTCCGAAGATGAACGGAGCTCTCACGGGTGTGGAACGACATTAGGGCGAGTCATTAATGACATCAATTTCATTTTTGGGTGAACTAACCCATTAATGAGGATTTGTAATGTGACAGTTAACTCAGTTCTTCAGAAGAATTTCGTGAGAATGGCTAATTGATTTTGAAGTTGTTGCTAGTTTTTAAGGGCACATCATAGGTTCTGACTGAGCGAAAGAAAGTTCTCTACAACCTCCTTTAACAATATCCTCCCAAAAAAGCACAGAGGAGCACACAGTTACACTCAACATTCAGAGCGAGCAGGGCTGGATTTACTCAAAGGTTACACGTCCCCTGTCAAATGCCAGGAAGATTTTCCAGAACCACAGAAAAGGGTATCATGCTGGGTCATCTTTACAGAGGCAGGAAGACAACAAGGCATGTCCGAACCCATTGATCTGCTGAAATACATTCAGCTGATTGTTCTTTAAAGGCGGCATAGATGTATCAAGATTTTTGTTTCAAAGATTCCAATCAACCAATTAGATTTGAGGGACAAGTTTAGAGTTTATGTCAATGTAAGGCTTACAACCATGTACCAGTGTTATTCACCCATGATTTCCTTCTGATTTTAGGAATAAGTTATGGGTAGGGTTATGTTTAGGACTAGGTGTGATTTTTTCTTACTTGACAAAATCAAGTTTCTTGTGTAATGTGAACACCACAGTGATGACCATATAGTGTAAGCTTGCCTTAAGCTTTCAGAGGCAGACAAGATTTCAACTTCACAGAGACTTGTTGGCTTTGAGCTCAGGTTGCACCATGTTCTGATTTTCCACATCCTCATATGACCTGCATTTCTTGTTTGCAGTGATGGTTCTCAAACTACTACTAAACAGTGGAAATACTTAATGACAATAATTGACCAAACTCAGACTTATATTTTTGTATTCAGAATTTATATCATTCAAAAGTTTGAGGTTCAGTAAGATTTTCTCAAGTTTTTTAAAAGTCCCTTCTGCTCACCAAGGCTGCATTTATTTGATCAAAATACAGTAAAACTGCCATGAAATAGTATTATAATTAAGAAAAAATACTTTTGTATACTCCAGTCTTCAGTGATCTGTCTACAGAATTCAAATAAGCTGTTTTGATTCTCAGTTATTATCGATGCAGCCTTGCTGAGCATAAGAAACTTTGTTCAAACCCATAAAAACATCTAAATTATTCCAAACTTTTGTCTGGTATAGTTTATAGGCAGGGTTTTAAAATCAAAAATGTCCGAAATTTGAAGTGTGAGTGTTGGGGGGCATCTTCCCCAGAAAAAATTTAGATTTTTCTGATATTGCCAAAAATATTGGGACACCCCTCCAAATCATTGAATTGAAGTGTTACAATCAGTTCCATGGCCAAGCTCAAGTACCTACACATGCAGAGGCTTCTACAAACATTTGTGAAAGAACGGGTCGCTCTCAGGAGCTCATTGAATTCAAGCGTGGTACCATGATAGGTTGCCATGATAGGTACCATGATAGGTTGCTTTTTAATCGTTTTTCTATTTAAATATGCACTAAATTATTATCTTTGACCATTGAGCCACGTCTCACAGATTTTTCAACGTGTCGTGCTAGAGACCCAGCCTTCTTTTCCATTCATCAGCATTGTAGTTTGACACTATTGCCAGAGTGTTGTGTTTTTGAGCGCGAACACATATTCTGTTTAATCATCTGTTATGCCTGTCACTCAGACATCAAAAAGATGTCAAATTGAACAGATAGTGAAACTGAAGTTATTCTTCTTACGTGGACGGATGAAGACAACGGTGCTGCTGTTGTGCGAATGGTCTCTAACCGGTTAAAAGCCAGATCGCTGTTGCTTGTGTGAACAGCATATTTGTGTATTAAATGTAGTAATTCTGGTAATTTGATGGGCAGCTAGGACAATCTTGGTACTGTGCAATATCCTTGCAGCTCTTAATTATAGATAATATTATAATAGGCAATTATTTCACAACCTTCATTATATACACCTTGGAAAAATACAGCGGCCCAGTGACCTCACAGTCAGCTAAGACCACGGTAGTGTATATGAGCTGGAAGGTAGTGTATATGAGCTGTGCCTATCTAGCTGAGAGGAAGAAGTTGCGATGTGTGTCTGTTTTTTTTTTTCCCCCTACAAAATCATTTCCCTCTGGTCTTTTTGGATTTAGTGACTTTAATTCAGTCGTGCCCAGGACAAAGTGCCAGAAAAAGCCTCCAGCAGTCGATCTTGTAATGAAAACAGGGAACAAGACCTGCAGCCCAGACGGCTCCTGTGACCTTTTGAGCTCAGCTCAGACTCCCAGGCGCTCTCGTTTCTTCACTAAACTAGAGTTGTTCTTCACCTGATACTCATCACACAACCTCAAATGACTCAAACCATGCTAATCTGAGATTGTTGAATACACAGAAGAAACACACTGATGCAGAGTGCATCTGTTTACACCAGCATCTCTGATCAGCGAGCGTTTCCGTCCAGGTCACTTTGTCATTGTGTGTATGTTGTGGCTTGTACTACACTTATATTGACAAGAAATAAGAAACTACAGGGTGTTTTATCCCGGTGATCCACCATAGAGACAAAAATAACAGATTATCAAGCACACAGCTTGACGTTTAAAGGTTTTTCTGTATCTAACAGAAATCTGCACGGCTGTAGATTAAAAGGGTGAACTCAGATGCCCTCTGGGGTAACCAACAGGGGAAGCTTCGAAAACATATTGCACAAGCTTATGGTCTTATAAGAACAGATGGGCTGCAGTGCTAAGGGTGAACAATGGGGCCAAGATAGTGTCACCATTACAAAGGATTATTTAAAATAAAAAATATATATATTATATTTTGGGATCTGAACCTGGGTCCCTGTCTTTGGCATTATCCAGAATCACAAGCTCCATCCAAAATTGCACATTTAGTTTGAAACTTCCTTTGCGACCATTAAAAAGTAATTTATTTAAAGTAAACTACAAGAGCACTATACACTATACGCCATAGTTTATTGGGTCGTTTCACTGTCATTTATAACAACTCTCCTAGTGGCCTCAAGGAATAGTAAAATATAGGTCATAGGTCATCAGGTATTTTTTTGCCTACACTGTAAAGTAACCCTATAAAGCTCTAAATACTTAAATGGTTTGATTAGAAAATCAATAAACAAATCAGTTCAGTTACATTAACTGTTACGCAAATGTAGAACTTTCTTTTTCTTTTGAGTTCACAGCACTTTACAGTTTTTGCCCGTTGCTTGAACACATTTTGCAAAACTTTGCTCGTTGTGCCAAAACGCTACACAGAAGTAAACATGACACAACACTGGGAAATATACCATTCACATCTGTGTCAAATTGAAACTCTACTATCAAAACTTAAACTCTGCTACAAAAACCTAACATTGCTTTGTCAAAATGTAACTCTGATGACACAACAGGGCTGGGCGATATGGCCCAAAAAAATTATCACGATATAATTTTCCATATCAGTCGATATATATCACAATAAATGTAACATTTGTATTTCTTTAAAATTGAAAGGCATATTTTTGCTCCTAAGTGAAAGATGTAGAAAAAAGACAGTTAACTGTGGTTCCCTTTCGAGAGAGGTTCCTCGTATTACGTATGGGAAAAACTCCTTTTCTCGAGAATGTGAAGCAAAACTTTTAATAAAGGTATCTATGTAAAGCGCAGTGAGCTGCACGGCCATAGCCCAGCGCAAGGAGCGCTCTGATTGGCCGGGCTGCGGCAACTGCAGGAACCTATGGTGAGGCGGCTGAGAGGAACGAACCAATGGGGGGCGTTCCAGAAGCCCGCCGAAAAAGGTGCTTATATTTGCCATAGACAGTAAAAGAAATGGACGGAGCGTTCCCATTGACGTCTACGGCGAAAGAATGAAGTCAACCTAGGGGCACTCACTTCCTGATGGCTGAGCGAACTGCGCAGGCTCAGACTGAGCTTGACGACGTAGATGTGACGTGAGCCTCCTGTCTGACAGCTGTGAGTCTTCTAGTAGATGTGGAAAGCGTAAGCTGAATCACGTTGTTTAAATATTTTCTCCCGTTGCTTTTGGCTCACTATGGGCTTCTCCCCATTCTTCCCCCTTGACTTTATCAGACTAGTCTCCAGGACATGTCTCCACGTCCCCCTGATTGTCTCATAGACAGTAAAAGATTGCCTGCGAGCGTCTCCTCAGATCTATACGGTAATTTCTCAACTGTGCGACAGGGTCGCGTTGGTTATGACGCAATCGTTAGCCTATTTTTACAAAAACAGCTGCTGCGGGGCGATAGTGTAAGATACAAGGTAATGGAGCCTTTTATACATTGTCATGTTTCTTTAGAAATAAACAATGGACAAATGGAGTCTTTAAACGTCTCAGATGTAAAGTTATTCACTGTCAAAGTGACTCAAAAATGAATGGGAGTCAATGGGATGCTAACAGCAGGTGATGGCTTGGTTAGCAATGGCCGCCCCTAGGGGTGGAGCGCTTTCCGAGCGCTAGATTTACCCCTTGATATTTGCATACAGGAGGCTATATAAGACCCTAATTCGCCATAGGTGTCAGATTTTATCTCCTTCAGCGATACCTTCGCTGGTCTCCGGAAGAAGCACCGCCGTTGAAAAGGCACCAGCGGAACCTGCAGCTGAGGACGACGGACTCCCTCTCCGCCTTCTCTGCCGTTCCAGCTACGCTATCCGGCGTTATATATCCTTTAAACTGTGTCTATGTTGAGTGTTATATGTGTTTGTGTGTGTGTTGCCGCTGCAACGCCACTTCTAGAGCTTACAGGCTTGTTCTACTCGAGGACTCTCTCGTTCCGCCGCGTCGTTAAGCGCCGCGGAAAGACGGAGCTCTTCTCACTCTCCCTCTGCTCTCGTCCCGTCGCGCTGAATAGCGCCGCGGAAAGAGAGAATGTTAGAGGACATGAGCACACTCAAGCCGAAGCTCTCTTCACTCTGCCGCCGCCGCGGCTCTTCTTCCGCCGCTGCCACAGAGTTGTTCCCACTCTTCTCTCATTCCGTCGCGCTACAGCCGCGGACAGAGAATACTAGAGTGAATAGGCGAACTCGAGCCGAAGCTCTCGTCACTATACCGTCGCGCTGAGGAGGCGCCGCGGACAGACGGAGTTTTTCCTCAGTCTTCCTCTTCTCTAGTTCAGTCGCGATATCGCCGCGGACAGAGAATACTAGAGTGAATAAACAAACTCGAGCCGAAGCTCTCGCCGTGCTAGAAGCGCCGCGGACAGAGTTTTACCTCACGCTTCCAATTCTCTCGTCCTGTCGCTCTATCGCCGCGGACAGAGAATACTAGAGTGAATAAACAAACTCGAGCCGAAGCTCTCGCCATGCTAGAAGCGCCGCGGACAGAGTTTTACCTCACGCTTCCAATTCTCTCGTCCTGTCGCTCTATCGCCGCGGACAGAGAATACTAGAGTGAATAAACAAACTCGAGCCGAAGCTCTCGCCGTGCTAGAAGCGCAGCGGACAGAGTTTTACCTCACGCTTCCAATTCTCTCGTCCTGTCGCTCTATCGCCGCGGACAGAGAATACTAGAGTGAATAAACAAACTCGAGCCGAAGCTCTCGCCGTGCTAGAAGCGCCGCGGACAGAGTTTTACCTCACGCTTCCAATTCTCTCGTCCTGTCGCTCTATCGCCGCGGACAGAGAATACTAGAGTGAATAAACAAACTCGAGCCGAAGCTCTCGCCGTGCTAGAAGCGCCGCGGACAGAGTTTTACCTCACGCTTCCAATTCTCTCGTCCTGTCGCTCTATCGCCGCGGACAGAGAATACTAGAGTGAATAAACAAACTCGAGCCGAAGCTCTCGCCGTGCTAGAAGCGCCGCGGACAGAGTTTTACCTCACGCTTCCAATTCTCTCGTCCTGTCGCTCTATCGCCGCGGACAGAGAATACTAGAGTGAATAAACAAACTCGAGCCGAAGCTCTCGCCGTGCTAGAAGCGCCGCGGACAGAGTTTTACCTCACGCTTCCAATTCTCTCGTCCTGTCGCTCTATCGCCGCGGACAGAGAATACTAGAGTGAATAAACAAACTCGAGCCGAAGCTCTCGCCGTGCTAGAAGCGCCGCGGACAGAGTTTTACCCCACGCTTCCAATTCTCTCGTCCTGTCGCTCTATCGCCGCGGACAGAGAATACTAGAGTGAATTAACTAACTCGAGCCGAAGCTCTCGCCGTGCTAGAAGCGCCGCGGACAGAGTTTTTTCCTCACGCTTCCAATTCTCGTTCTGTCGCGATATCGCCGCGGACAGAGAATACTAGAGTGAATAAACAAACTCGAGCCGAAGCTCTCGCCGTGCTAGAAGCGCCGCGGACAGAGTTTTACCTCACGCTTCCAATTCTCTCGTCCTGTCGCTCTATCGCCGCGGAGAGAGAATACTAGAGTGAATAAACAAACTCGAGCCGAAGCTCTCGCCGTGCTCATTCTACCGCCGCCGTGCTGAAGCGCTGCGGACAGAGAATACTAGAGTAAGTTAGACGAGCGAGCTCGGGCTGTTGGGTATGTCAAGAACAATGTCGCTGCAGCGCGCGCTTACTGCCAAGGAAGTTGTAATGGCTGCCTTGTCATGATAGCGCGCGTTGCTGACTAGAGCGCGGCTTACGTCATAGCACGCGCTCACTGTCAGAGCATAAGGGCGTCGGAAAATGGCTGCCAAGCTAAGCCCTTTTTTCACTCTATCACTTCCAGTCCCCTTTATTCAGGCGGCTGGAAAGGTTTTTACACTGTAGACAAAGTGTCCACTACACAGTGTGCACCCCTACATAAGCACTGTTAATTCAGCCTCACAAAATCACAAATAAATCCAGCCGCGGCCGGATTACACCATATAAAGTCAACTAGCCTTATTGCAGTCAACTAGCCTGTGGTCAAACACGCTTGTCTGCATGCGCGTTTTCAGTCTAGACTAGAGCATAACGGCATTGTGGAATGGCTCACATACCACCCGCACTTCCTTACATTCTCCCAGTTCCCTTAAGTTAAGTGACTGGAGATGAAATATTGCAGTCAACTAGCCTGTGTTAAACACGCTCGTCTGCACACTAATGCTGTGTGCGTTTACCCCTGTGGATTTGCTCACTGGTTTGCACCGTGGGTATTCTACGTAGGTTGTGCGCCACTGCACATTGTTTACACTACACACAAAAGAGCTTTCTATGTAGGAAATGTGCCCACTTTACAGTCTGCACTCCTGCACCCAAGCACTTTTCACAAAGTTCACTCTCGCACACACAATATAAATGTGAGGCGTGCGCCCACTGCAAAGCCTGCACCGCCAAAACTAACACTATCCCCACAGTGTTACAAGCAGTGTTACAGCACAAGCAACCCGGCTAACAGGCCCCTATTACTAAGCGGCCAGCCCCCGAATCTAATTCAACCCCTGGCTTTACGAGCCCAGGCCTGGCAGGCCATTCCTGGTATATAATATTGGGTGTTGAACATATAAAACGAGGTTCTCGCTACAGTTTTGCTCGCAGACCCCGCGATTCAAGCCGTGGTCGAGCCCTCTGTAAGAAGCAGTGTCAGTCACGTGCTTCTCGCTGAGGCATTGAGACTGTTAAAGGAGAGAGCGGCGAAAACAGTACACCCGACGCTAGCGAGTCAGGTTTTTACTGTCGCTAATTCCTCATGCCGAAAATGGGTGGCGGTCTCAGGCCCATTTTCCAGGCATCTGAACAAAGCACTTATGACACGCTCGTTTCAAGGTGCTGACGGTGAAACAAATCCTCGCGCACATTCGCCCCGGGGATTGGGTTTTCTCAATAGATCTGAAAAACGCATACTTCACGTTACGATAACCCCCCACCCCCACTACAGGCCATTCTTGAGATTCGCCTTCGAGGGGCAGGCTTATCAGTACAGTCATTGTCATAGACTCAAGACTTACGGCATAAGAACCACCACGTCTTGATAATGTACATAAAATCGCTAGGGCAGCCGAGATCAGACTCTGTTCACTGCATGGCTAAGCATCTCCTTTTATGGGCAGAGCACAATCTGAGCTCCCTAAGGGCGGCTTACGTGCCAGGTATTCTGAATCAGGGTCCGGACATGTTATCCAGAGGACCCATGTCCCCAGGGGGATGGTCCCTTTACCCGCAAACAATTCAGCTCGCACAGCACACGCTGCCCAATATTTTTTCTGCAAACGCAGGGATGCCCTGGCCCATGTTGGCCCAGACTCCCTCTATATGTTCCCTCCGATCGCGATCCAGCTGCAGCCTGTGCTTTTTAATAGCCCCACTTGGAAGAACCGCACATGGTTCTCCATACTGTTTCAGCTGTCAGACACAGCCCCATGCCTATTCTGCCAATGAAAGGGAAGGTCTGGCATCCCAATCCCGAGCTGTGGGCCCTCCACGTATGGCCCATCAACGGTATCCGGGAACCTCTCTGACAAGTTATGAACACTATTTCGGAAGCTAGAGCCCCTGCTATCTGGCAGCTCTGCTTTGAAGTGGTCAGTGGTTTTCTAACCAATGTGCTACGCGAAACATCGACGCACACTCATGCGAACTGGCGGAACCGCTCGCTTTCTCCAAGAGCTAATGGATGCGGGTCGTCCCCCCTCCATACTCGGGGTGTGTGTCTCCGCCATAGCAGCTAGCCACGCTCCGATCGCGGCACATTCACTAGGGAAAAGTGATCTTATTGTGTGTTTTCTTAAAGGGGCCAGGAGATTCAGCCCGCCTTGCCCCTACCTCGGTCCCTATTTGGGACCTCGCCATGGTTTTGGAGGCCGTGAAGGGTTCCCCCTCCTAACCACTTCAGAACACGAGCTTGAAGCACATATCACTCAAAACCGTTTTTCTGCTGGCTGTGGCCTCGGTTAACCGAGTGGGTGGCTTACCTGCACTCTCCGTGAGCCCTTCCTGTCTTGAGTTTGGGTCCAGCAACTTCAAGGTTGTGCTCAAACCGAGGCATGGTTTTATGCTGAAAGTGCTATCAACCCCTTCAGTATGAAGGTCTTTGCACTGCTTAACCCGCGTCTCAGAGAGAATAAGACGCAAACCTATTCTGCCCAGTCAGAGCATTGAGATTGTATCTAGAGCGCTCCGCCCCCTTCAGGCAGTCGGATCAGCTCTTCATTGCTTCGGTGGCCGCACTAAAGTTTGTGCTGTCATGAAACAGTCTCTCACACTGGATAGTGGATGCAGTCCCACTAGCATATAGGTCCAGGACCTAACCTGTCCTACAGGCATTTAAGCCCACTCCTCTAGAGGCATGGCCTCATCTTGGGCTTGGTCGTGTGACATTTCTTTGGAAGATATCTGTGCGGCGGCAGGCTGGGCCTCTCCGTCCACTTTTATCAGATTCTACAAGTTGGAGGTTCCAGCTCTACAAGCAGGGCTTCTCTCCATCTAGGCTCTATCTTGACCCTGGCAAACAGATTGCCTTACATTTTGGCCTGTACACATTAGTCCTTAAGCACTATTCATTCATCAAAAGATCCGACTATGTCCGATCAGCTGTTCAAACGAACCAACTCTTCCGGTTCTTCATTCCCCTTATAAGCCGCCTCTGTCGGTGTCTCGGGGGTTTATAACATGTGCTTTGGGTATACTGGGTCAGTCAGCACACACGGCGCTTTACATTGTGTTCCCATACGTAATACGAGGAACCTCTCTCGAAAGGGAACGTACTCGGTTACTTTCGTAACCTCGGTTCCCTGAGAGAGAGGAACGAGTATTACGTTCCGTGCCGTGTTTATGCTTCTCAGGTATCGCTTCAGTCGATCTTAAAACCTGACACCTATGGCGAATTAGGGTCTTATATAGCCTCCTGTATGCAAATATAAGCACCTTTTTCGGCGGGCTTCTGGAACGCCCCCCATTGGTTCGTTCCTCTCAGCCGCCTCACCATAGGTTCCTGCAGTTGCCGCAGCCCGGCCAATCAGAGCGCTCCTCGCGCTGGGCTATGGCCGTGCAGCTCACTGCGCTTTACATAGATACCTTTATTAAAAGTTTTGCTTCACATTCTCGAGAAAAGGAGTTTTTCCCATACGTAATACTCGTTCCTCTCTCTCAGGGAACCGAGGTTACGAAAGTAACCGAGTACGTTTTAAACTATCCTTTATTGTCAAAACATGACAAACACTTCCCAACAGGTGAACAATGTATTAAAACTGAGGTAGATTTATTTATTAAAATATTAATTGTGGTAAGCATTTTTTTTTACTCTACGCTGTATCTCAATAATATCATCACTTAATTGTGTAAGTAGTACAACATTAAAAATGCAAACAGGCAAAAAAGAAAAGAAATGCGTTTTAAGTTAAGAAACATTTTGAGTTGCATCACAGTGGATTGGTCCACGGTGCATCGCTCTCTCTCTCACTCACTCACACACACACACACACACACACACACACACGACCATCTCACCGACACACACACACCTCACCGATAGTGGGCCGGTCGGGAGATGAGGGAGAGAGAGCAAAGTTCAGTATTTGCAGATCTCTGTCTAGTCTATTTTATTCATTTTAAACATCAGATGAAATTATTTCTCTTTTGATACAGGCGATGCTGAGTCATTACAGTTTTTTTCAGTCGCTAACAAGCGCTTACCCATACTTCAGATAATTTTTCTAAACTCTTAACACAGACTCACACCTACAAAACACAGTTGGCCAAATGGATAATTTTCCTCTCAAACGAACATTTTGTTAAATATACACTAACTCTTCATTTCAAAACAAAACACATCGTTCTCTGCACACAGTAATTTTACCAAAACACTGGAAATCTGACTCAAAATGAAATTATTCTGTCAAAGAATAACACTTCTTTTCACTTCACAAGGTACATGCAGTCAATTAAAGTATACCAGGTTTCAAAATACTGGCTATTGTTAACATTACAAAAATTGCATAGACTTTTATGTTTCAGTTTTACAGGTATTTGCATGAAAAACACGCAGTCCACCATTTTTACACTACATTTCTTAATTGGGAACTATTTGTCCACATGTACAGTAATGTTCAAATTCAAAAACATTACAGTAAAAACCATATGTTTTTCCCCCTTTACTATTTACTACAGGAGGTAAAGTAGAAACACGCTATGATAGAACAGAAAAAGTTTGACAGAAATTTACTGAATCCAATCTCTGTGATCTTCAGGGTTAGGCCACATGTTTTCATCAACATCGCATCTGATTTTATCCAAGGGTTTTGTGCACCTGCGATAAAACTGCTTGGTATGTCCACCCTTGGATCCTGCACCTCTCACTGCATCTCTCACTGGCCTGCTCTTCTCCTCGGCCCTTTGCTCTTACTCTTCCTTGTCCAGACATTACAGTGTTTGTCTTTTTCTGTTTCTGTTTCCAAAAACATTACTTCTAAAAGTCCTCCTGTTACTGTATAAGTGTCAATGTAATATAAAAAAAAACCTGTCACTGAGTCTAAGCCAGACTGGAATCAGCTGTGTTTTTAATTATTCAATTGTTTGTTTATTATCAGCTGATATAATGCTACAAAAATAATCCATAATTTTGTTGGGAGATATAGCTTGTCTGTTAAGAAAATGTAAGAATTGTGGAAATGTGTTCACTGACTGCATATTGTGTGAAAACGACATGAAATGTGTGAAAGGTATGGCCACAAAAAACTGATGCTGTGCTAATTGTGTTTAGAGTTTTGAAAATGTGACAACTGATTGGACAAACGCTTGTTAGCGACTGAAAAAAACTGTAATACATCACCGAAGACAAACAATTATGATAGCGATGTACAAGTCCGATGTTTTAGCGATTATAGTTTGGTAGCGTTAGCTTGTAAGTCACCCACTACAACTAACAAGGTGATAAGCCTGCTGTGCGTGAATGTAGTTTATAGATTTACCGCTGTGTTGGGCTTAATGTTATATGGAAAAACTTCGAAGAAGCACGATAATAAATTCCGCGTGGTGAACCTAATGATAAGCAGCCCACGCACGTCGCTCTGTTTTATGTCGGATGGGATCGTTGAGCGAACTAACTTGTCAACGATATCTGTGTCCTCCGAGCTGGTCGTGAGTTTTCTTCACTATCGCTCATTTTTATCGCTCCACTTGACTCCGATCCTCCAAGCCTGTCAGCCACTGTGACTGTAAACAACAGCGCGTGCCGCACCCAGAAGCCCGGTCTTCAATACGCATGCGCAGCATTACGCATAGCGCGTAAGCATTATATCGAGAATTTATTGAACTGTTCTTATCGTTTTATTGAGGAAAACTATATTGTGATAATTATCGTTATCGTGTTATCACGCAGCCCTATGAAAAAATGATACACACTTACATCATATAAATACACATTCAGATCAGGGGGAATACACTAGTCTACTTTATTAAACACTGTAGTCTTTAATTTTCACTGTTTTTATTCAGTTCATTCTGTGAAGCAATGCAACACTTATAGTTTATTTTTTTCCAACAAAGGTTTTCACAACAACCAAAAATGTAAGTACTGAAATGTAACAAATGACATAATACTGTACATCACAGTACTATACTTCACACTACAGTACAATCTCAATGGTACAGTGCTATGTACTGTACTGTATGTTACACAAAACTAAAAAATGTTTGTTACTAAAGGAGCACTAGCCAACTTGCAATACAGTAGTGTGACGGTACAGTATGTACATAGATACAGTCTGGAATGGAGAGTTGCTGTTTTCCAATATGAATGTCCTTATGATGGATGAACTGTGAACCGGCTTAGATGTGGGTGGACTCTCTGCCTGGCTGTGTATAGCTCTTTGACCATCTCTCTCTCTCTCTCTCTCTCTCTCTCTCTCTCTCTCTCTCTCTCTCTCTCTCTCTCTCTCTCTCTCTCTCTCTCTCTCTCTCTCTCTCTCTCTCTCTCTCTCTCTCTCTCTCTCTCTCTCTCTCTCTCTCTCTCTCTCTCCCCCTGTCTCAATGCTTGCAAAGTTCTCAAAATGGCTTAACTGAGGCCTATTTGTGGTTAGCTGATTGGTGTTCAGTTTTTCAAGTAAGTGCGTTCAGGTATGTATTTAAGTGATTGCAATTGCACAATGTGTTTTGTATTTTGAATACATGTGCTTTCCAAATGGCACCCTGAGATTTCATTTTTGAACGAAGTGTCTTATGTATGAAATAGAGTGTAGTATGCAGGATCAAGTGTGTTGCATAAATGCGTAAGTGTGTTGCAGAATTGCAACCAGAGTGCAAAGCAGCGCTTTTGTTTAAAGAATGGGTACATGTGTTTGAGGTATGGTAACAAAAGCTTCATTTTGTGTTATTTTAGTTTAAGCATGGGTAATAGTGTTCAAGCAACAGGCAAAAACTGTAGGTAAACTAAACTGTTAAATTGTTTTTGTTTAGTTTTTTCCTAGCATGCTTTGCCCATAGCACTCAAAATGGATAGTAAATGCTAAAATGAAGTGTTTAAGTGTGTGTGTGTGTGTGTGTGTGTGTGTGTGTGTGTGTGTGTGTGTGTGTGTGTGTGTGTGTGTGTGTGTGTGTGTGTGTGTGTGTGTGTGTGTGTGTGTGTGTGTGTGTGTGTGTGTGTGATAAGGGAGATTTAGCAGTGATTGATGTTTTGTTATGCTAATTTAAGAGGTTCTGTTAAAGGTTTTTGGAGTTATCATGATGGTGACAAGTGGCACATGCTGCTTGGTTTGGAAGCAGCTAAGTTACATGTTTGTTGCTGTACTCATTCAGTATGCTATTGTTAACATGTTAGCAATGAATTTGTTATAGCTAGCAAAATATTTATGTTGAGATAACCTGATCATTTTAAGTTAAATGTATAAATTAGTGTACTCAATTTATTCACAATTAAAATGTATGAGTACAAAATAAAAATACTAAAACAGTTACTTAATTAAACATACTTAAACTGAGCTTCTTAACTTAAAAAAAAAAATCTTATTAAACTTTTTTGAGTTCTGACAACTTGTGAAGTAAATAACTCATTTGATTGGCAAGAACTCAAAATAAAAAGTTAATGAATTAAATCTTTTGTTAATTGCTATTAAAATCTATGTTAGCTAACTCAATACTACACGTTAGGAGCAATTACCATGCATGAGTACTACAAACTCTAAACTTTACAGTTCTGCTTGCTTAAAATAGGAACATCATGACTTCAAACATTTTTTAAACTAATTTAAAGGTAAGCATATTGAGACGCAGCATTAATGTACACATTTAGCCATTATGTGCATTCCCTTGGAGAGAAAAGAAAACTGTTACCAATAGCGCATTGCTCTTCCTTATTTCCTCATAAACATCACTAAGCTCACTTTAGTGAACAGCAAAGCTCCAGAGCTGTCAGCAGCCTGTGTTTGTGTCAGATGGCACGTCATTTTTTAAAACAGTGCTTGTATTAAACAAAATACCATAGTAATCCCATGTTCCAGTGTCTGATGATACTGGTCTTCATCAAACAGAGAGTCACTTGCCCAGACTGTGACTGTGTTGAGTATGAACATCTGGTCCCTGTGCAACAATTTTCTATCTATGCAATAGACAGATACATGTGGAAGCCTGTTTCTACCACTAAATATACAAATAAAAAGAGTAATAGTGACTTTTTGTCTCACAATTCAGACTTTTTTCTCACAATTACAAGTTATAAAGTCAGAATTCTGAGATATAAACTCGCAATTCCTTGATATAAAGTCACAATTCTGACTATTTTTATCAGTCAGAATTGTGACTATCATGCAATTGCAAAATTTTCGCTATCTCAGAATTCTGACTTTATATCTCGCAATTGCAAGTTTATATCTTTATTTCACAGAATTGTGGCTTTATATCACAGAATTGTGACTTTATATCACGCAATTGTGAGTTTATATCACGCAATTGTGAGTTTATATCTCAGAATTGTGACTTTATAACTCCCAATTGTAAGAAAAAAGTCAGAATTCTTTGAAAAAATATATAAGATAAAATTAATTATTTTATTTAGAGCCAGAAACAGGCTTTCATCGAGTAATTCCATAGGTACTGCTCTTGATGAACAAAACAAATGAATGTTTGAAATAAATTCTATAAACAATATGATAGCAAAAGTAAAATAAAATTAGGACTTTTATTATGCAAAGTACATTAAATGATACCTAGGCACTTTTCAGTGAGATTCATATACATCAATAATCAATAACAAGAAATGTTTATCAAAAGAAATGGTCAGGTAATAAAACTTATTATTTTATATTTGCACAATGCTATACTGTATGGCATACACAAGAAATAGCTTTTCACTATATACTGTTGCTTTTACACTCCATATATTATTCATGGAACAATGTCAGACCAAGATCAAGAGTTAAATAAATCAAGCTGAGAGCAGGTATAAGGATCTGCAGGGATTACTTTGAGCCAAAGAAATGACCCTGACTGACCATCAGTGGAACAAGAAATAGAAAAAATAAGGGATGTTGTGGACTCGCATTTGCATTCTGCAGCTTGAGAAACCACAGTGTACAGGTATAGAGAGAGAGAGAGAGAGAGAGAGAGAGAGAGAGAGAGAGAGAGAGAGAGAGAGAGAGAGAGAGAGAGAGAGAGAGAGAGAGAGAGAGTGTGTGTTATTACTATTACTATTATTTATTACAACTTATTACTATTATTATTATTTATTTTATTTTATATAATTCTTTATTTTATGTATGTATGTATATGTACATGTATGTTAATGCTTTGGCAATACATTGAAACAATTGTCATGCCAATAAAGCACATTTGAATTGAAATTGAGAGTGTGTGTGTTTGTCAACACTTGCTGTGGGTGTTAGGTGAAACACATCTTATTTTCCAGTTAGCCAGGATCAAAACAACCTCAAGTCTCTATGCTATTCTGTCTCTCTGCTTTGTAAAAAAGAAGTGTGCCTAATTTTACTGCAATTGTACTTTAAATATGTTATTTTAAAAAACTGTACTTGCAGATTATATAATTATACAAAGCTATTATACAATGATGGAGAGACTCAAGAAGTGACAACATGTATAATGCAACAGGACATTTCCGATATGGCTAGGAACTATACTCTCATTCCTGTGTAATAATCTAGCAACTTTGCTGCCGTACCAAGGGTGCAGTGGCACAATGATATCATGCAGCATCTGGAAATAGTTCCCAGCATGCTCCCCATGCAAGCAGGTTATCATGTTGATTATGCTGATGGAAGTTAGCCTATTTTCAGGCGCTGCATAATATCATGGTACGGCAGCTAAGTTCCTTGAATATTATACAAGAAAGACAGTATAGTTCCTAACCATATCTGCCTAGAACATTGCAACTTTTCTTTTTATGTCGGTCTTAGAACACAATGCAACTATACACATCACAACATGTAAATAGGAAAATGTTGGCATTATTTTGTCACTTATTGAGCAGTAGGCTAGATGAAGCCGTTTACCTTCAGTCTTTGTGATAGTCTTTAGATAGTCTTTGTGACGCTTTGGGAGCGTCAGACAGCGTTATTGCACGCAGGGAGATAAGAATGGTATGTAGTTTGTTACATTTATATAGCGCTTTTCTAGGCACTCATAGTACTTTACATATAGAAGAGGGGAACTCCTCAACCACCACCAATGCGCAGCATCCACCTGGATGATGCGACGGTAGCCATATTTCCCCAGAATGCTCAACACACACCAGCTAATTGGTGGAGAGGAGACAGTGATGAAGCCAGGACTTTGTATGGATTTATCTAACTTATCTAACTCCCAAAAAGTCGGCGTGCTCCTTTAAAAGAAAATATTTTCATTGAACTTTGAGCATCTTAACTTTGCAGATGTTGTTTAGGTTTAAACAGGAACATTAGACACCAACTGAAGTTAAAAAAGGGAAATCATAATCAACCATCCCTTTAACCCTTAAATGCATACCTCGGGTCGTTAGCGTTAGACATCAACCTTCTTAAACCACAGTGTACAGGTATAAGGAGAGAGAGAGAGAGAGAGAGAGAGAGAGAGAGAGAGAGAGAGAGAGAGAGAGAGAGAGAGAGAGAGAGAGAGAGAGAGAGTGTGTTATTACTATTACTATTATTTATTACAACTTATTACTATTATTATTATTTATTTTATTTTATATAATTCTTTATTTTATGTATGTATGTATATGTACATGTATGTTAATGCTTTGGCAATACATTGAAACAATTGTCATGCCAATAAAGCACATTTGAATTGAAATTGAGAGTGTGTGTGTTTGTCAACACTTGCTGTGGGTGTTAGGTGAAACACATCTTATTTTCCAGTTAGCCAGGATCAAAACAACCTCAAGTCTCTATGCTATTCTGTCTCTCTGCTTTGTAAAAAAGAAGTGTGCCTAATTTTACTGCAATTGTACTTTAAATATGTTATTTTAAAAAACTGTACTTGCAGATTATATAATTATACAAAGCTATTATATAATAATGAATCATAAGTGTTTTTAAAAAGAGTACAGATTCATGACTGTTTCTTAGTATTTTAAATATTTAAATAGTGCACTTGTCAAATTAAATGTTTTTCTAGCACATTTTAAATCATTATGTTTTAAAGGGGTCCTTTTTTCATGCGTTTTTATATAAAATGTTGTCAACTTATGACGTCTGTGTGGTTTTTACATTCAACATCATAATGAATAATGTGAATAAGTAATAGGCTATTTTCTACACTGGTTTTGAGGCTGTGTCCTAAACGCTGGGTTATGATGGGCGTGACCCACTGGAGACTTGGAAGTAAACGCCCATGGCTAGGATTGGATAAGATTTGCATATTTAATGAGCTCCAGCTCCCCTGTCAGTTCACATGAGGGAGAGGTTGATTTGAAAGCAGCACCGGAATGATTCTCTCGATGACAGGGCTCGTAAACGTCTTTATCAAACAAACACAATGATTTATTTTTCATCCACCCGCAATTGATTGGAATATTATTTTTGTATTACGTGGCCTGTCCGATCAGTGGATATAAGACTCCACTGACAAACACTCACACGTGTGTGCGCCCTTCAAATATCACGTCAAGAGAGTGAACAGCGCAGATCAAGAAAGGAATGTTATTTCACTATTTGAGATTCACCGGTCTGCCGACAGGCTTCCATTTTGGGAGACCCTGAATCGCAATGATCCAACAAATAACCAACAATGAACCAACAAATAAGGGATTCTCCGGCCTGTGACAGCATGCTAAGGTATGTTCAGGTACAACACATACACATAATCAATACAATCTGTAACAATGCAATACATATAAAAAACACTTTTTACTCACATAAGTGTGTTGCACCATTACAGTCGTATCGACGATATAAGGCACAGCATTGTGTTTTAATTTCAATATGTCTGCAAATCTAGATCGACCTGAGACTTGTTTACAAACGATTCTGCAGTGAAATGAAGCGAACACAGGTACAATTTCTTCCCCTAGGTGAACTAGATCTTCATTAAAAATAATGTTTATTGCTGATGGCTAGTGCAATTCGAATAGCTCCACCGACAGAGTCGGTGGGCGGGGCTACTGAATTAGATGTGCTTATTATTCTGTAGAGGCGGTGTTTCACCACACAATGAGGTCAGGATGAGGCACATTGATGAAAAAGATCGTTTTCTGGGCCTTTATTTAACTAACAAGGAAGTTTTTAGCTCTGAAACTTAAAGGATATTCTTATATTACCGTAACAATTTATATGTCAAAGGGAAAGTTGATTTCTTAATTCATCACCCATTTAACAGCCCTTTTTACAAGATGTAAAATAAGTCTCTGGTGTCCCCAGAGTGTGTATGTGAAGATTTAGCTCAAAATATACCGCAGATATTTTTTTTATAGCATATTAAATGTCACTTTTACGCACTGTTTTTGTGTGCGTCCCTTTACATGCAAATGAGCTGCTGCTCCCGGCCCCCATTCAGGAATAGGGCAGGGCTTCAAGAGCTTGTGTTAGCAGGTCCAATTACCTCCTGTAGACATGCAATGAAAATGTCTCAAACTGTTCAGCCTTTTATGTTCAAACCGGAGTCGGACAATGATGGAGAGACTCAAGAAGTGACAACATGTATAATGCAACAGGACATTTCCGATATGGCTAGGAACTATACTCTCATTCCTGTGTAATAATCTAGCAACTTTGCTGCCGTACCAAGGGTGCAGTGGCACAATGATATCATGCAGCATCTGGAAATAGTTCCCAGCATGCTCCCCATGCAAGCAGGTTATCATGTTGATTATGCTGATGGAAGTTAGCCTATTTTCAGGCGCTGCATAATATCATGGTACGGCAGCTAAGTTCCTTGAATATTATACAAGAAAGACAGTATAGTTCCTAACCATATCTGCCTAGAACATTGCAACTTTTCTTTTTATGTCGGTCTTAGAACACAATGCAACTATACACATCACAACATGTAAATAGGAAAATGTTGGCATTATTTAGTCACTTATTGAGCAGTAGGCTAGATGAAGCCGTTTACCTTCAGTCTTTGTGATAGTCTTTAGATAGTCTTTGTGACGCTTTGGGAGTGTCAGACAGCGTTATTGCACGCAGGGAGATAAGAATGGTATGTAGTTTGTTACATTTATATAGCGCTTTTCTAGGCACTCATAGTGCTTTAAATATAGAAGAGGGGAACTCCTCAACCACCACCAATGTGCAGCATCCACCTGGATGATGCGACGGTAGCCATATTTCCCCAGAATGCTCACCACACACCAGCTAATTGGTGGAGAGGAGACAGTGATGAAGCCAGGACTTTGTATGGATTTATCTAACTTATCTAACTCTGGGGGATCCGGTGAATCAGCTAAAGTCCCAAAAAGTCGGCGTGCTCCTTTAAAAGAAAATATTTTCTTTGAACTTTGAGCATCTTAACTTTGCAGATGTTGTTTAGGTTTAAACAGGAACATTAGACACCAACTGAAGTTAAAAAAGGGAAATCATAATCAACCATCCCTTTAACCCTTAAATGCATACCTCGGGTCGTTAGCGTTAGACATCAACCTTCTTAGTATTCCTCAATCAATCCATTTTAAACAATATAACAAGAAAAAAAAATAGAATTATAATTGAATGCCTGTTTTTTCACTAGTTTTTTGTCAAAATTGTATAGGGTCGCTAACGACCCGAGGTGTGTAGGATTGTACGTATATTTTTTTTGCACAATGATAAATTTATCTATAATGACGAAATAGGCCGCTTTATTCCACAAGGTGGCAATGTCATATACTCAATGATGAAGTGACGTTTCACTTATAGTTACCTCTGACAGAAAATGAAACAATAATAATTATAATCTGCAAAACTTAATATCTCAGTGATTTACAGCAGGACGCAAGTACTAAACACAATCAAATATTAGTGTCACTGTCTCTGGCTGATGGATGTGGTCAAGAAGCTGTCAGTGATCAAAATATTGATTTTAAAGACGTTTGAAAAAGAGTTTGGAGAATATGCTCGAGATCACGAAAATGGTAAACAAGCTCTGACAAGGACAGATGATGATGGTATTAAACATCTGCTCAAACTGAATCCTTCCAAGCTCCAAAAGGTAATGAAATAGGTTTTATTTTATTCTTTACTCTAACATCAGGAGTTTTATATATTATCAAGACAGGTAGAGGTCTATCCATGTTAAATATAGATCCGGGTCGCTAACGACCCGAATATGTAAGAATGTTTGCCGAAACAGTCATGCATTTAAGGGTTAATAATATGTTTTTGTTGAAGTACACGCATTGTGATGTGTTGACTAACATAGTAAATCATGTAAATTACTACAGTTAATAATTTAACTGGAGGCAGGAAGGCATCAAGCCGCATCCAAATCTAATGTTTGCTTCATTTCCTGTCTCCAGAGAGACCTTCATCTGATTGATTTTTGAAGGCAGCATACATGTATCCTTCACTGCCTTTGATATCCCACAATCCTGTGCTTTCCATTCAGTGACAATTGAGCTGGGGGAAAAAGATGGCGTTTGCTGGTCAGTTTGTGTGTAAATATATGTTTTTACCAATATTTTTCACTTCTGATGTCATTTCTAACGAGAAATTGCTAATGTATTAATTAAACATTTGCTTATTTCTCACCAAAGCTCTCATTATTTTGCTGTAGCTCATTAAACTGCCTTAAAAGTCTGTCCGAAATCAGTTTTGTGAGGTGCCTTCGTGCACAAATGCTGCCTTACAAGCCATTTCTGCTGCCTATGTTTTCAGATGCAGCCTAAATTTACTAAATTGTAACTTCATCATTATAAATGCCTAAATAGAAATTTCTTGTATTTAAATGTGACACAATTTTCACACAAAAAATAACATTAAAATATTTAGTTTGCCATAAATGATTGTAAGTAGTTTTTATTTATTTATTTATTTTTACCACATGCAATAGTAAATATTGTAAATATGAAATGACATCTAAATGGCTCATGTCTCTCCTCCAATGCAAGTCTATGTTTTCTCCAGATCTTAACTGGTCCTTTTTAAGGAAGGATGGGCTAAAGGTTCTGCACTCCTTGCGCTCCTGATATGTAAATCCCCCTGCAATGACATTTAAAGGAGTTTTGAGGGTCTTGAGCTCTCTGACATGCCCATCGGCTGGAATATCTCCCATTTGGATCTCTCACTTCCACTTCTGCGGAACAATAATATTGCCTTCTCTGCTTTTTGTTTAAGTTCGTCTTTCTTTTGTAATTGGTTTCTCCTCTCCCATCTTTCTCATTTTGTGTTTCCCTGAATCACACTTCCACTTTTTTTAGAGACATGTTCCCATATACCCTTCCAGATGCTCTCACACACTTATGTAAACCACATCAAATTGCCTGAGGGCTCTTAAACATCTTATTTTGGGCAGTGAGGAAGGTCTCGTTTGTTCCCAAATGTTTTGGAGAGAAGCATAGTTTAGGGTGACACTGTGTCGTGTCTCTTCAGTGAAGTTTTTAGAAGCTGGCATACAAACGCCTCAGAACATAAATAATGGATTTATCAAGTTAAGCATCCAGCCATGCAGCTGTACATACCAAGCAACGTTATCTTCCCAGCTACCGTATAATTTATCCCCCCTCAGCACAAACTAGTGCTAAAAGCAATTCAGAATGGAATTTTCCTTTAATAAAGGTAGAGGACTGTGGCAGAGAAATTATATCCTCCTTTAAAACCTAATGGTTCTTCAGGGGTTGTGACCAAAAATTGAGGTATTTTCTAACAGGGTCATGCAAAGCATGGAAAAACAATGCTAAATTTAAATAACAAGAGGTATCTAAGGATATAATCACACATTATGTGTGGGCTACGCTATCTGCTGTTCTTTAATGTGACTGTACAACACGATCTCCTGGTAATACGTATCAATAGTACGAGTGTGAAATCTTGTGGAATGGATATGCCAAAATGAGTTTTGCCATGCAAATACTACTCAGTTTTCCACGTGCATATGATACGCACTTTATGGCATGCATATGACACGCTCTTGGGTACACTGTAAAAAATATTGTTGGTTTAACTTAAAAAAAGTAAGTAACCTGGTTACCTTCAAATTTTGAGTTCATTGAAATAAAAATTTGAGCTAATACAATGAAGGAAATTGGTTTAATAAATAGAAACTCAAAATATTATTGTATCTGAACAACATAAAAAAAATTATAAATCATGAAAATAGCACTATTTGGCATGTTTCACTGCATCAACACAAATAAAACACACAATTACCCAACATGGTAACAAAATCTTTTAATAATATTTGAATAAATGTTGTCGATTCTCAAAAAGTGTCATTGTATTAACTCAAATTTTTTATTTCAATGAACTCAAAATTTTAAGGCAACCAGGTAACTTATTTTTTATATATTTTTTAACAGTGTAGTATTAGGGAGGTGGGGTGGGGTAGCCTGACATGGTCATACTCAATTCTAGTCAGAATATGAGTCTGAAACTGCTCCACTGGTCTGTGATTATGGGGCGTGTTTCAACCGAACCAGGAAAGACCTCAGTTGGATAGACCTACAACCAATCAAAGCAACGAAGCGACACATTGTCAAATGTTAACAGAGCTCAACTGCACTGTGTTGCCAAGTCCGCGTTTTTTTTCTTCTGCAGGTTGTTTTCCATGTCCGTGGGTTGAAGCGACTATTATGTGATATATATGTCACGGCGTGAAGAGAGGGCACAAACGCAGAAGATGCGTATAACAGTTTATTAGAGAAAGAACAGAAAGTCAACTACACATCCGACGTGTGTCTGGCTTCATACGTAACACAAAGAAACAGTAGAGCAATCTCCAGAGCCGTCCGTACAGCGAACTGCGGACACAGGCTGCGGGAAACACCCCCCCGGTGCCAGCCCGAACGAGACACGGAAAGAGACACAAAACCTCCTCGTCTAGGCGTCCTGAGCACAGCAGCAGGAAAACAGGTAAGACACGAAACACAGATACCACCGTACAGGACAACAATACAAATCTACTGACAACCAGGGGAACGACACAGCTTATATTCCCTAAGGGAGGAAGGAAATAAGCGACAGGTGAGGGAATTCAGCTCGTGATGAGAACGCACCTGCGCTGAATCTCAGTGTTGATTGCCCTGGCCACGAGCTGCTGAAAATGACAGGACAAAACACAGACAACAGGAGGGCCGATGACACACCCTGAACCCGTGACAATATGGACCCATGAGTGTGAATTTTAGCAGCCAACCTTGCCAAAAGAACAGACATTTTACCCCCCAAATGCCTTTTTTTTTTGGAGAACCCCCCCGAGAAGCTGTTGTTTAGGGCTAGTAGTTGGTGGGTTTTGTTGTAAAAACTTGGCAACCCTGTCTGCACGCGCGCTGGAATAAACGATCTTTGCTGGTGTTGTAAAAAAATAAAATAATTTAATGATACACAGAGTACTTACCCAACATGATCATCATTTCTGAAAGAAATTGTGAACGTGAATGCATATACAAACAAGCTCTCCGTTTAGGATTCGAACAAATATAATCCAAGCCCCTTTGATGACGTGCATGATTACGTTACTGTTGATCATCTGTCCGCCATCGTCTAAAGCCCGCCCTGATGATTTCGTTGGTCCAAACAGTTTCTGTTTTACTTCTCTATGGAGCGAGGCCAGACCGAACCGCCTGACCTAAAAATGTTGTGGGCGGGGCTAAGTTCGAATGGCATCCAGGCTATGGGTTGGGGGGTTAGTATGTATAATACGTCATTAAGTGCGTATCATATGCATGCAAAAAACCTGTACCATATGCACAGCAAAACTCATTTTGGCGTATACATTCCACGAGATTGCACACTCGTACTATTTATACGCATTTTCGTGAGATCGGGCTTCACTGTACAGCATCACTCCACCGCTGAAGTCAACCAGTATTTCTTATTCATTGAACTTAAATCTGAGTGAACCTTGAAAGATCCACTGAGCTTGAAGGACATTATGGAATTTAAGAAAACAATGATGATTAGAATTAGAAAAAGAAGCAGACAAAAAGTGACAGGTCAGATCAGGCGAGCTTCTTACCCGCATAGCTTCCAATGATTGTTTATTTACAGTAAATGTCCCAAAGTATGATGATAGCAACACAAATGTCTTAAGTTCAACTTCATGGGAACACAATGCCGTTAAAAGGTTTGGGGGTCTCATACGCATACAAAGGCAGTAAAACAGTAATACTGTGAAATATTATTACCATTTAAAATTTGTGATATATCTTAAAATATAATTTATTCCATTAGTGATGTCAACGCTAAATTTTCAGCATCATACAGTCTTCATCTATTTTTTATATATATATATATTTTTTAAATGTTTAATTCCTTTCATCCTCTTGGCATGGCAAGTGATAGCTTCAGTTTCTCAATACAACTGTGGTTACATTTCACTGCAACAAGAAAGATTGCTGATGGCAAAACTCATGGCAAGGTGAGCCGACCATCCTTCACACGGATGGATGAGCACGCTTCCGCTAGGGGCGACAGTCCAAAGATGGCCAGCCTGACATTAAACGTGAAGAGTGTAAGCTTAGTGTGAGCGACAGTGAAAGGTGTTTGCATTCATTCATGCTAATAAGCTGGGATGTATTCCAGAGCAAGCCTGGAAAAATATAACAGAGTGAGACACACAGCGTAAGAATTAGAGATGGCAATCAACCATAACAAAGTTCTTCACTAATTTACGCAGGAATCTAAGAAATGTGTGGTAAACATAAACCAGGTGTTGGAAATGCTGCCCTAGTTTTCAAGCAAACAAGGCTGTTTGAAACAGTAGTTATAGGCTCATTGGAAAATTGCAAAACTCCAAAAACATACACAGGCAATAAAAAGTATGTGAACCCCTTGCAGAATCAGTTAAAATGTGAATAATTTTAACAAAATAATAGAGCTCCAGAAGGTAACACATTCCAATAAAGGGATAGTGCACCCAAAAATTAAAATTCTGGCATTAGTTACTCACCCTCATGTCATTCCCGTAAGACCTTAGTTCATTTCATTGTAAATACAGTGCATCTCCTGCATCATAATCACACCCATGAGTCATGGTGCTCATGTGAACAGCATCGGCTGCTGTAGAACTAAAAAATGCTGCACTGTTTACAATGTAAACTGAGTAGGAGAATGACACAGACTACAACAAAATCATTGAAGAAAGGTTTTTTTTTTTTTTTTTTTTTTTTTTTTGCACACCAAACTTATTCTCATCGTTTCATAATATGAAGGTTAAACCACTGGAGTCACATGTACTGTTTTAACAATGTCTTTATTACCTTTCTGGTCCTTGAAGGTGTTAATTAAATAGCTGTCTATGAAGGGGTCAGAGAGCTCTCAAAATTCATCAAAAATATCTTCATTTGTGTTCTGAAGATGAACGAAGGTCTTACAGGTTTGGAACGACATGAGAACGACATTTCATTTTTGTGCTAACATATATATGAACTATCGGGGGGTTTTCCCAAAATGCTTTTCCAATCTTCTATTGTCCAATTTTGGTGAGCCCGAGCAAATTGTAGCCTCAGTTTCCTGTTCTTAGCTGACCGGTGTGGTCTTTAGCTGCTGTAGTACATTCACTTTAAGGTTTGTTGTGTGTTCAGAGATTCTCTTCTGTACCTTGGTTGTAAAAAGTGGTTATCTGAGTTACTGTTGTATTTCTATCAGGTTGAACCAGTCTAGCCATCTCCTCTCATCTCTGGCATCAACAATTAATTTTTGCCCACAGAACTTCCGCTCACAGGATATTTTCTCTTTTGTACAGTAAACCTTAGAGATGGTTGTGCATGAAAATAACCGTGGCACCAATAACAATTCCACATTTAAGTCACTTAAAGCACATCTAAATGATCAATTAAATGATTGTTAGGCTGCATTAAGTATGTCAGCCAGAACTGGGAACACTTCCCATAACACCTGTACTTGTTACATCATAAAAATAGTGACATCTACGCTAATCTTAATCTCTCTGTTTATCCCGGCATTTACTTCAGTCAGCCGGATCTGAGCCGTATCCAGATCGTATCCAGATCAGATGCCGCACCTGCGCCCAGACATGACCAACACATCCACGATGACCAACGCAACGGAATTGCCTCATCAACATGGCATCCTCAATAAACCTGTCACCCGGTGTGATGACATCAATCTTTTAGAATATTAATTTTAATCTTTGTTTAATTAACATGTCACCCTCAATAAACCCATCTCCAGCATGATGCCTCTGATCTTTCAAATATTCAGATCTAATATGATTTCTGACCTGTAAGGTTGCCAGAATAATAATAATACACGGTGTGTTAATAGTCCAGAGGAGAACTGGCACCCCGACTGAGACTGGTTTCTCCCAAAGTTTATTTTTCTCCATCATGCCCTGATTTTTTTGGTTCCTTGCCACTGTCGCCTTTGGCTTGCCCCGTTGGAGACACTACATTTTCAATTAAATATCCAAATAAATTTAATTACTAAACCAAATTAACTACATCAACTAAATTACTGATCTGCCTAAATTGTCATGGTATGATAATCGATATTAGCTGGATAACATCACTGTTTTCTCCAGAGAGGCTGTACAGCCGAATCAAATTATGTTGCATTATTTTCCAGTTTAACACTGTGAAGCTGCTTTGAAACAATCTGCATTGTAAAAAGCACTATATTAATAAAGTTGACTTGACTTGACATCTCTTCCCCAGTCTGATGCTTAATTTGAACTTCAGCAAATCATGTTGATCAGGGGTGCCCTGATACCGGTCCTGTTCTTGGATATTCACCTACCTGCAGAGTTCAGATCCAACACACCTCTCTGCCAAAATTTGCAGAAAGGTAGATCTCTTTAGACGAGTACTAAGAACTTAAGAACCCCAAGAAGGTGACCCAGGGATTGTGGGGGCTGCTCTTTCTCTCCTCATTCCCTGGGTCCCACAGTCTGCAGCTCGGACATGCTTGACGGGAGTTTGCCACCTTCTCATGTCTGTGACTCAGACAAAGCCTCACACAGGTTACTGTGATGCAATCACAGGGTGGTTCCAGTTGGGGTTTAGGGAGCAAGAAATGTATTCCAGTACACAGCCACAGGATCAGGATGGAAAACTTCCCAACATGGCGGCAAAGGCTTTATGCGTTTTGGGGGACAGCAGAAGAGGAAGGCTGTTTCCAAACAGAGGTTAGCCAACCTGACTGGTATGACAGATACAAATAATGGTACAGTATTTGGTGTATTTGTTTTCTGCAGGGTTTTAGCAAAAGTTTCAATCTGTTTTGCTGTTTACTGAATGTTGGCTACAGTTGTTAAAATAGCATCTTATTAAAGTTTAGATACATATTGCACACATAAAAAAAAGAAAGAAAGAAATCAACCTTTCCTCTCATTTACTTATCCGCTAAGCCACCACACAAGCATTCAGATTTCAGATCCAGGTCACGGCTGAACACTTTCATCATGGTGAAAGAACAGGGTTCTGCTCTAGAGTGTGCACTGAGCAAATCTGTGCCCCTTTCATGTGTGATATTTATTCATTTTAGTGCACAAACCTGCATCTCATGCAATAAACTAACATTTTGTTTGGCATCTTATAGTTGATTTTTAATATTTAACCTATTTGAGTGCATTCAATAGAGAGGCTGGACAACATAAAGTGTGTGTATAAGGAACACTCTTTATTAAACTCTGTCCTGAATAAAAGCTTAAATCTTTTTTATAGGATTGTGAATTCAATAAATTTGCACCTAGTTGGATTATCTTAATGTTTATCAGATAACCACTAGATATCTTAATGTAACTCAGATAACCACTTTTTACATTTTCAACATCATCAATATTTTGGTCACTGACAGCTCTTTCTCCAGATCCACCATCAAGTGACAGTGACACTAATATTTGATTGCGTTCAGTAAATCGCTGAGCCATTTCAAGTTTTGCTGATGTTTCTTCCTATTCTTTTGTTTTCTACCTGCGGCAACTTTGAGTGAAACAACATCATCATTGTGCATTTGCAAAGATATTTCCACCTTGTGGAATAAATGTGAATTTCTCTTATTCAGTAATTAAAGATTCAATTATTATTTGTTTTTAAAAAACATTTATGTAACCCCTCCTGTTCGAACCGCCCGCTCCGGGTCTGCTCGAACCGGGTCTGCCAGCATGAGAGTTGGACACCCTAACAAGGAGGCTAAAGGCTGCAAAATCTAGCGTCAGTCGCTAGAGCATCTCTTGAGAACAGAGAAGTGAGGTTTACTTGCACAGTGACTACCATTACACTCACCCCCTTAAACCTCACTCTCATATGGGTCACGGCACCAATGTAACCCCTCCTGTTCGAACCGCCCGCTCCAAACAGGATTTGCCCGGGTCCGCCGGCATGAGAGTCGGACACGCTAACAAGGAGGCTAAAGGCTGAAACCTGTGAGGTTTACTTGCACAGTGACTACCGTTGCATATAAATACACTCTTACACACCTCGGGTCGTTAGTGACCAATACAATTTTTTACAAAAAATGCATGGAAGTAGATTATTGTTACTGTGTGATTATATTAACATAATAAACAAACATCTTAATTCTCAGTATGAGGCGTAAATATGTTTGTTAAAACACACTTGAGCTTATATAGAAAACTGATGTGCTAATGTAATCACCAAATTATGGTGGAGGTTGAAAATAGAAAGGGGGGGGGCAAAATGCTAATCACATGCAAAACATTATGTATATCTCCATACGAAAACTTACAGCACTTGATTTGACTGTGCGAATGAATGCAGGGTCTTGGGCTTCATGTTTGGTGTCAGTGTGCAATGTGAACCTCTGCCCTCTGCTATACTGGAAGAGTGTGTTTGAGTCCAGTAGATCAGGGTTCAGCCGTCAGAACGTAGGGCATAGATCAAGGTCAGCTATTTTGTTTGTTTACACAATAACACAGAACACGCTAAACACACAGACATCAGGAGCCCACTCCGATGACGCAAGTCACCATGATGTTTTTCAGGCTCTTGCTGAGTGCCACTCATGGAAGTCCAATTTACCTGAATAAATGCCATGCACGCTGACAGAAACACTTCAGTCTGTGCAAGAGCTCCAGTGCATTGACCGGTTCTCACAAAATTAAATGCACAGGTAATTAATTTAAGCCAAAGATAGAATGACCATTATTCATCAAGCTGTTCGTAAAAAATGGGTTCAATTATTCAAAAAAAAAAAAAAAAAAAATACAATGGCATACAATTTATCAAGTATTTTGGCATTTCAGAAAAGTGCCATAGTGCAGAGTACATGCACTTACTAAACCACGGCTTCAACATGTTCAATGTTTAAAGCATTTTCAATTTGAAAGAGAAATGAGATGGCAGGATGAAGTCATGCTTAAAGTAATAGTTTACCCAAAATTAAATAATTACTTAAATCATCATACTTTCATGGTACTTTAATGGAGGTTTTTGTCCTTATTGGAGATTGACAGCCTTTGGTTACTATGAACTGTTGTTGTATAGAAAGAGCTGCTTGAGGTTTCATCAAAACACCTTGTGTTCCACCGAAAGAACGGTCACAGTCTCGTCTATTATGTACTAACTTTAAATTAATCATATGATACGATGCACTTATTGTGTACACTCTTCCCTTCCCCATCAACCATGCTTAAACCAACACATACAATAAACCTGTCCCTAACCTTACCCATATCCCATCTCAATAACAACAGCACAAGTGTTTAGAAATATGAAATGAACACAATAAGCAGACCGGTAACACATTTACAGTGTCATTGTTACATGCAGTTACTATATTATTCAACTAACCCTAAACCAACCTAACCTTAACTCAATTTCTTCATCACTGACTGCGCCAGGGCCTTTTTTGGGTGATGTATGCCCAGGGCCGTGCACAGACATTTTGAGTGGCAGTGGCCCAAACCAAAAAAGGGGCACTATAAGGGGATTGAGTATCATCTTAATATAGAGAATGAATAATAAACCTTTTACAATCATACTGTAAATACATTTGTTAGGCGCTAGTGCTAATTAAATTTATGTTCTTCTAATTATTCTTACAAAAAGTTGATTCTGGGCTATTTTGATCACTTTTCTATTTAATTTCTTTATTGGAGATTTAAGTAGCAAATGAGAATCACAAAAATTATTGAATATATTTTGAGACAAAGGTCTTGTTTATGATTTATGTAAATCATACGCAACATTTTTTTAATAACAGAATATGTAAACTATGGTATTTGGGGTAAAAGGCATATTTAACATGATAATAAACAGCTGATTCCATTTGTTGACATGACATGGGTAAGATTCAGCTGGTAAATTTCTTAAGTTGAGTGTCCAATCTTAGAGGTAACATCATATTTATAATAAATATATGATAATAATCATATAAAACAAATATATTTGGTTTGTTACAACGATAAAACTGTATTAAATTACAATGGGATTTCATTCATTCAGTGTTTTCAGATTATAATTACTTATGTAAGCCTATATTTGTCATTCTGAGTATATACATATGATATGACAAACATGGACATGTAGTATACTTCCTTTTATATTAATTTAGAAAAGATAGGAAATGTATGGTTGTTTGTCAAATGGTAGACATTTGAACTTGGAAATAAATGTAAAAGACTTTACAACAGTGTCAAATTAGATTTTCCGTGTATATTTCCACCATGTATATTTCCTTGTCCGCTGTAGAGTAATGCAGGGAGTCTTGTGAGAGGTTGTTAAGCCAGCCTATCAGAATTTAGCAGTCTCATCCCTGATTTGGCTGGAAATGAATTATGTCATATTATAACGTTGAGTTGTGTTGCTAAGTGAGCCGTGGAGCAGTCAGTGCGGGTATCCGAGCGCAAGCAAACTAGACGTTGCACATGTGAAATATAACGTCGGCGCACATCCAAATAAGCTTATTTTAAATGCAAAATTGATTTTCGTTAACTCAAAATACTCTCATTTGCGAGACGAACATTTCTCCACAAAACTCAGTTCACGCGCGCGCGAAATGACCTTTTGCGCGCTCAAAATATGATCTTGCGCACGCAGAATTGTGTCAGAATAGTAACCCCATACAAGAGGGGCACTTTAGCCGAAGAGGGCAAAGGGGCAGTGGCTCTAGCCACCGGGCCACCCCCCTGTGCACGGCCCTGTGTATGCCTTCAGATTTTCACCTATTATCAAAACTCATTTTACTCTGTATAAAACTATTTTTAGGACTACTTTGGTACTGCTTTTTCTGATTTAAATTCAATTACACGTGCCTGTCGAAGTTTTTCTTTATACTGTCTGGTTATGTATGGTTACTGTGCAGTTAGGTTTAGAAGCGGGAGTACGATTAGTGGCTGCAAAATAACTATATAATCATGAATTGTAACTGAAATTATTGTCATTTTACATTTGTTTGGCTGTTAGGTTTTTGTTGTTTACGTTAAAAAATACTGTAAACATATTTTTGATATAAAGGAGTAGTAAATATTGAATATTTCTAAATAAAAGAAAATATGCAATAATGTTGTTAATGTTTTAGAGTTTGTCAATACATTTCAGAATCTAGGCAAATGTACGCTGCTTGTTCCTGTAAATGTTAATATGAGACCAGGCATGTTTTTTTTTTTTGTTGTGAAAGTTTAAAAAAATTCCTTTAAAACTGTTGCAACAACTATGAAAATATAAAACAAATCTATATTTTTTTTATAAATATGCCTTCAGTACTAAGGATATTTACAGTCTGTCAGCCCCAGCAAAGACTATATAAGACTGCACTCATATGACTATGAATGGACAATTGGTAAAGTAATTGAGTTACTGCAGTGGCTGTTAGAAAAATGCAATTGCGATAGGCAAATGACACGAAGTGGATGGCGCGTTTGCCACAAACAAGTGATATTTACCTCAATCGTGCAAGAGTAAAATTTGCACAACGCGTTGTCATGCAAGCCAATCAGTGAAAGGCTTATTGACACGTCTGGTTTGACAGGTTATCAAATTAGGCACCCGTCATCCTCAAGTAGAGCAGGAAGCGGCTGGCATCCAGGTGCACTTTATGGAGTAGACTGTGAAATCTACTTGCACAAATAATACATTTTTGTTTGGTGTGCACACACCATAAGGCCTAAGTGTCAAAAGAGTTCTGAGACATGCAGTCACGTCATTCACTCCTTGTGAGATTGGCTTTTGAAACAGCCTAATTTCTCAGTCATAAGTTGATAATCAAGTTGATTTATTTCACTAATTCCAATAAAACTTGAAACTTGTATATTGTATTCATTCATTTCACACAGTGACTGATATATTTCAAATGTTTATTTCTTTGATGATTATAACTGACACCTAAGGAAAATCCCAAATTCAGTTTCTCAGAAAATTTTAATCTTACTTAAGACCAGTACAAAGAAAGGATTTTTAGAAATCTTGTCCAACTGAAAAGTATGAACGTGAAAAGTATGAACGTGAAAAGTATGAACATGAAAAGTATGAATATGTACAGCACTCAATACTTAGTTGGGGCTCCTTTTGCCTGAATTACTGCACCAATGCGGCGTGGCATGGAGTCGATCAGTCTGTGGCACATAACTCAGGTGTTATGAGAGCCCAGGTTGCTCTGATAGTGACCTTCAGCTCTTCTGCATTGTTGGGTCTGGCATATCACATCTTCCTTTTCACAATATCCCATAGATTTCCTATGTGGTTAAGGTCAGGAGGGTTTGCTGGCCAATTAAGAACAGCATTCATGTCTAGGTGCCAAGCCCTGTTGGAAAATTAAATCTACATCTCTATAAAGTGCTCTAAAACTTCCTGGTATACGGCTGCATTGACCTTGGACCTCAGAAAACACAGGGGACCAACACCAGCAGATGTAATTGCACCCCAAACCATCACTGACTGTGGAAACTTTACACTGGACCTCAAGCAACGTGGCTTGTGTGCCTCTCCTCTCTTCCTCCAGACTCTGGAACCCTGATTTCCAAAGGAAATGCAACATTTTCTTTCTTCAGAGAACATAACTTTGGACCACTCAGCAGCAGTCCAGTCCTTTTGTCTTTAGCCGAGGCGAGACGCTGTATGTTGTTCAAGAGTGGCTTGACGTAAGGAATACAACAGCTGAAACCCACGTCTTGCATACATTTGTGCGTAGTGGTTCTTTAAGCACTGACTCCAGCTGCAGTCCACTCTTTGTGAATCTCCCCTACATTTTTGAAAGGGTTTTGTTTCACAATCCTCTCCAGGGTGTAGTTATCCCTATTGCTTGCACACTTTTTTCTACCACATCTTTTCCTTCCATTAACCTCCCCATTAATGTGCTTGGACACAAAAAAGCTCTGTGAACAGCCAGCCTCTTTTGCAATGACCTTTTGTGTCTTTCCCTCCTTGTGCAAGGTGTCAATGGTCGTGTTTTGGAAAACTGTCAAATCAGCAGTCTTCTCCATGATTGTGTAGCCTACAGAACTAGACTGAAAGACCATTTAAAGGCCTTTGCAGGTGTGAGTTTTTAGGCTGATTAGAGTCTGGCACCAGGTGTCTTCAATATTGAACCTTTTCACAATATTCAAATTTTCTGAGATACTGAATTTGGGATTGTTCTTAGTTGTCAGTAATTATCATCAAAATTAAAAGAAATAAACATTTGAAATATATCAGTATGTGTCTAATGAACGAATATAATATACAAGTTTCACTTTTTGAATGGAATTAGTGAAATAAATTGATGTTTTGATGATATTCTAATTATATGACCAGCACCTGTATATTAATTAGGTTATGTGATGTTAATTAGATTATGCACTAATTTGCTGAACAGAACATGTAGGTATGTGATAAAACGTCTCTATAAGAGTAATATCACACTTGCAACAGTGATGAAGTTGTGGATATCATAATGGTTGTGATTAACCGAATCACTGCATATTATGACTGCAAATTTGATATTGCTCGCAAAACTGATACATTGTCAAGGTTTGATTTGTAATAATGACAGGAAAGTTTCACTCGTTTATGGTTACATCAGAAGCTCCCCTAGGTTGTAACATGAAGCATGTGTTTACTGATGCAACAAAAGTCTCTTTACAAATGAAATGTGTTAGAAAAAGTAAGCAGCAATCATGACAGATGTCATGTGTCCTAAGGACAGATGAGAGAGTAACTGCTGTCAGTGTACTCCTGTAGAGTCTACAATATGTGATGCTGTGGGACTGTGACGTTTTCTCTGAGCTTCCTGTAAATTGAGGATTTGTCCCATCATGCCCATTTGTGGGGCTGCTTAAACTTAGATTCATAATAAAAACCATTAAGTTACTCTCTGTGAGAAATTCTATGGTAATATCGTATTTTTAATGTTTTTAATTGATGACTTTAGAGTACAACATTAATTCAATTTTGAGTAACAAGTTCAAGTCCACCATCATATATCTTTCATTTTAACATGTCAAAATTTCAGCAGTATCTCAGTGGATCAAGAGCGAGGAATACATTTATTTAATTTCACTGAAATGTATAGTGGCCCGCAGCTGTCGCTTCTAGCCACTGATAACATGTATTTCAGGAGCGGAGGATTACAATGACATGGTTAACTTACCTTATGGACACAATTAAAACACAATCAGTTTTCAGGGAGGCTGCAGCATGCATGAGAGCAGAATTAGCTATGGAAATGTATGCAAATGATGGTGATATTTGAGCATATACTGTCATAATCAGCTACTTATAAACACATACATAGTGTTGTTAGCTGGCTCTATACTTTTTTTATTCTTGGGGATATTTGACTTTATTCATAGGAATTTAGAGCGAGAAATCAGGATGTGACCCAGGTTGATTAGATGACTCAGTTTGTTGTGATTGGTCTACTCTGACTGGTTAGATAACCCAGACTAGGCTTGTTTGAGATGCGCCTTGCCTCGCCTTAAACAAAGGCGAGACTAGGCGGCTGCAGTGAGGGGAGGAGTGAAAAAAGAGCAGGCAAGCCGGACAGTTCTCTCTTCTCGTAGTGGATCAGACACCTGCGAGATGAGTTGCGGATATCGTGGGATTCACACTTGTGCGCTCTGTTGCTGATAAACTGGATGTCATTTAAGTTCTGTTGCTTTTATATGAAAATAAATATTATGAACAAGACACCCAAAGTTTTTGTTATTTATTTCCATTCGAAATACCTGTTTATCAAGCATTTTTATTTTAATTACATTAGATCGCACTCTCTGAGAGTTTGGGAAGATTTACACATAATTCATTCACATAAAAACATGATATCAGTTTTAAAATCAAATATTTAAAAAAAGAACCTTACATCATGTTTGTTTAAACCAATGAACATTTAGCTGTGTCGTCAGCAAGTCGTTTCCCATCATGCTTTTGGTCAGCGCAGTCTGTGGAGAGCAACTGCGCTCGACTGCAGAATCCGACACATCCGCCTCGCCATCGCGAGAGATTTTTGACATACGTCAGCATGACATCAGAGCAAGGCGGAACGCCCTCGGACACATTTTTAACCGACATGCATCTCGCACTGATCACCTAAGAACGGTTCTGCGCAGATTTTGCTCATCTCAAACAAGCCTATCGTTGTGATTGGTCTACTCTGCTCTGATTGGTCAGATGACCCAGTGATTGGTCTACTCTGCTCTGATTGGTCAGATGGTCCAGTCTGTTGTTATAGTTCTACTCTGCTCTGATTGGTCAGATGACTCAGTCTGTTGTTATTTGTCTACTCTTATCTGATATCTCATATCTGAATTTCAACTCCAGATCTTCCTCAGCACATGATACAAAGTGATACCAATAGTAACTATGGCATTGCTTTTACTGTATCCATTCAAGCCTGTGAGTGAATTTGCTTTCTAGGCATGTCAACAAAAACCAAAATCTTCCAGGCGTCAGCTACAGTGTTTAAGAGTCAAAATAGGCATTGTTAGCAGGCAGCAAATGAAGACCACAGACTGGCATTATGCAAATGCATAACAAACCTACATAGATTTAAGCATAAAGTAAACCTGGAATTACAGATGACTCATTTCAGGCAGTTGAGAATCTGTTATTTTTGGTGGGGGAGACAATAACTCCATTTCCCTGCACTTTGATCTTTGAAACTTGGCAGACATTTTGTATTCCCATACAGCTATTTTCCACACTACGTAAAAGGTAATGTACAAAAAAGCATAATAGTGGCACTTCAAACTCGCTCCATTACATACATAATGAGCCTCCATCTCTATGTGAAACTGACACAAAGACAGCGATTTTCATACATTTTTCACATGGAGTTCTGGAAAAATTCACTAAGTCAATGGAGGCGGAATATAAAACAAAATACAAATGCATATATCATTATTATGATTATTATTAGATCTAAAATACAACTCCACATTACTGTACATTAAACATCAAACAAGTTCTATTAAGCTGTGATAGTGTCATCATCACTGCATACTCGCTCTCTGTTTGGATTGATGAAATCACTTGTTGTTGGACACTTGTCGCGTCACACATGGTTAAGACTGATTAAGCTACAGATGACAGAGGCAGATTGTGTTAACGTCATGACTGTCTGTCCCTCCACAGTACAAATGACAGCAGTAATGTGATTTCACAGGGAGATAAAGAGCATGTGTGTTTGAGAACGTTTTATTAAATGAGCCCTGACCAGCATCCAGCTTCATGTGCAGTGTTTCATGTACTTGGACAGATTTAATAAACTCAGAGCTGATCCGTTTAACACACCACAAGAAGGAAAGCACGAATGATCGGCAATAAAATTTGAGCTGGTTAAAAACAGAGAAGTCAATGCTAATTCAGTAAGTGAAGGGTTATTGTTTCCTACAGCTCTCAGGTACTGTTTGTACTTGTTGAACACCTGTAAGCGCACATATACCACGCATGAACACTGGGATACACAAGGCTTTAATTATCTCAGGGTGTGTGTGCTGCAGCACGTGTCGTCACTGAACTTGTAATGAAACTCTAGGTGAACTTGTGGACCCCTGTGTAACCCCTACACTGTAGCCCCAATATAGGACAGCTGGTGCTAACAACCTCTCACAACACCATGTTACACCCAATCCAATTGGGTGATTAAACTGTTTTAAAATCAGTGGGGTCCACCCAAGGTCCTCCTTGCCTCAAACTGGCAAGGTGGAATCTGATTGGTTTTCCAATGAGCATGAGTTAAATCAGCACTAGGTAACTTTTCAACCTTCATAATATATTTTCAAGACTCTTGTGATGATACATCGACTTACAATAGGTTGAATGACACGTTTGCCATAGCTTGATGGGGTCTTAAACTTCGAGTATCGGCTAGTAACCCGAGAACAAAAAGAACTACAAAATTCGACTGCTTTACGGCATATACGTCACTTCCACCAACACCCACACTTCCTTAAAAACCTTTGTTCGTCGGATAATATAGTCATGTCCGAAGCAGCACAGACAAATAAGAAAGAAAAGGTTTTGTTGGAGGAAAGCAATGAGAGGAAACGAAAAAGTGAGGGGATTAAAGGCAAGACGAGGTTTAACATTGGAGCAGCGTTTGCTCGTCGGCGTGAGCTGAAGGAGGCGTGCCCGACCGATGCTGTCCTGCTTGTTACGGTGAGCTACCACTCAAACATTGAACTGAAGTATCATATAGATTCTGTAAAACGCTAACCAATAGACTACTATAATGACGCTGGCTTGTAAACATGAGCATCGCGATTATTTGGCGTTTGAAAAAAATAAAACCCATGAAATTATATTCATATGACATGCTGAAACATATGCCACTGACTGTACCTGGGATGAAGACATTTCACACACGCCGCCAGAAGAACACCTGCATGTGAACTCCTCCTGCAGTGTTCAGGGGAAATGTTAATGCTGCACCAACCCGCGGGGCCGCTTTTATGAAGTTATTTGTACCGCCCCGCACTGCTGTATTATTATTTTTTCCCAACTGTAGGGGGACCCCGAGAGCAAAAGTTACCAAGTGCTGCTTTAAAAAATCTGAGACTAAATAAAGAGTCATGTCTAAATTTGGTGCAGTCTCTTCTGTTTTTAGGCTTTGTTCAGGCAAACAGAAATTATTTATATGAATTATTATCATTTTTATCTTTTGCATATTACTTATACTTTCCATTTAGTTTACACAAAAAAGCGAACCAAGCCACATCAGTAAAGAAGAAACTGATTTCAGACACTACAAGCTGATGATAGACTCATGATGATGTTCAGTACTACACTCCAGAGTCCTGCATGGGTCCGATTTTGTAAATCCGCACCGCCCATACCCGCGGTGCGTTGAACCGCATCCGACCAATTTTCCGACCCGGAGCACTAATTAAAATCTGCACCCGACCCGTTTAAAATAGAACCGAGATCCAACCCGACCCGCACCCGAAATAAAATCAGTTTAGCATAACATTATGTAGGCCTACACATTTATTGCCAGGTCATACAAAAGTAAATACAGCACCACGCCACGTCTTTAAAATTCATTATTTTCAATGAGTGTACGAACACCGGCGGCAGGATTCGGAGCCTGTCCGCGGCGACTCAGGAAGTTGTTCAAAATTCTGCTGCGCCACAGAGCGCCAATGTACTGACTTTAGCCTGTGCTACAAGATTCACACATCGTGCAGCTCTTCTGTCAGAAGTAGATTCAAAACTGAGCTTGCGCGTATAGGCATATATAATGTGCACGTCCGGCGCTGAGCTTCCCCTCCGCTGTGCGACGCCCTTGAAGCCTTGTGTGATTTTTTTTTGAAAGTCAGAGAATCCTGGGAGGGAGCGCGGCGGCGCGAGCACAAATAACCTGATGTTATTTTTAAATTATTTGATTAACTTGAAATACAGGCAAGACATATTTTTGTAGATGTGTTCCTAAAAATATGCATACATTTCAAACTGTAAATTGTATGAAGATAAATTAGATACTGATTAAACTATTGTGTACAGTTATTTCAAATCGGAATCGGGTGCAATCTGTAGTGAACGGCGTTATGCATTTTTTCGGTAACACTTTAGAATAATGGTTCGTCATTAGTAGTCAACTATGCCGGAAGTAATGCAGTACTACATTAACACTTCAGCCACTACTATTAACTAATACAGAAACAAGCTGAACTAATCAGTAAGTAATAACAAATTATAAGCATTCAACACGTACACAGTCTCGAACTTCCGCTAAAATGGATCACAGATTTTTATGACATCACCGTGGACTTCAGCTTCTCATCACATCTTCTGTCCTATCAAATGCTTTCTAGAATCTGAAGCATCCCGTCCCCTCGTCTCAGCCTCAGACGTCATGCCCACAGACATAACCCTTCTGCCATCAGTATGAAAGTCTAGTTACGCGAGACTATCCGTCAGCTAAATAGACACTGAAGCTGTGGCTGAAATCAGTCACTTGTTCACACATTTACCATTTTCACATGGAATGGCACATAAGGGATGGGGAACAAATCAGTGTAAATACGCTTTCCGTTAAGGCAAATGAAGTCAAGTTTCACGTTACTGTCATGTACACCGCTGCAGCGCACACACACAGTCTACTCCGGTCCAGAGACACAAGAGGACATAGCGGATCACATGCACAAGTCAATGCAGACCACAAAACATATCAGACCCATTTTGAATTTTGCACAGAATGCTGCAGCCATATTTCAAAGCCATGATGGAGATGATGATGAGAAAGGGTTAGAGATTAGGAGGAGATAGTGGCTTTACCGAGCTGAAAGGCTCTAGTCAAACTGTGATATAAATAAGGCTGGGCGATAAACCGTTAACGATAATTATTGCGAAATAATTTTCCTCGATAAAACAATTACACCAGTTTAATAAATTCTCGATATAATGCGTATGCGTCATGCGTAATGCTGCGCATGCGTTTGGCCAACCGGGCTTATTCTGTGTACCGCACGCGGTGTTGTTTACAGTCACAGGCTTGGAGACATTGCCATGAATGACATAAGCTTTTTTTTGTTGCTATGCCAACACGTTCAGCCTCGTTGCGCTCTCACACCAGTTATATGAATAAAACATTCATAACTTGAAAATGGCTATGAAATGTCTCTTGTCTTGACAGCAATGTACTGTTCTAAACGTTAAAACTAAAAAGCACTAACTCCTGTTTACCACAACTATCTGTTTCAGGTAGCGTAATAAAGCTTAAAAAAACAAGCTTAAAACTAATTACATTTAGACACAACATCAACACTTGCATTTATATCTGGCAGTGCTGCAATTTTTTCATATAATATTAAAAAAATATGACTGTTGTTAACGGCGACGCAAAGAATTGTGGGTTATCTGCAGCAGCAAAGGCTAAACCTCACACGCAAACCAAATTCATGTGAAAGAAGGGTGCATTCGAAGGTCGCATTTGGAGTGTCCTACTCACTTTTTTGAAATGAGACAGCCTTATGACTCATGCAGCATTTGAACGCGACCTCCGGAGGACGCAGCCTTCCAAAATGAAACACAGCTATAGAGTGAACAAAGTATATAGCCAGAGGTGATGAGATACAGGTGTAAACCATAGACCGTAAAAAAATATGGACGACTCGACATCATCCGTTTCCGCTTGCTATATTTGAAGCTTTCAGGCGGCCTTGCACGGCGCGGACATCTTGGGACCGAGTCTGCACAGTAGCGATTTCGGGACCGGAGTTGCGCAGTAGAGCGCAGGAAGTAGAGCAGGAGGTACAGCAGCGATATCAAAAGCCCGCCCACACTCTCGCAGATGCAGAACAAATAATTATGTTGGTGTGAAATAAACAGTTATGGAAATGTATAAATTAAAGCTAAAGCTCCAATCTGCTCCCAAATATTTCGAAAAAAGTCCGTTAGTGCCTCAGTGACAACTTCACTCAGAGAAGCCGTCAGTCTCAGCTGTCAATCATGACATCACACCCCCCGTTTTTATAGCATCAAATAACTAACTCAAACTAAACTTATTTTTAAAACGAACACCTGAAATGAAATCATCGTTATGATAACTGCCTTCAGTGACATAAATTAACTTTGGGGGAAAATTTTTGAAGTGTAATTTTATTATTTAGTTTGCCTCGCGTCCATTAGAAATCACAGAGGGGCGGCTATACTGGGACTGGTCACCGGGGGGCGATTGAGGCGCGAAAGCTTCAGTAAATGAGAGGGAGACTGCAGGCTTGGTGTAAACAGTGAGTGCTAATGAGTCCAGGCAAAGGATTATGGGTAATGTAGTATATGATAGAATGACAGTCCGTGTTGGAGTGCCCTCTGTTGGTGATCACAGCACTCACACTGTTGAATTGTGACAAGTAGTTCCTGCAGAGAGACTGAGGAATTAGTGATGCATTCTATGACCACTTTGAGAAAGATGACCGATTATGTCTCAGACAAATAAATGTTGTGATTAATAATTAATTAGATTGGTAATTATGTACAAATTGTCAGTTAGTTAATAGTCATTAATTCATTATTGGTTACCTAATAAGGAAATATCGCAGTAGTCCTACATTTGATATTACTCAATGATTAGATAAGCTTTTTTTCCACATTAGTTACTAGTAGTATCTGAAGTGTTAATGTAGTACTGCTGATTAGTCATGCATTGTTACCTATTAATGCAAACCATTATTCTAAAGTGTTTCTCATTTTTCTTTTCCTCGAATACTCTCCTCTGTCTGTTTGACATTCTGTTATAGGAAAATGATCAGTGTCTGGACAAAATGCATGGCACAGAGGATAAAATCTTCCCTTCTATCTTCCCCTTTGCTGTGTTGCCTGATTTGGTCCTATGATTCAGACAGGGAAATATCATTTTAAAATATCCTCTTTGCTCCCTTAAATGGGAGAACTAAAAATATCCTAGATATTAGGCATAGTAGACTGGTAGCAATGGGAAAACTGCCTTCAGAAAGGTGAAAAACAACAATAATCAGACTTAATGTGATGCTTCCCACCTCACTGAGTGATGTATCAGCCTAAGGCATCTCTACTTCAGGAATAGAGGCACAGATATTTGATTAAAACATTAACTATTCAAGTTCCCACAAGCAGTGTGGTGCCTTCCAAACTGGCTGTGAACAAATAAATTAATATATAATAAATTAATAGGCTACCGTAAATTAATTATTCTCTCAGATCCATGCACTAACTCTAAAGTCCATACTTAAGTTTACACTTAACAGCTTACACTTTCTACATTGCTGAAATTCATAATTTATTTATTTTGGTCAGTGGCATTGCTAGACATGAATGACTTCTGGGGCTTAGTACATTAGTGCCACAACATGATGCAACGCTACCTACAAGCATGAATAATTCAATTGTACGGCATCCTAGGGAAACACCAAACGCTGAGCATTCCCAAGTAGGACGAAAATTGCAACCAAAATGAACAGTGCAGCACCAACCAATTATGTGCACAACGGGTTTATTTAATTGTGTTTTCTCTCCTGCTTCTGTCTGTAAGAATTGGTTGAACTGAGGGCATCGCTATCATGTGTTAGTCTGAAGCCCTGGGCTTACGTTTGGCTTTTGGAACTTTTTTGGACATCATTAGATAAAAATCATTTGTTCACTAAATTAGGCAAAGCCAAGAAATTAAAAAATGACTCCTACGCCAATGAAAAACGATGGCGCCATCAGGGCAAGTGAAGAAATTTATGGCTGTTGTCTCTTGTGGTTTTTATATTAAGAACAAATCGAAAGGTCCCCAGTTACACACGTCGTCATCACCAGACCACATAGGAGATGCAGCCTTCATGTTCAGCAACAGCAAGTGATGCATATGCAAGATATAGCTTGTCCTGGGGGTCTATATAATAAGCAAAATTCATGAGAGATGAGGTCTGGTTTTCAATGAGAAAAGGAAATGAGAGTGAAAGAACACAAAATCGTTGTCACAACCTGTCACAATCCCAGCATGTGAATTTAAAAACGGTAAAATGTAAATTGCTGAAAATCATTCAAGTCATGCCTTGAGGTTTATGCCCTATGAACCGAAAGACTTTTTCTCTAGTATTTAATTGCTTGTTGTGAAATGCTATCTTGCCTCGTAACAGCATCTGTGTAATGCTGTAGCCGATAGAAAAACCTGTAAATGTCTAAGTGCATCAAATGTTTCACAGCCACTTCAGGTCCCCTCAAGCATTAAAACAGTCTGGATGGCTTTATGTTTGCATTGCAAACATAGTAAACATGTGTACACTCCTCACAGATATATATATATATATATATATATATATATATATATATATATATATATATTTTTTTTTTAGGTACCAGGACAAAGCAGATGTTGAGTCCAGATACACATCTATGACGTAGAAGCAACCATGACTGGTTATCCACTCAATTAGGCTGGTTTTGAACAAGGAAGTATATGATACCTGAAGAAAGCTATCCATTAGCATTCCCATTAATCTCAATGGCAGTTGCTTGGCTGGCGTATGTAGTCCATTGAGAACTCGAACCTGTAAGCTACTATCTTGATGGGGTTTTTTTTTGGTTCATATAGTACAATTAAAGGGATAGTTCACCCTGTTTATCTGCTTACCCCCAGTGCAGGTCTAGGTCTAGATCTAGGTGTGTTTGTTTCTTCAGTAGAACAGTAGACCGTGTCAATTGGTGTCTCCTCTGAATTTGCCTCACTGGCACGTCATGCTCAAAACCCGTCTCCGGCGCAATAACTCCGATCTTTTATGTATTCATACTCTTGTGTAATCGACGCACCATCCTAAATAAACCCGTCTCTTGCGTGATACCCTGAAATTTTGAATATTCCGATCTAATATGATTTCTGATCTGTAAGGTTGCCAGAATAATAATCAGACACGGTGTGTTAATAGGCCAGAGGAGAACTGGCACCCCGACTGAGTCTGGTTTCTCCCAAGGTTTATTTTTCTCCATCATGCCCTGATGGAGTTTTGGTTCCTTGCCACTGTCGCCTTTGGCTTGGCTTGCTCAGTTGAGGACACTAAAAATATGTTATTCAACTAATTATACAAATAAAATTTATGAATTAGGTTTTAATTAATTCTATAAACTATAATACTGATCTGCCAACATTGTCGTTATATGATAAATTAAATTAAGCTGATAACATCACTGTTTTCTCCAGAACGACTGTACAGCCAAATCTAATTTTGTTGCAATACTGTCCTGTTTGACACTGTGAAGCTGCTTTGACACAATCGTGATTGCAAAAGCGCTATATAAATAAAGTTGATTGATTGAACACAAATTAAGATTTTTAACTCCAGCCGTTGCTCGCATAATGCATGTCAATGGGGTCTAATTAGAATTAACTCAATAAAGTTAAGACAGCATTTCCCTGTTTTATGTTCAATAAACCTGATTGAATTAGGTTACAATAACACAGTTAGAATATAAAGATAGACTCAGGTAGAAATAATTAATTAAAGCAACAACTTCACTTTCTACAGTGTGATACAGCAGGAACCAATCAACTGGTCAGTTAAGGATCAATTAAGGACTTATCAGCCTACGCCATCTAGAGTTTCATGTCATACAACCCAATCTCACAGCAATTTGTACTTATATTACAAGATGGCAAATTCATACGAATTTGTATGAATTTTCAAAAAGTGTCATCAGAAAAAAATACCCCTAACCTCGGCCATAAACCTACCCGTCACTGGGATCTAGACAAATAGAAATTTGTATGAATTAGGCAACTCGTAAAATACATCCGAATTGCTGTGAGATTACATCTGTTTAGCTGAGCTCAAGTTAAAAATTAAATCTATTCACTTTACAGAAAAAAAGTTAGTTGTCTGTTGACGTTGTAGCTGGGCAACAGTAACAGACACTGAGCAACAGTGGCCGATTGGTTAAACAGAAAACAATGGGGGGGGGGGGGGGAGATGCACGCTTGTGGAATGTGTCCATTGATTGATGACATGCAAGGTTGATGCTTTAACTTTGACTTTTGAATTCTTGTGGAACTATTTTGGTTGACCAATAAATTGCCAAAAATGTCTGAAATGTAAATTACACAATGTCTTGTCAATGGAACTGTGGTATAAAACAGTTGTGGAACCAAGAAGCTGCTCAGATGTGATTACCTGCAGGTGAATCATATATATTTTTGGCCAAATAGTGGCCCAGCAAGCAAAAATCATTTCACCGTCTCTGGTAATCCTGGCTGATATAGTCCGGCTATAGCCAAAATAACACTGAATTTGGTGTTTTACATGAATTATTGAAATACAAAGTCAGCATGCAAAGTTCTGTCAAGTTGTTTGGTTAATTTTTTTTTTTTACATGCTCATGTTTTAGATGAATATGTCTATTCTTGGGCTATTTACCGACAGCCCAAATTTTGCCTTGTTAGACGACAGGTTGTGTTTGGACGGCTATTGAGGGTCTTTTAAATGCAAAATAGCTTGCCGGGGTGCTTTAATATGCTTTTTTTAATCGTTTCAATCAAAGACATATGAGAGAAAAACTATTTTAGATAGTGTGCGTTTAACTGCAGGTGTGTAAAGACTGCTTAACCAACTGACAGAACATGAACCATGTTCACTTCTGTAGACAGCCTACCGCTTTACAATGAGCAAAACGTGTTATTAATAGAGGCTATACGACTAAATAGCTAGCTAACTCAATTTTAGATACATCAACTGGCTTAGAGTCAAGTCAATTCTCTCGCGCTGTTAATTGAATTTAATTAAAACTGTGGAAGATATATTGTTTAATCTAAAATATGGTAGGCTGCATGTCTTCTTATGAAAAACTTTAAATTAAATTATGAATTTAATTGGTGTATACATGCAAAATCGATGTGTGAAAGTTACTCTTCATGTTCGATGCGACGCACAAACTGAAGAAGAAAAAAAAAATCATAATTCAGGAAATATTGTATCGTTTTCATTGGGTATGTTTAGGCTAACGTCTGTTTTTTTCCTATCACATTCTCCTGCATTGATAAGAATAAGTTAAGCAATCAGACAACTTGTTTTTTTAACAGTTGTCTTTCGCAAGAGTAACCTAAACTAATGATTTTACTTTAAGTGTTACTTATTTAACAGCATAAAACGTTAACAGTTGTAGCCTATTGTTTAGGCTAATATTCACATATTGACTATAACAAGAATCCTCAGAATCAAAGTTGCTTTTAACTGAACTTCCCTTTTTCTCTTAAACACAAAGCAAAAGATGCAACTTTGTGTAGTCACTATACCAGGGTAAAACTTAAACTACTCGCAAAGATCCCAGTTGAGGAGTAAATTAAAAGTGTTTACCTTTGGCTCGTTTAATTCCGCGAAAGTCCCCAATCTGCAAGCCACAAGCGGGCATCTTCAGAGGAACAAAACTGAATCCCAGAGCAGGATTAAACACGTAATCCAATCCTGGATGGACTGATGCAAAATGAATCCTTCGGAGAATATCAATCTGTTCTTCAGGTTTGGTGTGACTGGTCTGTGGTGACACACACACACACACACACACACCCGCGCGCACGGACACACACGAGTTCCAGCGCACGAACAGAAGTGAAGCGTGTGTGTCTGCATCATCAGCCTGACGTCAACACTCAGCCCAGCGACCACTGCTTACTGAATTATACAATTAACTAAATGACAGCATGAATTACAGTCAATACAAATGAGACTAATGTAAGACAATTTATTCTAAAAAGAAATAACGTCAAACTTCTGCAAATATGATAGGCTATGAATTTGACTTATAGGCTATCTTGTATTATGCACTTGAAGGCTATATTTTTTTCTGCCAAGTAGGCAACTAATAACAGATTTACTATACACTAAAAATGGTTTAGAACCAATCTCACTTAACTGAGAAATTGCTAGTAATTTTCCGATAAACAAACGTTTAAAACGTGACATTCTGAAGTAGAAAAACTGTAATTTTTTAGACAATTTACTTAAATCTTGTTTATTTACAATTTTGAAAAATAATTTGACAGTGTACAGATTTAACTGTTTTGTGTGTGTGTGTGTGTGTGTGTGTGTGTGTGTGTGTGTGTGTGTGTGTGTGTGTGTGTGTGTGTGTGTGTGTGTGTGTGTGTGTGTTTTCTTCCAAATTTTAACAGCATGAATGTTAAAAGTAACACATATCCAACCATTGTTTTGACAAAAAATTAAGCGTAAATACAACATTTTATAAAATGAAAACATTTATGAAAAATACCGTTGTCCTGAGAACTCTTTATTTATATCTGATATAATTGACTATTATCTGAATGCCAGTGTGAGTTATATCAAAGACTAAACTGATCAGGCATAACACTATGACAGGTGAGGTGAATAACTGATTATCTCATCAAGGTACCTGTTAGTGTGTGGGATATATTAGCAAGTAAACATTTTGTCCTCAGAGTTGATGTGTTAGAAGCAGGAAAAAATGTGCAAGCATTAGAATTTGAGCGAGTTTGACAAGGGCCAAATTGTGATGGCTAGACGAGTGGGTCAGAGCATCTCCTAAACTGCAGCTCTTGTGGGGTGTTCCCGGTCTGCAGTTTCTATCAAAAGTGGTCCAAGAAAGGAACAGAGGTGAACCGGCGACAGGGTCATGGGCTCATTGATGCACGTGGGGAATGAAGGCTGGCCCGTGTGGTCGATCAAACAGACAAGCTACTGTAGCTCAGATTGCTCATGAAGTTAATGCTGGTTCTGATAGAAAGGTGTCAGAATACACAGTGCATCTCAGTTTGTTGTGAATTTGGGCTGCATAGCCACAGACCAGTTAGGTCATACCTGACCACAATATGGTCATAATGTTATGCCTGATCAGTGTATAACACACTTCTTAGACATCTAAAGCCTTGCAGAAAGTGTATGACTGAATACACAAAAAGAAACTTTCTCTTTAGGGTCTTGAAGAAAATGCATGTAGTTATGCAACTCACTTATCATATGTGTCACGTCATGCATAATTTAATAATGTCCTCTGCATGTAATATTCGCCAACCTAGGCTAGGGTATGGAAACATGCACCATCACAAAGTCATCAAACAACAAACTCGCTGTAAATGAGATCCATGCTGTGTTTCAATCTGTGGAAATCTGCTCCCTCTGCTGTGTCATTTATTTGTGTGTGAGAAGAATTTCTGGGAGGTCCATCATTACATTGAAAGCCTCACACAGAACAATTGCAATGTTTGTTTAGTCACACAATTAAATTTTAAAACACCAACATTGTTGCTTTTTGTCATCCTTATGTCATTCAACCCCATTACAGGTTATGTATATGCAACAACTATGTTCAGTTTCCCCTGTGTTCTGTTTAATCTTTAAACAAAGTTTGGTTAAAAAAGAAAAAGAAATTCTGAAACCTAAAAATTGATGGATGAAAAAAGAAAAAAAAAGAAAAAAAATTCCATTGTTTTTTTTTTTTTTTGCCTTGACATGTAATTCTATTATTTAAATAACCGAGTCCTGCAGTACATCACAGAGAACATAGCAGAACATATTATATATATATATATATATATATATATATAGTGGCAGGGTGAAGGATCACGCAACAATGGAATTGGTGCAAAGCCCCCAGAGGGTGGATTTATTTGTATGAATTTTGACAAACGTGATGTGTTTAGGTGCAGGTGCGCTGTGAATGTCCCTCTTCCGGGTGCCCTGGTGCTAGCGGTGACGTGGGTGCGGCGAGGTGGCCGGAGCGTCACAGGCTGCAGTCTGGAAGAGAGAGAGAGAGAGAGAGAGAGAGAGAGAGAGAGAGAGAGAGAGAGAGAGAGAGAGAGAGAGAGAGAGAGAGAGAGAGAGAGAGAGAGAGAGAGAGAGAGAGAGAGAGAGAGAGAGAGAGAGAGAGAGAAACTCAAAATTAGAGAACAACATAAAATGTCCTAAATTTCAAGGTCACTGCTTAGTCCTTGTCTTCTTAAATATAGTTAAATATATTCTGAAGTACAGTATATACAACTTAAATGGTCAAAATTAGAGAACACTTTCAGATACCTTCAAGCTTTGGGTGTTAATCTGGCACTTGGTTCTAATTTCCGTAATAATCTAGCAAACCCTATTTAACTTGAAGCAAGTTTTCAATCAAGTTTTTAATCCAGTTTTCACTGACTGCAAGATGGCAAGCCACTCTAAGGTTTCTGAAACCCTACGACACCAGGTTGTCCAGATGAAGGCCAAAGGGATGACCCTTCAGCTATTGCAAAAGAAGTTGGTCATTCAAAATCTGTCATTTCTAGACTATTGAGGCTTTACAAAGACACTAATTCATTCAAGTACCCAAAAAGGTATGCAAGACCAATGCATGAGAGGACAGGACAATGTGGAGACTTTCAGTGTGGAATCGGTTTAACACTGCAGCTGGGTTTTGGGGATGTTTCTGCAGCAGGAGTTGGGCCGATTATACAGCTACATGGCAGAATCTCTGAAGCTGTTTCTCAGAACCTCCTTTCAGCAACATGTGGTTCCTTCACTGCGAGCATCTCCCAATCAACCCGCAATTTTTATGCAAGTCAATGCCCCTATCCCACAGCAAAACAGGTAAAGCAGTTCCGTGACCGTGAGAACATTGAAATAATGAAATGTCCAGCCCAGAGTCTGATCTAAACCGCATTGAAAATCTATGTCAAATCATTGACGACAAAGTTATGGCTAAGAAACCCACTACAGTTACCGAAGTGTGGAAGAGACTGGAAGAAGAGTGGACTAAGATCACACGGAGCAGTGTGAGTATGTCCTGTGTTCCTACTAATTTTTGACTGCTGTAAGCATCACATTTTAGTTGTAATGTATTTTTTTGTGCTGCATTGGTTATTGTTCTCTAATTTTGACCACAGCGGTTTTGACAAAATAAAGGTTTTTGTTGAAGTACCTTAGTATTTTGTCAAACATGCTAGCAGAACAATGGTATACCCACAGCTAATCTTCCTTTAAACTTCAAGCAATGAATATATTATAACAATATTTCTGAGAAAAATGTAATGTTTCTAAATTGTTATAATATATATATAGTATATATATACTCTGTGATGTACTGTGATGTATGCAGGACTGATGTACTGTACCTCTGTGATGAATATATATATATATATATATATATATATATATATATATATATATATATATATATATATATATATATATATATATATATATATATATATATATATATATATATATATACTCTAAACAATCTAAGCTCTTAAGAATCTAATGACATGAAAAAAATACTAAATTCAAAAAGTGTGTTTTCTCTGGATCCCAGGAGTAGTACTATGAGTAGTATGCAGTTCCAAATTTAGAAATACCCAGCAAGCAATTTTGCGTTTAAAAGATGTCTAATGGCCATTAAAACACAGCCCTGACGTCTAGGACCACCCAAATTTAGGCGGTCAGTGAAAATTTAATAGATGTCTAAACATAGCCCAAGACTGTAGAAAAATCCCTGTAAAATCGATGGTAAAAAAAGTGCAGCTGTGGTTGCCAGAACTTTAGCGTAAAAAAAATATGATAGCAACAATTTAGGTTTTTACATAATTAAAATTTACAGTAAATAACCATATTTTCAACTGAAATTATTTTAAATTACCAACCTATTGAAATATTAATATCTGATAAATATTAATATCTGAAATATATATATATTTCACAGTGTCATACTAAACACCATCATAGTAACACACATGAAAAAAAATACAATAAAACATTTTTACAACAATTTTCAATTTAACAACATTACATGTGACATAAAACCCTGATGTACCTAACTGATCAGAAATAACTAAACTTTCATTGTAAATACATCTAATGTGAAGTGTCACACAGGGAATTCTGGGAATGTCAATTTACGGTTTTTCACTGTAAATTACACAATGACTTGTTTGTTTTTTACTTCCAAAATCTGTAAAATGTAATGGTATTTTATTGAAAAATTACTCTATTACAGTTATTCACCGTATATAGTTCTATCTGTTAACTAATTAAGTGTTTTTAACCGTAGCGATTTTACAGTATTTAACCGTAAAAATTAGGATAATTTTTTACATTGTAATCATTAAAAAAATGTACAGTGTAGTCATCTAAATTTTTGAAATAGTACGGAAACTTTCTGTTAACCAATTAACTGTTTTTAACCGTAGCATTTTTACAGTATTTAACCATTAAAATTATGATAATTTTTACAGTGTTTTTTAAAAAAAATGAACCATATTTTTAACCATATCATTTTTTTACAGTGTAGTCATCTAAAACATGAACATGTCAAAGAAATAAAACCAGTCACCTTGTTATCAATGTTGACTTTGTTTTCATGATGGAATATCATACATCTTGAAAGTTAGGCCTATTTTGGTAGAAACAACATGTAACCAAACTCAAGGTTATTTTGGCTAGAAGCAGGTTACTCAGAGCCAGACTATATCGGGTCTATAGTTAAACGAGTTGGTGAAATGACAATTATTTGCAATGTAGGCCTTTAGGGAAAAGAGCTTTGTGAAGATTCTTCAACAATTCTCCATATGGAAAAATAACAATGTACAGGTTTGGAATGGCCGGTGGGTGAATATATAATAACAGTTTTTGTTTCTCATTCTATCTCTTTAGAGTATGACTGAAGAACATTCGCCCGGACACTTCCCTCCTTTAACCCCCTTTAGCCACTTCCCTCCTTTATCTCCCCTGAACACCGTCCTTCAGCTTCAATCCATTCACGTGTAGAATTGTGATCCCGTGCTTACAGTGACACAGCAGGAATTGTCGCTGTGTGGGAGTCATCATGCCCACGAATGCATCTGTTAGTGAGTACCACTGAAATGCCAAGCATAAATAAATACCGGTCACGGGTTATTGACCCCATGATGAGTGACTAGCCTACTAGGGAAGTATTAATAATTACCAGGCAAGCATGTTAATTTGAGAGGAGAGGCTGTGTCTCAGTTCAAGTGATTAGATTTAAACAATGAATTTTCACTATGATCCAAGGGTCAGGGTTCTGGGGTAGACTGCCGGTTTCAGTTTTGAAGTTCTCAGTAATTATTTTTTATATGGCAAGAGATGACGCTGAAAAATTGCAGTATATAATTCAGTCTTCTTCTTTTATTTATTGTGTATTATTATGGGCAATCTACTGGAATCTTTCATTGTATTTCTGAGTGCTCGCTGCAGTTGTCATAAGCGGCGGATTTTATAAAGCAGCAATGTTCTCTCCCCTGAGACACGCACATCCATTTATCTATTGCTCATCTTATTCAAGCATTTATCCACTGACCCAAAAAAAATACTGAGACAGATGTAAGTATGATGCTATCAAATAAAACATCATCATCTTGAATTGATGATCAAAAATAATGCTGTAATCCAAAACTCAATGTTAAAACGCAAAATATTCATACTCAATGTCATTGAAATTATTGTTATTTGTTTGTTTGCTAACATCAGGTTTGATTTAAAAATGAACAAATTGTTTACTAGGCTAAAGCCTGACCTTCAGACCAATAACAAAAACAATAGCATCACATGACAATTTATCAAAACGTGTTACATCATGTCATATCTGAGGAGCAAAAAGTTGGCCTGTCATATTTTCCGTCACACTGGAAAGTTATCAGGATGGTACACAAAATAAACTAATTCATATTCATGAGCTAAGCTTTTGATTTGCTGTGAGATTGCTTGGCATGTCCCGGCCGCTTCTTAAAACAAAGTGACACCCATGCACTGAAGGATAAAAAACAACATCGCAAAACTTCAAAAGGCATATTTTTCCTCCCCAGGTCCTACATGCCCCTGTTTACTGTGAACTCTGTCCCAATGCAAAGTTCATTGCCCAACTTTGAAGATAAGCTTTGGTGAGTCAAACCTCTCTGGGTGAACAACACAGGCCACTGTGTACTCTTTCAGCGATTCACCCTATAAGAAGAAAGCTGTTTTGATCAAACTTTATAAAGCAGGGATTATTTTTACAGTCAAGCCCACCCAAAAATGCAAATTGTCAAAATACATTTATTTTCCTAAAAATATCTATATATTGATGTGGAGCTCAATGCTGCTATACATTGAGAAGCTGTCAACATTTCAGCTACTACAAAGTTCTTGATCAAAAGTCCAATAACTCAAATGTTTGTTTTTCTCTAGCAGTGGATTTGTTTTCATACCCAGCATTGAGGCATATTGCCACAAAAGTTAAGAGTGTGTTTAATGAGATGTTCAGTAGTTATATACATGTATATTCTAATATAATATAGTCAATTATAACCAAGCAAAATTATAGCTACCTAACAGCATGAGAGCTAGCCCCAATATGCCCTGCCCTGCGTATAATATAATTTAGAGTAATTAAGTAAGTCTATAAATTGCTTTTGAATTTAATCAAAAACGTAACTTAAAAAAAAAAAAAAAAAAAAAAAAACTTTAAAACCCGTTTATTGGCTAACTGGACAGGACCTGATTTGACCAAATGCAATGTTCCTGGATCCACATTTTTGATCTAAGTTGGCTTTAAAAAAAAATGTGTATTTCATTTTTTTTTTAATCACAAAAATCTAACCTTTCATTAAAGTGAAACAATTAAAAAGTGGGGGTTTCTACACTGTAAAAAAAAAAAAAATCAGGTCTCCAATTGGAAGTTGTCTGGTGACTGATCACATCTAAAAAAAAAATTGTTGGCCAAATTGAATATCTGTGAATTAAATTGAATAAATGCACATAAATTCAATTTGGCCAACTGAAAATGTTCAATTGGAGACCTGTGTTGTTGTTGTTTTTTGTTTGTTTTTGTTTTTACAGTGTAGCCTCTGCTAGAAATCATATAATGGGCCATCCTTGGATCTTCCATCAGGGCAATGATCCAAAACAAAAGCAACACAAATTTCACTGAGCACAAAAATGAAGCTTCTGCCATGGTCATCCTAGCCCTCTGACCTAAACCAGCATGGATCTGTGAATCTGAAGGATCTGGAGAGATTCAGTATGAAGGAATGATCTCCGAACTCTTGTCAGGTGTTCTCCAAACTCATCAGGCATTATAGAAGACGACTCAGAGCTGTTATCTTGGCAAAAGGAAGTTGTGAAAAGTACTTCATAAAAGGGTGCTAATAATTATGGCCAATGTGTTTTGTGTTGCAGTTTCTGTTGTTTAGTGATCTTGTATTGCATTGTTTTGTTATGTTATGTTATGTGCATTGTATAATGTGATACCATGATGTTTTGTCTTTGTGTGTATGACCCTGTGCACTATCTAAAGTACTCACCAGATAAGCCATGAACTCATTCATCATGTGGTTTTCTATTGTGCCACCTGTATTGTTAATTTGGCTATAAGTAGATTTAAGGTAGATTTGTAACATGGCACTTCTGCTAATCGGCCAAGCAGGAATCTCATCCCCCTGGCACTAATACAAGAGAATTATTATATTACTATAAACTCACTAAAGAAAGCAGATTCTTTTTGTCTCTCGTCCAGTATTTTGACTAAACATTGACCTTTAGCCAGCGTGAACAGTAGTCGAATGGGAATCGACTATTCCCTGAGGTGTATTTTCTGGCAGGTCCAGCTGTCCAGACTCCCATGCACCTCAAAGCCAGCAGTGAACTGTGAAAAAATGTGACTTCTCTCAGGCCTGATAAAAAGCTACTGGAGCCATAAACCCGAACGTGACATTGACCGACTACAACTGGCAAGCCACTTTCAGATCAAGGCGACAGTAAATGAATGTCTTCTGTTTTTTAAAGGATTACAGTGTCCTTCGAACTGACAGTGGGTGTTAAAGTACACGATTCCTTATAAATGGTGCTGAGTAGTTCCAGATTCTGAGCATAAGGTCCAGAAGTGTGCCAGTTTTCTGTGAAAATCCATCAGGCCTGAGCCATTAAAGGATATTATGCTCAGTTCTGAAAGAAGAGCATTTTGAATTGGATAAATGCTCCTTACAAAGTCTTCCAAAGATCAGTGTATTAAATTGCTTTGGGCTTTTGAGTCATTCGCCGGAATAGACTGATGGATCTACAATGTCCTTTGAAAAAAGCTCTCTCATTCCTATGAAAAGCGTGTTGCAATAGCATCCAGGTAAATTATACAAATGTAATTTTCAAAGGCATTGTTATTGAAGACATTAACATTGCCCTTGTGTCCTTTGTTGGACACATTACAAATTGCAGTACAAACGCCACCTGATAAATAAAGCTGGGGTTTGCAATGCAAGTAAACCTTTCTGTTTTGCTTTCATATACCAGAATGTTTGCATGTCAACAACCAAGTGTTATCCTACCAACTGCATAAATAGTGTCTGGATTTTAAAATGCATTAGAGTATATACCGAGGTGTGTAAGATAAGCTCATTTGAATCTGTTTAGAGGCGGTTTCAATCAAACCAGCAACAAGTAATTTGTCATACATAAATTTACTCATTGAATCCTGCCATTTGCAGCGTTGCAGGCTAAATGTATTTTCTAAACTCCACTGAACATTGTCCTCATATGGCTCCTCAGCAAAGAAATCAAAGACAACCTGTGACCGTTAAGCACATCCCATAATTCCATGAGCCTTTGTGTCATGCGGAGTTCATTGGAAACCTCAAATCAGAATCTCAATCTCAAAAGATGGTATGGAAATTGCAATTGGAAAGGCAGAATGGCAGCAAATATCTTTTTCGTATTGGCACTGTAAGGAAAGTGTAAGCGGCTCAGATTGTCCAAACAGATGGTAAAATAAATAGATAAGAAATCTTTGGAGGAAAGAAAATGAAGTGACTAAATGCTGAAACTCAGCGACTGTGAGTGGCTCTATAGAGATGTATTTATAAAGCAGAATTAGAGCATATACTGAGTCCTCCTGAGAATTTCACCTCCTGTGGCGAGAGAAAGATAACAAGATAAAATGTCCTTCATCAAAACTGCCGTTCAGAAAGGTGCTGCCAGGGGGCGCTACTGTTCAGATCCTGTGCAAATGCCATTTACTACTGTTGAACTACAACATTTATTGAGCAGTGGGCCAAAAAGTTCTCGAATGAAGTTTAACACGGGATTTCTGACAGAGTTTGTTTTGCTAACAAACTCTCTCTTCAAAGCCCTTCACTGCAATGATGTTTCCCAACCTGACAGACAGACATGTCTGTTTCTGCCCATGTTTGAGTTCTTAGGACATGCATTTCAGTGATATCTGTCTGTTAGTGGGGAATACAATGGGGGAAATCATTGACTTATGCAAGCATTCAAGCATGTTTCCGTCTTGTTGCTTTGTGAAGCACAAAAGCCAAGTGTTGGCCAGACATCAGTTTTTAATATCCTTAAAGAGTTATACAATGCCAGTTTAAGAAAGGAGTCTTGGCAGAATAGGAGGAAAATAAAACATGGATTTGTATCAAAGGCCATAAATAATACACTTACTTAACAAACTTTACCAGACTGTACCATATCATTTACAAATGAATTTGTCTCAGCACGTTTTCTGAGAATAATTATTCTCCACTCTGTACTCTGGCCAAAAAATGTGTCTTTCATTTAAAATGTTGGCAGATGAGCAACCCAACAACTGAGGGAAAAAAAATTGAAAACCCATTGTTGCTATTAAGTGAATAAACTTTGTACATAATTGAAAAAAAAATTGTATGTGCAGTTGTCAAGTTTATATAACCTTACATAACTTCATGTCAATTATGCATTACGTTTATTACTTAATAGTTTAAAGTCAACTGATCCCTTTTTACAGTGTCAAAGTGCATGAGGTCCCATGAAAATAATTGTATTTTTTGTTTATATAATTTACAAGGAAAACAAATTCACAAAAGTCTGTTCTCAGAAGTCCCTTTGTGATCACTTTAAAGTAAAATAATTCAAAATGTGAGGAGATGTAAAAACAAATGCTTTTCTCCATCAAAAAAAAAAGAAAAAAAAAAGAAAGTTGGCCACAATTATTGGCACCTTTTTATGAAATACTTTTTGCAGCCTAGTTGTTCTTCTATAATATCTGATGAGTTTGGAGAACACCTGACAAGAGATCAGAGATCATTCCTCCATACAAAATCTCTCCAGATCCTTCAGATTCACAGCGTCATGTTGGGGCTTCTTCTCTTTAGTTCACCCGTCTCATTCTCTATAGGGTTCGGTTCAGGGGACTGGGACAGTCATGGACACATTTTTGTGTTGATTTTTGGACGTTTGCTTTGGATCATTGTCCTGATAGAAGATCCAACCACTGTCCATTATAAGGTTTCAAGCATGAGGCCGTCAGGTTTAGATTTTGTATCTGTGTGTGTGGGTGTGTGTGTGTGGTTTATGAGGACACAAATTTGTATAACTATACATATATTACACTGGTATAACACTATAAATGTGGTTTATGAGGACATTTCAAATGTTGTCATATTTCAACTAGCTTTAAAAACATACTAAATGATGTTTTTTGAGAAAGTAAAAATGCAAAATGTTTCCTGTGATGGGTAGGTTTAGGGGTAGGGGGATAGAAAATATGGTTTGTACGGTATAAAAACCATTACGTCTATGGAATGTCCCTGTAAACCGCATAGACCAACGTGTGTGTGTGTGTGTGTGTGTGTGTGTGTGTGTGTGTGTGTACTTGTCTACCTATCTAACAGGGGACCTTGGCGTCGTTACACACTCACCAACAGGGGACCTCTGAGCCAAGAGGGGACATTTTTCAAGTCCCCTGTTGGTCATGCATTAAATCATGTGAAAATGAAGTAAAACACTAAAGAAATTTTCTGGTGATTTTTTAAATGTTTGACCAAGTAAGGACCTACAGGTGTGTGTGTTTAAATCGTGTTAAAATCAAGAAACAACACTCAGGTGAATTTTTAAAAATTTTGACCAAGAGGGGACCTAAGAGTGTGTGAGTGTTTAAGGCCATGCTCAGCAGCTCCCCTGTAGGCTGGAGCAGGAACTGTAATGGCCCTTAAACACACATCGTTCACACACACACACACACTCCTCTATTGTTTGAATGACCTGCTGTCCTCTGACTCTAGAGCTGCTGTTTAACAGGCTGCTTACTAAAGGAACAAACATCATATAGATTATATCTCTTTACTAAACACCCTGACTAGTTTCAAACTTTGCATTACTTTAAAATTAAATACTACAGGATCCAAGAAAAAACGATTAAAAAATCTAAACAACCAGGATGTAATTAGAAATACATCTGCCATCAAAATGCGTGTGTCTTCAGTTTCTACAAATAAATATAGTAAATACCATCCATCAGGGCCGTGGACAGACCGTAAAACTTTATTAAATTATTAAGGGATCTCATTCAATGCTTTTGTAAACATTTTTTGTTTCTGTGTATATATATAACATTTTAATGACAGTGGCCTATAATTATTGAAAAATAATGCATTATTTTATTTATATATAAAAAAAAGGTACGGTAAATGGGAAAAACTTTGCATCTAAAGTTCTTTTAAACAAGTGTTAACATAGACATTATTAAAAACATTTTATTTTAGCCAAGTATTTGTAAAAATAATGTGTGACTTTTGGCCCATATAAAAGGCCCATGTTACCACCTTATACATTTATGAGCTTTTTAAACTAACCACTTTTGATTTATTTATGTTTAACAAAAAGAATCAGGTCCCCTGTTAGATAGTAAATCACGACGCCTGTGTGTTTGCTGTGACATTTCTTATCATCACACACACACTGCAAAGATTTAGAGTTTTTACAGCAATACCTGAGTTTAAAGGGTTAAATCAAGCAGAAATAGCTCTCTTATGTATTAATTGCAGGTCATTATTGAATAGTGATTATGTTACACACACACTGACTCAGGTCCCCTGTTAGATAGTAAATCACGACGCCTGTGTGTTTGCTGTGACATTTCTTATCATCACAAACACACTGTAAAGATTTCGAGTTTTTACAGCAACACCTGAGTTTAAAGGGTTAAATCAAGCAGAAATAGCTCTCTAATGTATTAATTGCAGGTCATTATTGAATAGTGATTACGTTACACACACACACTCACTCAGGTCCCCTGTTAGATAGTAAATCACGACGCCTGTGTGTTTGCTGTGACATTTCTTATCATCACAAACACACTGTACAGATTTAGAGTGTTTACAGCAATACCTGAGTTTAAAGGGTTAAATCAAGCAGAAATAGCTCTCTAATGTATTAATTGCAGGTCATTATTGAATAGTGATTACGTTACACACACACACTCACTCAGGTCCCCTGTTAGATAGTAAATCACGACGCCTGTGTGTTTGCTGTGACATTTCTTATCATCACAAACACACTGTACAGATTTAGAGTGTTTACAGCAATACCTGAGTTTAAAGGGTTAAATCAAGCAGAAATAGCTCTCTAATGTATTAATTGCAGGTCATTATTGAATAGTGATTACGTTACACACACACTGACTCAGGTCCCCTGTTAGATAGTAAATCACGACGCCTGTGTGTTTGCTGTGACATTTCTTATCATCACAAACACACTGTACAGATTTAGAGTGTTTACAGCAATACCTGAGCTTAAAGGGTTAAATCAAGCAGAAATAGCTCTCTAATGTATTAATTGCAGGTCATTATTGAATAGTGATTACGTTACACACACACTGACTCAGGTCCCCTGTTAGATAGTAAATCACAACGCCTGTGTGTTTGCTGTGACAATTCTTATCATCACAAACACACTGTAAAGATTTAGAGTTTTTACAGCAATATTTGAGTTTAAAGGGTTAAATCAAGCAGAAATAGCTCTCTAATGTATTCATTGCAGGTCATTATTGAATAGTGATTACGTTACACACACACACTGACTCAGGTCCCCTGTTAGATAGTAAATCACAACGCCTGTGTGTTTGCTGTGACATTTCTTATCATCACACACACACTGTAAAGATTTAGAGTTTTTACAGCAATATTTGAGTTTAAAGGGTTAAATCAAGCAGAAATAGCTCTCTAATGTATTAATTGCAGGTCATTATTGAATAGTGATTACGTTACACACACACACTGACTCAGGTCCCCTGTTAGATAGTAAATCACGACGCCTGTGTGTTTGCTGTGACATTTCTTATCATCACACACACACTGTAAAGATTTAGAGTTTTTACAGCAATATTTGAGTTTAAAGGGTTAAATCAAGCAGAAATAGCTCTCTAATGTATTAATTGCAGGTCATTATTGAATAGTGATTACGTTACACACACACACTGACTCAGGTCCCCTGTTAGATAGTAAATCACAACGCCTGTGTGTTTGCTGTGACATTTCTTATCATCACAAACACACTGTAAAGATTTCGAGTTTTTACAGCAACACCTGAGTTTAAAGGGTTAAATCAAGCAGAAATAGCTCTCTAATGTATTAATTGCAGGTCATTATTGAATAGTGACTACGTTACACACACACTGACTCAGGTCCCCTGTTAGATAGTAAATCACGACGCCTGTGTGTTTGCTGTGACATTTCTTATCATCACAAACACACTGCACAGATTTAGAGTTTTTACAGCAATACCTGAGTTTAAAGGGTTAAATCAAGCAGAAATAGCTCTCTTATGTATTAATTGCAGGTCATTATTGAATAGTGATTATGTTACACACACACTGACTCAGGTCCCCTGTTAGATAGTAAATCACGACGCCTGTGTGTTTGCTGTGACATTTCTTATCATCACAAACACACTGCAAAGATTTAGAGTTTTTACAGCAATACCTGAGTTTAAAGGGTTAAATCAAGCAGAAATAGCTCTCTAATGTATTAATTGCAGGTCATTATTGAATAGTGATTACGTTACACACACACTGACTCAGGTCCCCTGTTAGATAGTAAATCACGACGCCTGTGTGTTTGCTGTGACATTTCTTATCATCACAAACACACTGCAAAGATTTAGAGTTTTTACAGCAATACCTGAGTTTAAAGGGTTAAATCAAGCAGAAATAGCTTTCTAATGTATTAATTGCAGGTCATTATTGAATAGTAATTACGTTACACACACACACTGACTCAGGTCCCCTGTTAGATAGTAAATCACAACGCCTGTGTGTTTGCTGTGACATTTCTTATCATCACAAACACACTGTAAAGATTTAGAGTTTTTACAGCAATACCTGAGTTTAAAGGGTTAAATCAAGCAGAAATAGCTCTCTAATGTATTAATTGCAGGTCATTATTGAATAGTGACTACGTTACACACACACTGACTCAGGTCCCCTGTTAGATAGTAAATCACGACGCCTGTGTGTTTGCTGTGACATTTCTTATCATCACAAACACACTGTAAAGATTTAGAGTTTTTACAGCAATACCTGAGTTTAAAGGGTTAAATCAAGCAGAAATAGCTCTCTAATGTATTAATTGCAGGTCATTATTGAATAGTGACTACGTTACACACACACTGACTCAGGTCCCCTGTTAGATAGTAAATCACGACGCCTGTGTGTTTGCTGTGACATTTCTTATCATCACAAACACACTGCAAAGATTTAGAGTTTTTACAGCAATAACTGAGTTTAAAGGGTTAAATCAAGCAGAAATAGCTCTCTAATGTATTAATTGCAGGTCATTATTGAATAGTGATTACATTACACACACACTGACTCAGGTCCCCTGTTAGATAGTAAATCACGACGCCTGTGTGTTTGCTGTGACATTTCTTATCATCACAAACACACTGTAAAGATTTAGAGTTTTTACAGCAATACCTGAGTTTAAAGGGTTAAATCAAGCAGAAATAGCTTTCTAATGTATTAATTGCAGGTCATTATTGAATAGTAATTACGTTACACACACACACTGACTCAGGTCCCCTGTTAGATAGTAAATCACGACGCCTGTGTGTTTGCTGTGACATTTCTTATCATCACAAACACACTGTAAAGATTTAGAGTTTTTACAGCAATACCTGAGCTTAAAGGGTTAAATCAAGCAGAAATAGCTCTCTTATGTATTAATTGCAGGTCATTATTGAATAGTGATTACGTTACACACACACTGACTCAGGTCCCCTGTTAGATAGTAAATCACGACGCCTGTGTGTTTGCTGTGACATTTCTTATCATCACAAACTCACTGTAAAGATTTAGAGTTTTTACAGCAATACCTGAGTTTAAAGGGTTAAATCAAGCAGAAATAGCTCTCTAATGTATGAATTGCAGGTCATTATTGAATAGTGATTACGTTACACACACACTGACTCAGATCCCCTGTTAGATAGTAAATCACGACGCCTGTGTGTTTGCTGTGACATTTCTTATCATCACAAACACACTGCAAAGATTTAGAGTTTTTACAGCAACACCTGAGTTTAAAGGGTTAAATCAAGCAGAAATAGCTCTCTAATGTATTCATTGCAGGTCATTATTGAATAGTGATTACGTTACACACACACACTGACTCAGGTCCCCTGTTAGATAGTAAATCACGACGCCTGTGTGTTTACTGTGACATTTCTTATCATCACAAACACACTGCAAAGATTTAGAGTTTTTACAGCAATACCTGAGTTTAAAGGGTTAAATCAAGCAGAAATAGCTCTCTAATGTATTCATTGCAGGTCATTATTGAATAGTGATTACGTTACACACACACTGACTCAGGTCCCCTGTTAGATAGTAAATCACGACGCCTGTGTGTTTGCTGTGACATTTCTTATTGTCATAAACACACTGCAAAGATTTAGAGTTTTTACAGCAATACCTGAGCTTAAAGGGTTAAATCAAGCAGAAATAGCTCTCTAATGTATTCATTGCAGGTCATTATTGAATAGTGATTACGTTACACACACACTGACTCAGGTCCCCTGTTAGATAGTAAATCACGACGCCTGTGTGTTTGCTGTGACATTTCTTATCATCACACACACACTGTAAAGATTTAGAGGTTTTACAGCAATACCTGAGTTTAAATGGTTAAATCAAGCAGAAATAGCTCTCTAATGTATTAAATGCAGGTCATTATTGAATAGTGATTACGTTACACACACACTGACTCAGGTCCCCTGTTAGATAGTAAATCACGACGCCTGTGTGTTTCTCTCCTCAACCCCCACAACCCCCCACTCACAATTTACATTTCAATAAGGGAAGACTTGAAAAACCAGTTTGTGAACCACAGGCCAATAGAGCTCAAACTACCAATGTGGCAGAACCCTTCTCAAATAAACTAGAGAAGATGCTGGGATTTGCCCTGCCAAATTAAACTAAATTACAGTTTTTACAATCGCTAGGCCACATTTCTCAATACTTTGGTCATTTTCAAAACTTGTTCTCCAAACCAACTTTCTGCTTCACAGCAGTTATTTCACATTCAACATCCATAAAAACTAACAAAACACTTCATTCATGTCTCAAATCAAGTGCCAATGATCCTCAGTTTAGCTTGCACAGACTGAAGTTGTGATCACTCTGTGAAGAGTTTTGAAAAAGTGACCAACATTTGTTTGACAAATTTGAGAGTGCCAGAGACTTTAACTAAGGAGAATATTCTGAGCACAGTGTGTGATGTTATTGAGATCTTTTATGAAACTTTTTAGAGGTGATAAAAGTAAGAGTTCCAGAGTATCTAGCTGAAGAAAAAAGTCTGAGCACAGCATGCGATACTGTTGAGATCCCTTCTGAAACTTTAGAGGAGACACACATGAGCAATCCAGTCTCTCTAGCCAAGGAGACAAATCAGAGCATAGTATGTGATGTTGTTGAGATCTCTTATGAAACTTTAGTGGAGATAAACATGAGAGAATGTCATTTTTTGTCTCAGGATAAACATGTGAGAAGCAGGAGACTTAGCCTTATGTCTCAATTTGATGTTCACTTGATCTCATTTCTGTCTAGGAGAAAGATGTGAGTTGAGAAGGAGATCTCAGGTTTGATTTTCCTTTCCTCTAGGTTGGCCTTTGGTTCACAAACTGGGTTTTTAGGGCCCCATAAAATCCGTTTTATTTTTTCCCAAATTCCATTTTTTCCGTTTAAATTTTTGCAAATTCCGTTTTTTCCGTTTTAATTTTTAAAAAAGAGTTTGCTTTTAATGTTAATATAATACAACATAAAACAAAAAATAGGAATGACCTTAAATTTATCGAGGTAACAAACATTACATTTACTTTTTAGGACAAATATTATATTTGACAACACTGCACTTCAAATACTTCAAATATTAATGGTTATTAGCTTTAAACTTTCCGGTAAAATAAATTATAATAGTTTATATAAGTTAAAATGAAAGTGCTCCATTAGCTTTTTCTTTCAAGTAATTTTTTTTAAAAAGAACTAAAAAAAAAAAAAAAAATCATAAGAATCATTTTTTACAGTACTATTAAGTAAAACATTTAAATTTGAAAATTAACATAAAAAAACACATATCACCATGAAATCATGTAGTGAATTGTTCTGTGTGTTTAACAATCACCATAATGATATCCAGAGCTGTGAAAAATAAAAATACACGAAAACACAACACTGCCTGAAGTTTTTTTCCCCAACTTCAAAGGCCCCTTTAAATGATTAAAACTAGATGCTTATCTTAACTTTAAGGTTACTTACTACCCATAGGCTACAGCATGTTAAATGCATGTTTGGAACAGACTAACAGAGGGGAAAACGGTTGCATTTGCAGCAGATATGCATTGCTGCCTAATGTGCACATTATAAATCAAAGCACGAGATGACGGGTCGAGCAGAACACCGGAAAATCTGACAGAATGGACAATATTTGTCTGTCTGTGCAATACACGAGCGCGGCTCCCGCTCTCCATACGCAAAGCTTCTGCGCCGCCTGCGCGTGCAGTGTGAAACCGCCGTTAGCGTCGAGTTTCTTAACTTTTTCGCTGCCGAAAGCAGAGCCGTGGAGACCAACTTTGCTGTACTTTCAATGTTTTGACGGGCAAGCTGAAATGACGGGAGGGGTTGTGTCGCTTCCCCCGGTCTGCACTTTCCTCAGACATACGTTCTTAACCCACACGACACAGAATTTCATTACAAATATGTAAAATTCCGGGGAAATCTGCGTTAACACCAGATTCTGCATTAATATGCCAATTCCGCGATTCCGTGATCGCGGAAATTATAGGGCCCTAGGTTTTCAAGTCTTCCCTTATTTATTATTATTAAAATGTAAATTGTGTGGGGGGTGTGTGTGGATCTACTGTGTTTGTGGGCCCAGTTTACAGCAGTTAGTTCACCTACAAATGAAAATTAGCCCATGATTTACTCACCCTCAAGTCATCCCAAGTGTATATGACATTCTTTTTTTAAATTAATAAAATCTGAGTTATTTAAATTTATATTAAAAAAGTCCTGGCTCTTCCCAGCTTTAAAATGCCAGTGCCTTGTCGGTCCATAAAAGTGCATCTAACCATCATATAACTGATCCACACGGTAACTGATCCATAGACTAAAATACTAGCTTTCGGTTTTCAGTGCCACACGAATCACATTGCGCTTAAAGGACAACTCCGGTGAGAAATGACCCTAGGGGTAATTAACAGATGGTTATCGAGTAGATCGTTCTCTGGGATGCGGTTTCATGAAAATCAAATTTAAAGAGTTTTATCTCTAAACACAGATTAGCTTATAATGTTTGTCTATGGGGCATGGAATAAGTGAAATTAAATCGCTAGTTAATACCACTAACAAGGCTCAAAATAACCTCACACTAACAAGGCAGCATAATGAGGGTCCCTACATGCAAACCGAAGCATTGAGAACTTGTTAGAGTACAAACGGTTTAATAAGAAGATACTTTCTAAAGACAGTACATTACACGTTTACAGACTGCAGCCATCTTGGAAAACAGTCTCGACGACTCGAGCCACGAACGCTGTGCTAAGTGAGCTGATCGATAGGAATTAAGTTTGTGAAATCTAATTACATGGACTTTTTTTTCTTTTTTTTTCTCTCCTGCGTTCAGTGCTTTCTTCCAGAAACAACGGCCCATATGAGATTCCAAGTCACAGTTCATCACTTAGCACAGCGTTCGTCACTCAAATCTGTGTTTAGAGATAAAACTCTTTACATTTGATTTCCATGAAAACGCATCCCACAGAAGATCTACTCTGTAACCATCTGTTAATTACCCCGAGGGTCATTTCTCACCGGAGTTGTACTTTAAAGAGTAACCCTTCTTCACCCATGAATCCTTGACGTATGTGCACTGACAAACACTGAAGAGAGAAGATAGAGCTAAACAAAACTTAGCGTCAGGGGTTACTCTTTTCACAATAACACTAAAACACAATTTCTTTCAATAAAAATAGTTTGTTTAGTCTATAAAGTTTAAAATATGGACATTGTTCTTACACAAACGTGCCACTTTGCTTCAGAAGGCTCTTCATTACTCACGTGCTATATGGGTGAACACCTAAAGCACACGCCCCAAAAGCTGTATCTCTGACAGTCCACGAATGCTAAACTAAAATGCTAAAATTAATACAAAATTATTTAAAAAAAAATAGGAAGTATCCCAGTAAACATAGTTGCTTATGTCATAGTAGGTTCAGTTAAGTGAACATACACTTTGAGAAAAAGTAACTTTAAAATTATTAACTTATATATATATTTTTTTTTTTTTTACAGTGAGGACAATACAGTGTTATATTACAACTACTGACAGACCGTCCTGAAAAGCACTGTTTATTTCATGTGGATCATATCTTTTGTATTTATTTGTGCTTTCACTTGTAATGTGTTTGGGCTAGGGGTTTAGATGTGCTCTTGAAATTGGAATAGAGAATAGTGTGTGTGTTGAGTTTGCTGCACAACCCCCCACCAGTAATTTACATTTCAATGCATGAAGACTCTCACAGGTGATACAAAGAACCTCACTACTGTTACCTGTGTCCTAGACCAAATACACTGCCAAAAATAAATTGAAATTACATGATGAAATGAAATTACAATCGCTAGGACACATTTCCCAATCTTTAGGAGAACTGAGTGAGGAGTTTATAAATTTGCTAACCAACTTTCAGCTTCACAGCAGTTAATTTTACTTTTACAAATCAACTCATTCTTACAGAGCACGGCACAGGTTTATCCAACACTAACATCAGGAACATTATACAATTCAAATGTCTTTACAAAACTAGAATGACACTCTCTGCTGCTTATTATTCACTGCATGCTTACAGTACAGTACAACATTATTCCTAAGTTTCCTCTTTTGAATGGATGGTAATGGTCTAACACTGGTGTTGGTGTTCAGTTTCATCAAAGTTGCTTTGATAGTGTTTGATTTTTTTAGCAGGATAAATTGCATTACAATATTACTGTATACATGTTGTAAATTGCTGTCTCATTCAGTTTTGTATTATGTTATTGTTTTGTCCATAAGTTTAACACTTTGGAAAACAGCATGTAAGGATGTGCGAATTGGCCTGTAGAACAAAGATTTGATTGTGTTTGTGTCAAAGTGAGAAAAGATTTCAGGTAAATTGAAAGATGTTGCCATTGAATGCATTTTGTGCTAAAGTAATGTTGATCCACAGTTAAGCTGTGATATAAAATGTTCTTTTACAAAACATTTCTCAATAATAAACACACTTTTTCAACTCTTCACAGAGTGATCACAACTTCAGTCTGTGCAAGCTAAACTGTGGATCATTGGCACTTGATTTGAGACATGAATGAAGTGTTTTGTTAGTTTTTGTGGATTTTGAATGTGAAATAACTGCTGTGAAGCAGAAAGTTGGTTTGGAGAACAAGTTTTGAAAATGACCAAAGTATTGAGAAATGTGGCCTAGCGATTGTAAAAACTGTAATTTAGTTTAATTTGGCAGGGCAAATCCCAGCATCTTCTCTAGTTTATTTGAGAAGGGTTCTGCCACATTGGTAGTTTGAGCTCTATTGGCCTGTGGTTCACAAACTGGTTTTTCAAGTCTTCCCTTATTGAAATGTAAATTGTGAGTGGGGGGTTGTGGGGGTTGAGGAGAGAAACACACAGGCGTCGTGATTTACTATCTAACAGGGGACCTGAGTCAGTGTGTGTGTAACGTAATCACTATTCAATAATGACCTGCAATTAATACATAAGAGAGCTTTTTCTGCTTGATTTAACCCTTTAAACTCAGGTATTGCTGTAAAAACTCTAAATCTTTACAGTGTGTTTGTGATGATAAGAATTGTCACAGCAAACACACAGGCGTCGTGATTTACTATCTAACAGGGGACCTGAGTCAGTGTGTGTGTAACGTAGTCACTATTCAATAATGACCTGCAATTAATACATTAGAGAGCTATTTCTGCTTGATTTAACCCTTTAAGCTCAGGTATTGCTGTAAAAACTCTAAATCTTTGCAGTGTGTTTGTGATGATAAGAAATGTCACAGCAAACACACAGGCGTCGTGATTTACTATCTAACAGGGGACCTGAGTCAGTGTGTGTGTAACGTAGTCACTATTCAATAATTACCTGCAATTAATACATTAGAGAGCTATTTCTGCTTGATTTAACCCTTTAAACTCAGGTATTGCTGTAAAAACTCTAAATCTTTACAGTGTGTTTGTGATGATAAGAATTGTCACAGCAAACACACAGGCGTCGTGATTTACTATCTAACAGGGGACCTGAGTCAGTGTGTGTGTAACGTAGTCACTATTCAATAATTACCTGCAATTAATACATTAGAGAGCTATTTCTGCTTGATTTAACCCTTCAAACTCAAATATTGCTGTAAAAACTCTAAATCTTTACAGTGTGTTTGTGATGATAAGAAATGTCACAGCAAACACACAGGCGTCGTGATTTACTATCTAACAGGGGACCTGAGTCAGTGTGTGTGTAACGTAATTACTATTCAATAATGACCTGCAATGAATACATTAGAGAGCTATTTCTGCTTGATTTAACCCTTTAAGCTCAGGTATTGCTGTAAAAACTCTAAATCTTTACAGTGTGTTTGTGATGATAAGAATTGTCACAGCAAACACACAGGCGTCGTGATTTACTATCTAACAGGGGACCTGAGTGAGTGTGTGTGTGTAACGTAATCACTATTCAATAATGACCTGCAATTAATACATTAGAGAGCTATTTCTGCTTGATTTAACCCTTTAAGCTCAGGTATTGCTGTAAAAACTCTAAATCTGTACAGTGTGTTTGTGATGATAAGAATTGTCACAGCAAACACACAGGCGTCGTGATTTACTATCTAACAGGGGACCTGAGTGAGTGTGTGTGTGTAACGTAATCACTATTCAATAATGACCTGCAATTAATACATTAGAGAGCTATTTCTGCTTGATTTAACCCTTTAAACTCAAATATTGCTGTAAAAACTCTAAATCTTTACAGTGTGTTTGTGATGATAAGAAATGTCACAGCAAACACACAGGCGTCGTGATTTACTATCTAACAGGGGACCTGAGTCAGTGTGTGTGTAACGTAGTCACTATTCAATAATGACCTGCAATTAATACATTAGAGAGCTTTTTCTGCTTGATTTAACCCTTTAAACTCAGGTATTGCTGTAAAAACTCTAAATCTTTACAGTGTGTTTGTGATGATAAGAATTGTCACAGCAAACACACAGGCGTCGTGATTTACTATCTAACAGGGGACCTGAGTCAGTGTGTGTGTAACGTAATCACTATTCAATAATGACCTGCAATTAATACATAAGAGAGCTTTTTCTGCTTGATTTAACCCTTTAAACTCAGGTATTGCTGTAAAAACTCTAAATCTTTACAGTGTGTTTGTGATGATAAGAAATGTCACAGCAAACACACAGGCGTCGTGATTTACTATCTAACAGGGGACCTGAGTCAGTGTGTGTGTAACGTAGTCACTATTCAATAATTACCTGCAATTAATACATTAGAGAGCTAATTCTGCTTGATTTAACCCTTTAAACTCAGGTATTGCTGTAAAAACTCTAAATCTTTACAGTGTGTTTGTGATGATAAGAATTGTCACAGCAAACACACAGGCGTCGTGATTTACTATCTAACAGGGGACCTGAGTCAGTGTGTGTGTAACATAGTCACTATTCAATAATTACCTGCAATTAATACATAAGAGAGCTATTTCTGCTTGATTTAACCCTTTAAGCTCAGGTATTGCTGTAAAAACTCTAAATCTTTGCAGTGTGTTTGTGATGATAAGAAATGTCACAGCAAACACACAGGCGTCGTGATTTACTATCTAACAGGGGACCTGAGTCAGTGTGTGTGTAACGTAATCACTATTCAATAATGACCTGCAATTAATACATTACAGAGCTATTTCTGCTCGATTTAACCCTTTAAACTCAGGTATTGCTGTAAAAACTCTAAATCTTTACAGTGTGTGTGTGATGATAAGAAATGTCACAGCAAACACACAGGCGTCGTGATTTACTATCTAACAGGGGACCTGAGTCAGTGTGTGTGTAACATAATCACTATTCAATAATGACCTGCAATTAATACATTAGAGAGCTATTTCTGCTTGATTTAACCCTTTAAACTCAGGTATTGCTGTAAAAACTCTAAATCTTTACAGTGTGTTTGTGATGATAAGAAATGTCACAGCAAACACACAGGCGTCGTGATTTACTATCTAACAGGGGACCTGAGTCAGTGTGTGTGTAACGTAGTCACTATTCAATAATTACCTGCAATTAATACATTAGAGAGCTAATTCTGCTTGATTTAACCCTTTAAACTCAGGTATTGCTGTAAAAACTCTAAATCTTTACAGTGTGTTTGTGATGATAAGAATTGTCACAGCAAACACACAGGCGTCGTGATTTACTATCTAACAGGGGACCTGAGTCAGTGTGTGTGTAACGTAGTCACTATTCAATAATTACCTGCAATTAATACATTAGAGAGCTATTTCTGCTTGATTTAACCCTTTAAACTCAGGTATTGCTGTAAAAACTCTAAATCTTTACAGTGTGTTTGTGATGATAAGAAATGTCACAGCAAACACACAGGCGTCGTGATTTACTATCTAACAGGGGACCTGAGTCAGTGTGTGTGTAACGTAATCACTATTCAATAATGACCTGCAATTAATACATTACAGAGCTATTTCTGCTCGATTTAACCCTTTAAACTCAGGTATTGCTGTAAAAACTCTAAATCTTTACAGTGTGTGTGTGATGATAAGAAATGTCACAGCAAACACACAGGCGTCGTGATTTACTATCTAACAGGGGACCTGAGTCAGTGTGTGTGTAACATAATCACTATTCAATAATGACCTGCAATTAATACATTAGAGAGCTATTTCTGCTTGATTTAACCCTTTAAACTCAGGTATTGCTGTAAAAACTCTAAATCTTTACAGTGTGTGTGTGATGATAAGAAATGTCACAGCAAACACACAGGCGTCGTGATTTACTATCTAACAGGGGACCTGAGTCAGTGTGTGTGTAACATAATCACTATTCAATAATGACCTGCAATTAATACATTAGAGAGCTATTTCTGCTTGATTTAACCCTTTAAACTCAGGTATTGCTGTAAAAACTCTAAATCTTTACAGTGTGTTTATGATGATAAGAAATGTCACAGCAAACACACAGGCGTCGTGATTTACTATCTAACAGGGGACCTGAGTCAGTGTGTGTGTGTAACATAATCACTATTCAATAATGACCTGCAATTAATACATTAGAGAGCTATTTCTGCTTGATTTAACTCTTTAAACTCAGGTATTGCTGTAAAAACTCTAAATCTTTACAGTGTGTTTGTGATGATAAGAAATGTCACAGCAAACACACAGGCGTCGTGATTTACTATCTAACAGGGGACCTGAGTCAGTGTGTGTGTAACGTAATCACTATTCAATAATGACCTGCAATGAATACATTAGAGAGCTATTTCTGCTTGATTTAACCCTTTAAACTCAAATATTGCTGTAAAAACTCTAAATCTTTACAGTGTGTGTGTGATGATAAGAAATGTCACAGCAAACACACAGGCGTCGTGATTTACTATCTAACAGGGGACCTGAGTCAGTGTGTGTGTAACGTAATCACTATTCAATAATGACCTGTAATATTCAATAATGACCTGTAATATTCAATAATGACCTGTAATATTCAATAATGTAAATACATTGGTGTACCTGACAATAATCTTAAATGAGAGATGTGGACTGATCATATACTGTAATTATGAAGACACAACAGAGAATGAATTTCTTAAAGAAATGACTTTTCTGTAATGTATTAGGTATTATGTCTAAGGTATATTGTGTTTGTGTGTGTGAGTGTGTGTGTGTGTGTGCCTATTGTGATACCAGATGCCTGTGTAAACAAGTTAACTTATTTTAATGTGTTGACTAACATACGAAAGCACAAGAAGACTTGTGGACTAACTAAGTGTAGTGTGTTACTTGATGTTACATCTTGTAACTTTATTGCGACTGTGTAATAAATATATTTAAAAATAAGCTTCAAAATAAATTAAAGTATTAAAGTATATTTTAGGTTACAAATAAATACTTCTCAGTACATTCAAAAGAACACAGTTATTATAAAAAGACATATTATTACTTGACACATTATATAGTCTGTACGAAGCTTAACTGCATTTATGTTATTTATTTGTAAAGACATGTAATGGTGGAGATGGCATATATATATGCCAAATGCATATATATATATATATATATATATATATATATATATATATATATATATATATATATATATATATATATATATATATATATATATATATAAAATGAAGACAGACTTGACTGCCAGCTCACTTCACATTCACACACAGCTCCACTGCAGACTAATGGAGGTCCCCTGTTGGATAGGTAGACATCGGTCACACACACACACACACACAGCTCCATTAGAGTCTATGGAGGTCCCCTGTTGGATAGGTAGACATCGTTCAGGTCCCCTCTTGGCATATTTTTTAAAAAATAAAAAAATGCTTATTTGAAGTTATATTATGAATAAGGACCTTAAAAGAAAATTTTGTATGTGATTTTTGTTTCTTCAAAATGACTAGAAACACAGGTCCCCTCTTGGATAGTGTAGAGTGATAGTCCCCTCTTGGTAATATAGACGTGTATGTGTGTGTGTGTGTGTGTGTGTGTGTGTGTGTGTGTGTGTGTGTGTGTGTGTGTGTGTGTGGTTGTTCAAAAATGCAAAAGGGGGGGGGGGTATTCTGCGTTCAAAAATGGCCACGGCTAGTGCAAATGAGCGTCTATCAACATGATTTCTAAAAATGAGGGATAAACATTGTTCAGGATGGCTTGGCTAAGTGGCCACCAGGGCTTTTTGCTCTAATTATCATGTTTTTACAGCACTGAAACTCTAAGAGATTTCTCTGCCTCTCAGTTTCTGCATTCTCTGTGAGCTTCAATGCAACCTGTCATATAATCTAAGAGGAACTATTAGTTCAACTAAAGAGATTCAGTGTGTTGCTATTCATATATCAGCCCCCCTGTGGTCTGCAACATTAGTCTGTGCAAGAAAGCATAAAGTGTTGTTTTTTGATGGATTTTCATTCATTAGATCAATGTTTTTTTATAGCTTATTTCATATGGGCTGAAGTGGTGGGAGAAGACAGAGAAAACTTTCATTTGTCTGCATCAAGGAGATATGAGGGGGAACAAATATTTAATATGAGTGTAGGAAATCAAATTAAATGGATTATTTGAATCTTTACCTGTGTTTAATCTTTATTTTGTTATGCGTAAAACATTTTTATGGTAATTTCTAAATTGGGAGAAATCACCAACTCCCATTAAACATAGACAATGTAATGTGGATTTGTCACTGTAAATCATAAATCAATATTAAACGTATTTAATGCCATGTTCCTGCAATAATCAAACTATCAAAACGTTTCAGTGCATCATAATTCACCCTTCAGTCACATCAGTGGTAGGTCATTTACTGTTTAGTAACCTATTTTTTTAGAAATTAATTTGTAAATAACTATATAAGATTGAAAAATGTTTAAAATGTATTGAAAATGTACATCACAAAAATACTGGACATTTTGGTTATACTAAAGAAGTGTAAGCACAAATTCCATTAAGAGATATAGTGGATTATAAAGTATATAAATTGAATGAAAGTAGCTATTACATCAAATATCTGAATCACCTCAAAACCATGATTTTGGCACGCCCCACCTCATTCATGACCTTTTCGTGATTTTGACCAAATCTTTTAAATTCATATCAAATTCATTGTAAAAGCAACTGTTCAGCTATACATTTGTCAAAACCATCTCATTAAGTTACCCACATTATACATGAAATATATAAAAATTTGAATATCTCAATTTAATTCATGAGAAATATAGATTTTTATAAATCTAACATGCAATATTTGATCTACTGTATAAAAAATCTGCAACACTTTTTATTTGTTACCCTGGCATACTATTTTTTTTCTTGATTTCATTTAAACCTCATATAAAATACATAGAGCAATAAAAGGTCATAAAATATTTAGTTTCCCTAAAGGTGCACCTTCTTGACCCTTTGTTAAAAAAAATATATATATATATAACTTTTTAGGAGATTCAGGCCTTATTATATAACCGTATAAATGAAAAGTGCAAGTCGCTGATGAGGTTCATGCAGAACGTGTGTAACGGCATGAAACCACCAGAGTTCGAAATGATACAACCCCTCATGTTTTTCACACTTCTGTGCTCCTGAACACAGTCTGAACAGCTACCATTGTTTTACAATACTAGACAAATCCATCACATGCTCCATGCCATCAAATAGCAATTGGGTACATTACAGGGGTCACTAACACCCCCATTTGTTTCAGTCTTCAGTCATGCTCAGCAAGACACCTTTAGGGATGAGGGACCCACTTTATCATCTTCTGTTTCTACCCCCATCCCTTCTTCCTTCTCCTCCTCCTCATTTTTAAATGAAATATTAACACATATTTTTTATTCTGGTCAAGAAACGGCCACTGAGATGACAACCAGCCAGGGTTGCGTTTCTCAAAAGTATGGTTGCAAGTTCCGTCATTATCAACATAGTTCAATGAGTCAGTGTTTCCCGAAAAAACATGGTTCCAACGAACATTGGGAAACAGCATCGCAAACTTGTGTAGTTACAAGATAGAAGCATAGTTTCTTGTTTGCATGTGGACTTAATAAATAAGCAAGCTGACATTTAGTACAATCTAAATATTTTATTTCAAATAAAAGTAAAGTTTAATTAAAGTTTAGAGATTTAACTTCTTATCTGGTACCATTTTGGGGATTTCCGCCTGGATTTGGCCTACCTAAATTGAAAAGCCTCCCATACACACATAAAGTGGTCTAAAGCCGGGTGCACACTGCGCGATTTTGCCCACGATTTGGTCGTCTGAGACAAATTTAGGAAATCCTAAAAGATTCCTCAGATCCTAGGCTAAAATCTGACGTCTTTGGTCGTTAGTTTGACATGTTCACCGGCAGCCGATTAATGAGCGCTGCGATCAAATTTTACCTCAGACGAAATTCTGGCAGTGTCTGAAGATTTGGCACACAATCCTGCAGTGTGACTTCTCCTACGACGACAGTCAAATATCTCCGTTTTTCAAGACAAACTATGACCAAAACGAGATCTAGAAATGTATTTGTAGCCAGCATTTCAGTCCCGCGTGTAATGCAGCTCACTGTCACCCAACGTGTCATTCATTGATGATATAAAGCTCCGGACAAGTTTTCTTGTGCGCGTCCGTTTTAGCGTGCCTTAACTATCGTACAGTCTGACATTAATGACAACTGAGATCTTACAGTGTGACATGGCTTACATCGGGGATCATGTTTATACAGTCGGACAAGGGACATTCGCAAAGGATTTTGAAAAATCGCACAGTGTGCAAGACCCATAAGTTCCAAATTTTGGTGTCATTTTATAGGAAACCATTTGAAGTTACATAAAACACTGCTTAAAGTGATAAAAATGTAAGTATGTTGCAGCTGTAATAAGCCCTCAAAATTTAAAATTGTTTGTAACTTCAAAGGGCTTCCTGTGATATGACACCAACATTTTGAACCTAGACCACTGTATGTGTGTATGGGAAGCTTTTCAATTTGGGTAGGCCAAATCCAGGCGGAAATGGGGAAATGGTACCAGAGTAATTTAGTGTAAAATACATTACTTTTTGTAAAACAAAGGCCAAAGTGATGCATATCTCCTGAAAGTAGAGACTCTAAGCCTTCAACCCTTACGAAAGGAAAATATATTTACCAATATATAACTTGAAATATATTATAATATATTGTAAATACATGGAAAAATATATTGATCGTATTAAACAATATATTATACATTCCTGTAACATACTGCAAAATATACAAATGATTGCCGCTTTCATATATTGCAATATATTGGAGAATATAAATATTAAATTCCATATACAGTCTTGTTCAAAATAATAGCAGTACAATGTGACTAACCAGAATAATCAAGGTTTTTAGTATATTTTTTATTGCTACGTGGCAAACAAGTTACCAGTAGGTTCAGTAGATTGTCAGAAAACAATTAGTTGAAAGGGGTGTTTTCAAAAAAATAGCAGTGTCTACCTTTGACTGTACAAACTCAAAACTATTTTTTTTTTTTTCTGGGATTTAGCAATCCTGTGAATCACTAAACTAATATTTAGTTGTATGACCACAGTTTTTTAAAACTGCTTGACATCTGTGTGGCATGGAGTCAACCAACTTGTGGCACCTCTCAGCTGTTATTCCACTCCATGATTCTTTAACAACATTCCACAATTCATTCACATTTCTTGGTTTTCCTTCAGAAACAGCATTTTTGATATCACCCCACAAGTTCTCAATTGGATTAAGGTCTGGAGATTGGGCTGGCCACTCCATAACATTAATTTAGTTGGTTTGGAACCAAGACTTTGCCCGTTTACTAGTGTGTTTTGGGTCATTGTCTTGTTGAAACAACCGTTTCAAGGGCATGTCCTCTTCAGCATAGGGCAACATGACCTCTTCAAGTATTTTAACATATGCAAACTGATCCATGATCCCTGGTATGCGATAAATAGGCCCAACACCATAGTAGGAGAAACATGCCCATATCATGATGCTTGCACCTCCATGCTTCACTCTCTTCACTGGGTACTGTGGCTTGAATTCAGAGTTTGGGGGTCGTCTCACAAACTGCCTGTGGCCCTTGGACCCAAAAAGAACAATTTTACTCTCATCAGTCCACAAAATGTTCCTCCATTTCTCTTTAGGCCAGTTGATGTGTTCTTTGGCAAATTGTAACCTCTTCTGCACATGCCTTTTTTTTAACAGAGGGACTTTGCGGGGGATTCTTGAAAATAGATTAGCTTCACGCAGACGTTTTCTAACTGTCACAGTACTTACAGGTAACTCCAGACTGTCTTTGATCATCCTGGAGGTGATCATTGGCTGAGCCTTTGCCATTCTGGTTATTCTTCTATCCATTTTGATGGTTGTCTTCCGTTTTCTTCCACGTCTCTCTGGTTTTGCTCTCCATTTTAAGGCATTGGAGATCATTTTAGCTGAACAGCCTATCATTGTTTGCACCTCTTTATAGGTTTTCCCCTCTCTAATCAACTTTTTAATCAAAGTACGCTGTTCTTCTGAACAATGTCTTGAACGACCCATTTTCCTCAGCTTTCAAATGCATGTTCAACAAGTGTTGGCTTCATCCTTAAATAGGGGTCACCTGATTCACACCTGTTTCTTCACAAAATTGATGACCTCAGCGATTGAATGCCACACTTCTATTTTTTTGAACACACCCCTTTCAACTAATTCAACTAATTGCCCAATTGCACAGCCTTAAGAGCGTGCATATCATGAATGCTGGGTCTCATTTGTTTTCTGAGAATCTACTGAACCTACTGGTAACTTGTTTGCCACGTAGCAATAAAAAAATATACTAAAAACCTTGATTATTCTGGTTAGTCACATTGTACTGCTATTATTTTGAACAAGACTGTATGTGAATATATTGCCTAATGTATTACATGGTATTTTCCGATATACTGCAATATATTTTTGTTTCGTTAGGGTAATGGTACCACATATGACATCATAGCTCCTCCACAGACATTTAAAATGGAAAGTATATGACGATGTCATTCCGGACCCTGTACAGGATCTCTGTAACAAGCCTATTTGAATCTGGAAATATTGTAAAATAACTGAGAAAAATAAGAATTAAGGTACAATGTCCATAATTTATAGGCAAAAATCAAGCATGAATTCAATTGAAAAAATAATTAATACAAAGCAGTTATTACTCCATCACCCGCGTGACATCATTTTTCAACAATACGGTTTCGGGAAACAGTCGTGACTAGCTAGTTGATTTCTTCAACAATGCAACGTACTATGGTAGTTAAGCAGTGAGTTATGTCATTGTACAGGAAAGGCACCCTCAGGTTGTTTTGTTTTTACATTGTTTCTTGAGTGATGGGTTTATCTGACTATGAATAAAATACTGTCTTTGAAAATGATCAATTAACCTAACATGGGATTTTTAGAGTAAATGAGGAACTAATGTAATAATAACAAATGGGTTACCTTACCAGATTAGATATGACATAAACTGATCTAAACTGAACATAACAAGACACTGTTCAAGTTAAAATAAATGTGCACAAACAAAACCCTCCATGAGCTGAACGTCACAGGCTGTTGAAGTGTTTGTCCAACAACACAGCATTATTAAGGTTTAAGATTGCAGTACAGATAAAGAGCAGTGTCATTTTGAAATCGGCAGTGGTAACAGAAGAAAAGAATATGTTCTCTCTGACAGGAAGCTCTCAAACAGTGCAGTGTATAATCATTTTGAGATCCTGGGCAGGTGTTTATGTTCAGAGACAGCTGAGGGACAATGCTATCCCATCTTGGCCAGTGGTTGAGGTCTTGGCCCCGGCCCACATGCCTGGAAGTAAAAATAAACCTGTGGCTCCAGTGCACGTCCCCTGTCATCTGTCACAACACTCTAGCATGACAAGAGCTCTCTCTTACATTCACTCGTATGCACACATTCCCTGCCTTTTCCATTACCAGACTACTTATACTTGTTTATACATCTCGAGAGTAATGCACTTTATCCATTATAAGTCTCTTGCCTATGTATTTTTAAAAATCACATGAAAGTTATTTTTAATAGTTTTAATAGTTTGAGTCATCAAAAGGAAAAAAAAACATCTTCTTCTTCTTCTTCTTCTTCTTCTTCTTCTTCTTCTTCTTCTGGCTGTTCACTTCAGGGGTCGCCACAGAGAATCATCTGCCTCCATCTATTTCTATCCTCTGTATCCTCTTCTCTCAGACCTACTACCTTCATGTCCTCCTTCACTACATCCATAAACCTCCTCTTTGGTCTTCCTCTTGACCTCCTGCCTGGCAGCTCTAACCTCAGCATCCTTTTACCGATATATTCACTCTCTCTCCTCTGAACATGTCCAAACCATCTTAACCTGGCCTCTCTAACTTTGTCTCCAAAGCATCTCACATGTGCTGTCCCTCTGATGTACTCATTCCTGATCCTATCCATTCTAGTCACTCTCAAAGAAAACCTCAACATCTTCAGCTCTGCTACCTCTAGCTCTTCCTCCTGTCTTTTCCTCAGTGCAACTGTCTCCAAACCATACAACATCGCTGCTCTCACTACTGTCCTGTCCTGTATACCTTTCCTTTCATTCTTGCTGGTACTCTTTTATCACTCAACAGACCTGACACTTCTCCACCCATTCCAACCTGCCTGCACACGCTTCTTCACCTCTTTTCCACATTACCTAATGCTCTGGACTGTTGACCCTAAGTACTTAAAATCCTGCACCTTCTTTACCTCTTCTCCCTGTAACCACTTGGTTCTCTCTCATTACCTGAAATTATCTAGACTTATAAAACACAATATTAAAAAAAACCTCAACAATCAAAATCAGAATTAACTTTATTTGCCAAGTATGTTTTAACGCACAAGGAATTTGCCTTGGGGACAGAAGCTTCCAGTGCAGAAGAAAGTACAGATATACAGTCAAACCAAAATTTTGTCAGTCCTCTTCAAAAAAATTCACAATTATCACAGTTTATTCGCTATAGTTTAGAAAATGGTAATAAAATATGACAAGAACTCGAGTGTTAAACTGTGTCGGAACAAATTCATCTAAATCCAAGTGTCGAAGTGTCCATGAGCAAGACACCTAACCCCAGCTGCTCCCGACGAGCTGGATGGCGCCTTACATGGCTGCCGTCGGTGTATGAATGGGTGAATGTGAGGCAAAAATGTAAAGCGCTTTGGATGGCCATAGGGACTGTTAAAAGCGCTATATAAATGCAGTCCATTTACCATTTGAATAATCAGATGTCACACGTCTGTCAGTTTGTTTGATCTTTCACTTGTGTTTTGAGTAGGTCATTTTTTGACCATTATGATCAGTGAGGCCTACAATCAGAGTCAAATTTAAGTAAAACAAGTTGACAAAATGACTGAATCCAATTTTTGGTGATAAAATAGCATAACAAGAGATTAAGGCTTCTATTTTAGGCCGGTCATTTTTTAAGTATTACAAGATTGTAACAAAATTTATTATAACCTGTGCAAAGTCAGTCCATTTTATTCTAATGTGATAACATTAACTAACATTTTTTGGGGAAAGGAAAATCTTTCCGGGTCCAAATGACACAAACACAACATTGGGGACACAGTGGATCTCATTCAGTAACCATGTGTACGCACAAATTTTTCACATCAAGATGTTTGGTCTGGAAACTCACCATTGACAGGGCTCAATCCAAGAGGTGGGATAAACGGTTGTCTTTCAAACTCCCTCTGCACGTAATAGGATAGCGCTACACCAACCAGAGCAACGAAGGTGCTTATCCGGTCGGCTAAACTCAGAACACATCTTCCCTTTTTAAGAATGACTTCAGTGCCTTTTTTGTTCTTTTCTCAGAGAAAAGCTCCAAGTCTTCCAGAGTCGCGGTCAAAGCTGATTAGAAAGAACGCCGTTCGGCAGCTTCTGTATTTACTAGTAGCATGCAAACGCAACTCGGCCGTCATTATGTTAAGCCCACCCACCGACTCTATACACGATGTGATTGGCCTGATTAGAGTTTGCCGTTTACAGCTCAGACATTGAGAGTTGCTAGCTAGACGATACTTGCGGCAGATTAGATTTGCTGCCACTAGGGTGTGTCTAGATTTCTAGGCTACGTATAAACAATTTTAAGAACAAATCACAATTCATCAACGCTTTCATGTCATAATACTCTGAGTATTGATGTGAAGTACTGAGTACTTACACATGTCTGAGTTCACAGATACTGATTCCAACATTTACCTCCATCCTCCGCACCACTATCAGGATGGTCCCCGCCTATACCTCCCAGGGGGTCTGCTGCGCCCCTGCCTTCATCTACAGGCAGGAAATGTAGAGTCCATTATCCTTGAGACAAGAGCCACGGACGGGGCCTATGCCAAGGAACCTCTAAATATAATACTTGCTGGTCTGTTAATAAATTTGTTACTTTATCATACTTTATCTGACCTCCCGAGTCTTTCTGGTAGAACTTACTCAGCAAGACTTTATAATCATGTAACATGACTATAATTACATTAAAGTATATAGCATTAATTGCATTATATAATCAATTTTACAATCAAATTATTAAATAATACAATTTAATTTAATCTTAAATACATTTGATCATATACATTTAGCTCAGCTGCAAGGTTTCTCTGAATAACGCAGATAAATGCGTGCGTGGAGCTGGCTAAAGAGAGATCTTTTTTTTTTTTATCTGGGTCTTTATAAAGGGTGTGAGGTTGCAGCCTTTAGCCTCCTAAAAGGGTTTTTATTGTGAGAACTGGTTAGTCATTCCAGGAAAACACAGCTTTTTTTTGGTGATTGCTGCTGGCAAAAATCCTTGATTATGTGGCACGTTTTTTTTAAAAATGTGATGCAATATGCAGGATATTTATGCAATTTTATACAATGAAATTGCAGGAACTTGCACAAACTGCGGTTTTATAAAAAAGAGAAAAAAAATATTCACCCAAAAAACCCTGTTCTCACTATATAGGCTACTACCTTAATGTAAAGAGTCCTTTCTTATTACTTCCTATGATAAGCAAGCATACCACATCACAGAAAGTGTTGGGAATATCTCATCTTGTTTTATTTCAGACCTTAATAAACACATGGCTCAAACTTACAAAACAGTGATGAGTCAAACAAGTTCTGTAGCTTTACAAAAGGAATATGCTACAACTTTTCTAAAAAATAATACAAAAAAATATCAAATTAAAATAAAATGTGTGCTTCCTGTTTTACTATACCAAACAGACATCTGTTAAAATACGTGCTTCCGTCTCGTACTGTAACATATATTTACATATTACTAATATACTTACAGCTGTAAGGTTTTTGAAACTGGTATAATATAACCCACTGGTAACAAACAAGTTTAATCTTACAACTGTTAAATTGCATCAGCTCCTGAATGAAACTACAACAGTCCACTGTGAAAATGATAACGGGCTGAATCCGAAATCGCCCCCCAAAACCTTAATCCCTATTCCCTATGTTAGTCCACTAATACAGTTCACTTCTAGGTGTGAATGAACATGAGTGTGTGAAGTCGGATAGCCATTGTGTGTACATCGGTTGTACACATAGACAGTAAAAGAAATGGACGGAGCGATCCCATTGCCTTCTACGGCGTTAAGTGATGTCAGTATAGGAGCACTCACTTCCTGATGGCTGAGTGAACTGCGCCGGCTCAGACTGAGCTTGACAACGTAGATGTGACGTGAGCCTCCTGTCTGACAGCTGTAGGTCTTCTAGTAGTTGTGGAAAGTGAAATCTGAATCACGTTGTTTAAATATTTTCTCCCGTTGCTTTTGGCTCACTATGGACTTCTCCCCATTCTTCTCCCTTGACTTTATCAGACTTTATGTCTCCACGTCCCCCCGACTGTCTCATAGACAAAGATTGCCTGCGAGCGTCTCCTCAGGTCTATACGGTAATTTCTCAACTGTGCGACAGAGTCGCGTTGGTTATGACGCAATCGTTAGCCTATTTTTACAAAAACAGCTTCTGCGGGGCGATAGTGTAAGATACAAGGTAACGGAGCCTTTTATGCATTGTCGTGTTTCTTAAGAAATAAACAATGGACAAATGGAGTCTTTAAACGCCTCAGATTTAAAGTTATTCACTGTCAAAGTGACTCAAAAATGAATGGGAGTCAATGGGATGCTAACAGCAGGTGATGGCTTGGTTAGCAATGGCCGCCCCTAGGGGTGGAACGCTTTCCGGGCGCTAGATTACCCCCTTGGTTGTACACTCGTTATTGCGGTGCAATGTGGGATTGAATAAGTGCACTCAATGATGTACAGTAAGCACAATTGAGCTGTTCAAAAAAAGATAATTATATATAAATTATAATAACTATATTTCTATTCAAAATACTGAATGAATATGTCACTAAAGTTGTTCTGCTGTGCTACTTAATAATTATAATGATCAAAAATCATTTTGATAATTGAAGCGTAGCGCTCCTTTAAGGAAGGGCGCTGCGCATGACGTCACTGAGACGAGACGAAATAATCAGAGAGAGTATGCGCTTCGCAGATCGCGGGTGAAATTGGAGCAGACAAAAAGGCAAATACTTAAGTCATCCTTGTTTAATATGCATAAATAATATGTTATGTGATATTGTAACACTCATATAAATGTTATTTGGGTCATTTTAGCGTGATGATTGATGATTATTCGAGTGGATGATAGCCGATTGTGAGGCCTAGAGTCTGACATTTTGGAATATCTCTCTGTTGAAACCCCCCTGGATTTGGTGAGTTTCAAAAATAATATAGTTTTTGATTCTCTAAAATGAAGTGCTAATAAGTTACAATAACCCTTTGAAGTGTTTCATGCGAGTTTATATGCATTGTTGTTCGGATGGTATGTGTAATGTATTGTAACTGGTTCTGAAAAGCTAAAAATGCAAATCATCAGATTATTATCATTTATGTAAATTATTTGCTAGCTATTGAGTGATATTGAGTATTTTATACCAAATTGAGTTGATTTTTGGAAGATGTGTTGAGTTTAAAGGGGGGTAAAACACACAGTTTCAGTCAATCTCATGTCAATCTTGAGTACCTATAGAGTAGTATTGCATCCTTCATATCTCCGAAAAGTCTTTAGTTTTATCATATTTATAAAAGAAATATGGGCTGTACCGAGTCTTTCCGGAAAAAACCGAGCGCCTGGAGGCGTATCGTGTGGGCGGAGCTAAAGAATGACGAATGTGCACAAAGCGGTGACGTCCTCAAGCGTGGAGAAACCCATGGCTATCGATCTCAGCTAATACAGATAATGATCCACAATCAAATCTGAGGCTGAAATAAATTGAACAGGAGAAACGGCAACATCAGGATGTCCATCTCTGTGGTATGTACTGTATTTAGGGGCCTTTGTGTGTCTTTACGCGCAGTTTATGAGGACATGATTCGGTTTATGGACTATTGTATGTGACTAGACCTTAGAGGTAGCAAGCAAAACGGTTTTGCACGTCAGAGTCAGACTAGTGTTATATAGAACAACAATGGAGTAACCGTTAGCGCATTTGAATGACGAAGCACGCGATCGTATCGTTTACTGATGTTTACTCATGCGACGGTAGCCAATAGCAGAGACATTTGAAGTTGATTTACTCACCGGCTGCTTCCAAAGCAGGACCGAACCTTTATCGCTGGGACCGCTCCGTCAAAAACACACTTCTTTGGTATGATTTGGTGAAGTCCTGTGACAGCAGTGACCGTGGAAATCCACTTTGCGACGCGACTGAAGCGATGTTGTGAAGCTTCCCGTCATTTCTGCGTTCAAATCGGTTCAAATGCAGCGCTGCCTTCCCGGAATGCTGTGCTGAAGCGTTGAAGTCGCTCGACGTCACCCATAGGAATGAAGTGGAGCGTGGCGCGTCATAAGTGTTCACGGACGACTGGATCTGCAGCTGAGAGAGTGTTTACGGCGTGCATTTCCTCTCTCTCCCTCTAGTTACGCGCGCGCACACCCTACCGGGAGAAGAGCCCGTACGGCCCTGTTACGTCTGTGACGTATTTTGGTGGTTTTCCTTCTCTTTCTCTTCCCCCCTTTTATTGTTCTCAGCTGTCATTTATTCTTAGGTTCGTGATTGGTTGGTTTGCCCATCAATCACCATTTGTCCAAGAGAGATCTCTCCCAAGGAACCAATCAGAACTCATCTCACCTGTATAAAGACCTGGAAACTACTGGAGGAAGAGAGAGGCGTGTTTTCTTTCGTTTGCTTTGACCATTTGTAACTACTTTCCCCGATTGATAGTTTGGTTTTGAAACTTTGTTTTGAAAGACATTGTTTTGGGTTACAACTTTACGTTTTAACCTGTGACTTGTTTACACTGCTCATTTCGGACCCTGAGCGATGGGATAGTTTCAGCATGTCACGTGACCTACATAATACAACACGTAGTATTTGAAATTGTTTATACACACCAGGTAAGGAGCGGTTGCCACCTTCTGTATTTATGTTTGTTAGTTAGTGTAGCTTAGTTGGTTTAGGTGTTTATTTATGTCTTTATTTTTAAGATAGTTAAGTACTTCAATTGATAAGCTAGCTGGTTTTTGTTTTGTTGATTTCTTTGCTTTAGCACCGCTCATAGTCCCACGCTTTTTGTTCTGTCTTTTTGTTTTACTATTTTGTGTATATATATTCTGTAAATATTCTTTTCTATGATCACTATATTACTTTGTAAATCAATCGGGTGTTTGTTGGTTTATTTATGATTTTTGAAATTACTAAAAGAGTCAAAAGTTTAAATCTGCCTCTGCCTGATTCATATTGTCATACATTTATCAGTAACTGAACCCATTCTATTCTTTCATTTTATTTTACTTTAATACATGTTACCAACCCTATTACTCCTAGACATATCTTTTTTTTAGGTAGACGTAACATAATTGGGGGCTCGTCGTTTGTTACTGTAAATAAAACTGTGTGACTATTTGATTAATGGCAGAGACTCAGTATAGTTGGCTGAGGTTAACTCTTATTGTATTTGTCCACTAGAGCATGATAACACGATTTGTGGTAATATTTAGCTTCCTGATGGCATTTAATTTGAAGTGTTTCATTGATAATCCCACATTAGAGTTGCTTGAAACTTGTAGAAAGGATGAGTTGTTAATAATAGCTAACCACTTTCAGATTTCTATTTCGAAACAATCACTAAAACGGCAAATTAAAGCTGAAGTGATAGATCGGCTGTACGAATTGGAAATTTTGACTAGGCCTGAATTGGATGGAAAGACCGATCCTTTTGGCGAGGGGCAAGATGTGCATGAAGTAGGTAAAGAGGAGGTAGAGACAGTTGCGATGGAGGCGGAGGCCACTGTCGGGGCTGCTGGTTTACCACCCTTTGAGCCTTTTTCACCAGGTACCCCCAGTACAAGAGGGGATTTACAGACGAAGGTGCGAATAGCACGTATCGAGGTGGAAGCACGAGCACAAGCCCGCCAAGCAGAGCTGGATCTGCGTCTACAAATCCGCAGGCTTGAAATTGAAGCCGACAAAGAGGTAAAGCTTCGTAAATTGGAGATTGAAGCGGCCCAGGTTACTCCAGTCTCCTCTATGCGGCAGAACTTCTCGTCGGTGAGTGAAAATTCGGCTTATTCTGGTTCTACCACATTTGATGTGGGCAGGCATATTGCTTTAGTTCCGAATTTTAGAGAATCTGAAGTGGATAGTTATTTTAACGCTTTTGAGAGAATCGCAACTTCCTTGGGTTGGCCAAAGGATGTTTGGTCATTACTCTTACAATGCAAGTTAGTTGGTAAAGCATTGGAGGTATACTCTACCCTGTCATTGGAAGATGGTCTTAAGTATGACGTAGTTAAATCGACCATACTTAGATCATATGAATTAGTACCAGAGGCTTACAGGCAACATTTTCGAAATCGCAAGAAAACCGCTACTCAAACTTTTGTTGAATTTGCACGAGAGAAAGGAATTCTCTTTGATAAATGGTGCATTTCTAGTAAGGCTGATGATTTTAATTCACTTAGAGAACTTTTGTTACTGGAGGAGTTTAAGCAATGTCTTCCTGAGCGGATGGTGCTGTATCTTAATGAACAGAAGGCGACGACTCTTTCGCAGGCTGCTGTGTTGGCAGATGAGTTTGTGCTCACGCATAAAAACGTTTTTCATGTAGCAAACACTGAAAGGGGTTATCTGACGAAGTCTTCAGTCAATAGTCAAATGCTTAAGCAGACTAGTGAGAAGTCTAAAGAGACTCGTGACTGTTTTTACTGTCATAAGACAGGCCATGTGATCGCCGACTGTTTATCGCTGAAGCGTAAACAGAACTTTCCAAAGAAAGAGGTTGCTTTCGTAAACTCTGTTAATTCTTGCTTGCTTTCTGAACAGGGAGCTGAAATGCCAGATCCTACATATTTACCTTTCCTTATAAAAGGGTTTGTTTCGTTAACAGGTAAAAAGGAGGACCAAGTGGAGGTTCAGATGCTGCGTGACACGGGAGCTGCGCAGTCCTTTGTATGTGCTGACGTGTTACCTTTTTCAGGTCTGTCGTCAGTAGGTTCTAGCAGACTAGTGCAGAGTTTCAGTATGGAGATTATGAAGGTACCTGTACATCGTATCCATCTCCAGTCTGACTTGGTAACTGATTTTGTGGAGGTAGGAGTACGTCCCGCATTGCCTGTGAAGGGGGTGTCTTTCATTTTAGGCAACGATTTAGCTGGAGGGAGGGTGATACCTTCACTGGAGGTGATGGATGATCCATTGGTTCAGATTAAGACAGATGAGCTATCTCAGAAATATCCAAGTGCTTTTCCTGCATGCGTTGTCACACGTGCCCAATCTAAGAAGGACAATGATCTAGGTTTATCTGACTCTTTCTTTTGTGCAGATTTGGACACTAAGGAGGTTGTGGAAACTGAGTTTCGTGGCAGTGACCAGGTGACGGATGTTGTAGTGAGTGATTCTTTGTCATTTACTCGTGAAGAGCTCATCGAGGCTCAGAAAAATGATTCCTCATTAGAGAAATGCTTCAGATTGACAGACAATGAGAACTTGGACAACGTTGCATTCTTAGTAAAAGATGGTTTACTTATGCGAAAGTGGCGTAAAAGTAATACCTTAGAAGACGAGTGGAATGTAGTCTATCAGGTAGTAGTTCCCACTGTTTTTCGTCAACAAGTTTTGTCGTTGGCACATGATAATTTGTTGTCAGGTCATTTAGGTGTTACCAAGACCTATAACCGTGTCCTGCAACATTTTTTTTGGTATGGGCTTAAACGTGATGTGATTCAGTATTATAAGACCTGTCATGTGTGTCAGTATGCAGGAAAACCTAACCAGGTGATACCACCAGCCCCGTTAATTCCAATCCCTGTGTTGGGGGAACCTTTTGAACACGTGATAGTGGACTGTGTAGGGCCATTACCAAAGTCAAAATCCGGTAATCAATTTCTGCTTACAATCATGTGTACTGCTACTAGGTATCCAGAGGCTATTCCTCTACGTAAGATTACAGCCAAGGTAGTTGTTAAAGCTTTAACTAAGTTTTCCTCAACTTTCGGGTTGCCAAGGGTTGTACAAACTGACCAAGGCACTAATTTTTTATCCAAGTTGTGCTCACAAGTTTTTAAGTCACTAGGCATCACACACCCTACATCTAGTGCATATCATCCCCAAAGTCAGGGAATGTTGGAACGGTTTCACCAGACCCTAAAAGCGATGTTAAGGAAGTATTGCTTAGAGACAAGAAATGAGTGGGATGAAGGGGTTCCATTGCTTTTATTTTCAATTCGAGAAACTGTACAGGAATCTCTCAAGTTCAGTCCATCAGAGTTGGTTTTTGGTCATACGGTGAGGGGACCTTTGAAGGCTCTGAAAGAGAGACTGTTAGGTATTGAGAATAGCGAGAAAACAAATGTGCTAGATTACGTAAGCAAGTTCCGTGAGCGATTACAGAAAGCGAGTACTCTAGCTCGAGAATCCTTGTCTAAAGTTCAGGAGGAAATGAAAGTTCGTTATGACAAACATGCTGTGTCTAGATCTTTTTCAGTGGGAGATCAGGTGTTGGTCTTGCTTCCCATCCCTGGATCTGCATTGTCGGCACGATTTTCTGGACCTTACGAAATCCTAGAAAAAAAGGGTGAAACTGATTATGTGGTGAGAACTCCTGACTGGAAACGTCAGAAACGAGTATGTCATGTTAATATGCTAAAAGCCTATTATACTAGAGGTGACTCTGATATAAAATGTCTTACCACACAGGATGGAAGTCCTGTTGTCTCTCCAGTAGGTGTTGCGTGCGAGGCGAATCCAGTGGTTGAGCGTTCTGATGTTGATCTGGATGGAGTATTAGAGGCTGGTACACCGTTATTATCAGCTAGGCTACCAAACTCTGAAACTCTTGCAGCTTTACCGAAATTTTTAGCACATCTCAAGGCACATGAAAGGCAGGATGTAATTGAGCTCCTTGACAAATTTAACTCCGTTTTGGGTGACGTGCCTACACTTACACATGTGCTGCAACACGACATTCAGTTAAGTAAGACACAACCGATTAAACAACACCCTTATAGGGTTAATGCTGCTAAAAGGGCTATTATGAAACAGGAGACCCAGTACTTGTTAGAGAAAGGATTGGCCAGGCCTAGCATTAGTCCCTGGAGTTCTCCCTGTCTCTTGGTACAGAAGTCTGATGGAACTAAGCGTTTTTGTACCGATTATCGTCGGGTGAATGATATAACTATTCCAGACTGTTTTCCATTGCCCAGGATGGAGGATTGCATGGATAGCATAGGTTCGGCAAGGTTTGTGAGCAAACTTGATTTACTTAAAGGATATTGGCAGGTTCCATTGACACCAAGAGCTTCAGAGATCTCCGCTTTCGTAACACCAGATTGCTTTCTGCAATACAACGTTATGGCATTTGGGTTGCGAAACGCCGCTGCTACATTTCAAAGGTTGGTTAATGTAGTACTTGCCGATGTTCCTAACTGTCACGCATATCTCGATGATGTGATCGTCTTTTCACAAAGCTGGTCTGAGCACATAATGCTGTTAGAAACTGTGTTTAAGCGTTTAGAGAAGGCATCTTTAACGCTTAATCTAGCCAAGTGTGAGATCGGGAAGGCTACAGTGACCTACTTAGGTAAACAGGTAGGGGAGGGCGAAGTGCGTCCTTCGTCAGCTAAAGTTTCGGCTATTAGTGAATTTCCTGTGCCAAATACCAGACGTGAGTTGCGTCGGTTTTTAGGTATGACCGGATATTATCGGTGTTTTTGCCGGAATTTTTCTTCAGTGGCTACTCCCTTAACTGCTCTACTTAGTCCTTCTACAGCATTTGTGTGGTCACCGGAGTGTCAGAACGCTTTTAACAACATCAAAGCTTTGTTATGTAGTGAACCCGTGTTGTCTGCCCCAGATTTTTCCACACCGTTCAAGCTGGAAGTGGATGCCAGCGAGGTGGGAGCAGGTGCAGTGTTGTTGCAGGAGGGTATCGATGGAATCAATCATCCTGTTTGCTACTTCTCGAAGAAGTTTAATAAACATCAATGTAACTATTCTACTATTGAGAAAGAGGCTCTAGCATTATTGTTAGCACTTCAACACTTTGACGTGTACGTTGGTTCTACTGTTCTTCCTGTAACAGTGTATACTGACCATAACCTGCTGACTTTTCTTCTACGCATGTACAACCAGAACCAGAGGTTAATGAGGTGGTCTCTCATTGTTCAAAATTATAACCTGGAAATAAAGTATAAGAGAGGTGTGGATAATGTGGTGGCAGATGCTTTATCCCGAGTTTAAACGAGTGTGAGCTCTTTTGTAAGTGTTTGTTCTTTTGTCAAATTCTATTCGTATAGAAGTTTGTTCTTAAGGTGGTGGGTGTTACGTCTGTGACGTATTTTGGTGGTTTTCCTTCTCTTTCTCTTCCCCCCTTTTATTGTTCTCAGCTGTCATTTATTCTTAGGTTCGTGATTGGTTGGTTTGCCCATCAATCACCATTTGTCCAAGAGAGATCTCTCCCAAGGAACCAATCAGAACTCATCTCACCTGTATAAAGACCTGGAAACTACTGGAGGAAGAGAGAGGCGTGTTTTCTCTCGTTTGCTTTGACCATTTGTAACTACTTTCCCCGATTGATAGTTTGGTTTTGAAACTTTGTTTTGAAAGACATTGTTTTGGGTTACAACTTTACGTTTTAACCTGTGACTTGTTTACACTGCTCATTTCGGACCCTGAGCGATGGGATAGTTTCAGCATGTCACGTGACCTACATAATACAACACGTAGTATTTGAAATTGTTTATACACACCAGGTAAGGAGCGGTTGCCACCTTCTGTATTTATGTTTGTTAGTTAGTGTAGCTTAGTTGGTTTAGGTGTTTATTTATGTCTTTATTTTTAAGATAGTTAAGTACTTCAATTGATAAGCTAGCTGGTTTTTGTTTTGTTGATTTCTTTGCTTTAGCACCGCTCATAGTCCCACGCTTTTTGTTCTGTCTTTTTGTTTTACTATTTTGTGTATATATATTCTGTAAATATTCTTTTCTATGATCACTATATTACTTTGTAAATCAATCGGGTGTTTGTTGGTTTATTTATGATTTTTGAAATTACTAAAAGAGTCAAAAGTTTAAATCTGCCTCTGCCTGATTCATATTGTCATACATTTATCAGTAACTGAACCCATTCTATTCTTTCATTTTATTTTACTTTAATACATGTTACCAACCCTATTACTCCTAGACATATCTTTTTTTTAGGTAGACGTAACAGGCCCATACAAGGACCTTCCGATCTATTTAACGTCAAGTAGACCCATACTCGAAAAAAACTTGTGAGAAACCGGAAGGAGTATTTTTAACACAGAAATACTCCATCAAACGTCCAACATTAGTTCCCTTTATCGAGGGAACTCGCACTGCGTCATCGTAGATGACACATCGGGGAACGCCCTCGGCGTGACGCTGCTGAGTTCATATCAAAAAAGTCCAATCTTGATTGGTGTTGCGTAATGACGTAACGAGTGACGGCATACCCGGAGGTATAAAGGGACGCCGGCACAAGCAAACGCAGCTTCCTGCTTTCAGCGGTCGCGCTCTGTGTTCTGTCTGTCTATTTGGTGTTGTTTGTCCCGTAGGGCTTATTATATCATTAGATATGGCGAGCGAGCAGTTTAGACGGTGTGTGCCTCCCTGTCCGCGCTTTATTTCGGGCACGGACACACACCAGCTCTGTGTGCAGTGTCTCGGCATGCAGCACGCCCGGGCCGCTCTCGAGGGAGCGGCTTGCGGCGAATGTGATAAGCTGCCGCTGAGAGTACTGCGCTCGCGGCTGGCGGTCTTTGACGAGGCCGGTCAGCCTCGCGAGCCTCGCGGTTCTGGGCCCGCTGTTGCCGAGGCAGAGCGGCGCCGCAGGTCGTGGGGCTCGCAGCTGGATCTGTCAGCGGGATTAGGGAATGTTGAGGCATCTCTCTCTTCCTCTGACGATTCAGAGGATCTTCCGCCACGTGTGGAAGCCCGCGCTGCGGCTTCTTCCCGCGAGGCGGAGGATCAGGTGCTCATGCTGTCCGATTCCGAGGGATCGTTGACAATGAGCACCGAAGCAGGCGCAGTGGGGCAGTCGCCACCCCACTCGCAGGCTATGGAGGAGCTCGTGGAGGTCTTGACTCGCGCTGTGGCCAAGCTGAGCTTAGATTGGCCACAAGAGGAAGTGCACGTCCAGCCGCCAAGCAAGCTGGACGAGCGCTTCTTCAAGCGTCGAGCCCAGCCTCCACGCCGGGGTCTGCCGTTTTTCCCCGACCTGCACAGTGAGCTGTGTAGGGCGTGGGAGAAACCCTTCTCAGCACGTTTGACTACGCCCCCTGCACTTGACTTCGCTAACGTGCTGGGAGCGTCTGAGAAGGGATATGTTGCGCTGCCGAGGGTAGAAGAGGCGCTCGCGGGCCACCTCTCTCCCGAGACAGCAGCTTCATTGAAGACCCCGGCATTGCCCTCGAAACCATGCCGAGAGACTTCGAAGCTGGTGGCGAGGGCATATAGTGCGGCTGGTCGCGCTGGTGGGTGCCTGCACACTCTTGCGGTTCTGCAGGCCTACCAAGCGGACTTGCTGAAGGAGCTCGATGAGGGCGAGGGTCCCTCTCCGGAGGATGTGACTGAGCTGAGGAAGGCAGCGGATTTGTCTCTTCGTGTCACCAAACAAGCGGCCCGTGATATCGGCCGCTCCATGGCGGGTTTGGTGTGCGCGGAGAGGCATCTCTGGCTGAACCTGTCGGGGATCAGGGAGAGAGACAGACACTTTCTCCTTGATTCCCCGGTTTCGCCTTCTGGCCTTTTCGGCGGCGCTGTGAGCACCGTCGTCGAGAGGTTTCAGGAGGTGAAAAAGCAGGCGGCCGCTCTCAGCCAGTTCATCCCTCGCCGCTGGGGCTCCTCCAGCAAGGCTGCCTCGAGCGGGCAGTCTCGGCCAGCAGAGGGCTCCTCGCACCGTGAGGTGCAGAAGCAGAGCGTCGCTTCTCGTGCCCCTCCTGAGGGAGCTTGGCAGAAGAAGCGACGCTCTCGCGGGAAGTCTTCAAAGCCGAAGACCGACCTGAGGGAGGTTATTCAGGCCAAGAAGGCTTCCAAGCGGTCCTAGCTGCGGCAGGACCGCTGAGAGCTGTCCCCCACGGGGCGGAGCGACCGAGGTCGTTCTCCCCCCGAGGCTCTCGGGAAATCGATGTTGTGCTCTCGCAGTCAAAAGGGCTCCGGACCATGTCGTTTCCCCATGTTCGCGCGCGGCTCTGGCCAGCACATATAAAATCTGCGGCAGAGCAGCGACTGCGTTCACACACCGAAAATCTGCCTCGATTAGTCCCTGCCGGTTATCCGCTTCAGGGGGTCGAGACAGGACCTTCGCGGCCACCATGTCCTGATACGATCCGACAACACTGCCGTGGTATCGTATCTAAATCATCAGGGGGGTCTGAGATCGCGCTCTCTGTACAGACTGGCGCATCAAGTCCTCCTGTGGTCCCACGGGAAACTGTCTTCTCTCAGGGCAGTTTATATCCCGGGGGACCAGGGACGCATACAAGGACCTTCCGATCTATTTAACGTCAAGTAGACCCATACTCGAAAAAAACTTGTGAGAAACCGGAAGGAGTATTTTTAACACAGAAATACTCCATCAAACGTCCAACATTAGTTCCCTTTATCGAGGGAACTCGCACTGCGTCATCGTAGATGACACATCGGGGAACGCCCTCGGCGTGACGCTGCTGAGTTCATATCAAAAAAGTCCAATCTTGATTGGTGTTGCGTAATGACGTAACGAGTGACGGCATACCCGGAGGTATAAAGGGACGCCGGCACAAGCAAATGCAGCTTCCTGCTTTCAGCGGTCGCGCTCTGTGTTCTGTCTGTCTATTTGGTGTTGTTTGTCCCGTAGGGCTTATTATATCATTAGATATGGCGAGCGAGCAGTTTAGACGGTGTGTGCCTCCCTGTCCGCGCTTTATTTCGGGCACGGACACACACCAGCTCTGTGTGCAGTGTCTCGGCATGCAGCACGCCCGGGCCGCTCTCGAGGGAGCGGCTTGCGGCGAATGTGATAAGCTGCCGCTGAGAGTACTGCGCTCGCGGCTGGCGGTCTTTGACGAGGCCGGTCAGCCTCGCGAGCCTCGCGGTTCTGGGCCCGCTGTTGCCGAGGCAGAGCGGCGCCGCAGGTCGTGGGGCTCGCAGCTGGATCTGTCAGCGGGATTAGGGAATGTTGAGGCATCTCTCTCTTCCTCTGACGATTCAGAGGATCTTCCGCCACGTGTGGAAGCCCGCACTGCGGCTTCTTCCCGCGAGGCGGAGGATCAGGTGCTCATGCTGTCCGATTCCGAGGGATCGTTGACAATGAGCACCGAAGCAGGCGCAGTGGGGCAGTCGCCACCCCACTCGCAGGCTATGGAGGAGCTCGTGGAGGTCTTGACTCGCGCTGTGGCCAAGCTGAGCTTAGATTGGCCACAAGAGGAAGTGCACGTCCAGCCGCCAAGCAAGCTGGACGAGCGCTTCTTCAAGCGTCGAGCCCAGCCTCCACGCCGGGGTCTGCCGTTTTTCCCCGACCTGCACAGTGAGCTGTGTAGGGCGTGGGAGAAACCCTTCTCAGCACGTTTGACTACGCCCCCTGCACTTGACTTCGCTAACGTGCTGGGAGCGTCTGAGAAGGGATATGTTGCGCTGCCGAGGGTAGAAGAGGCGCTCGCGGGCCACCTCTCTCCCGAGACAGCAGCTTCATTGAAGACCCCGGCATTGCCCTCGAAACCATGCCGAGAGACTTCGAAGCTGGTGGCGAGGGCATATAGTGCGGCTGGTCGCGCTGGTGGGTGCCTGCACACTCTTGCGGTTCTGCAGGCCTACCAAGCTGACTTGCTGAAGGAGCTCGATGAGGGCGAGGGTCCCTCTCCGGAGGATGTGACTGAGCTGAGGAAGGCAGCGGATTTGTCTCTTCGTGTCACCAAACAAGCGGCCCGTGATATCGGCCGCTCCATGGCGGGTTTGGTGTGCGCGGAGAGGCATCTCTGGCTGAACCTGTCGGGGATCAGGGAGAGAGACAGACACTTTCTCCTTGATTCCCCGGTTTCGCCTTCTGGCCTTTTCGGCGGCGCTGTGAGCACCGTCGTCGAGAGGTTTCAGGAGGTGAAAAAGCAGGCGGCCGCTCTCAGCCAGTTCATCCCTCGCCGCTGGGGCTCCTCCAGCAAGGCTGCCTCGAGCGGGCAGTCTCGGCCAGCAGAGGGCTCCTCGCACCGTGAGGTGCAGAAGCAGAGCGTCGCTTCTCGTGCCCCTCCTGAGGGAGCTTGGCAGAAGAAGCGACGCTCTCGCGGGAAGTCTTCAAAGCCGAAGACCGACCTGAGGGAGGTTATTCAGGCCAAGAAGGCTTCCAAGCGGTCCTAGCTGCGGCAGGACCGCTGAGAGCTGTCCCCCACGGGGCGGAGCGACCGAGGTCGTTCTCCCCCCGAGGCTCTCGGGAAATCGATGTTGTGCTCTCGCAGTCAAAAGGGCTCCGGACCATGTCGTTTCCCCATGTTCGCGCGCGGCTCTGGCCAGCACATATAAAATCTGCGGCAGAGCAGCGACTGCGTTCACACACCGAAAATCTGCCTCGATTAGTCCCTGCCGGTTATCCGCTTCAGGGGGTCGAGGCAGAGGTTCGGTTGATACCCCAGACCAGCCTCGAGAGGTTGGTCCCCTTATCAGAGTATCTCGGCGCATGGTCATGCCTTCCGAATATCTCTGTGTGGGCCCTGCGCACTGTAGAACGGGGATACAGACTGCAGTTCAGAGTTCCCCCCCCGAAATTTGGGGGGATAGTCTGGACAGTGGTCGGTCCCGAGCAGGTGGGGGTAATGGGGCAGGAAGTACGCTCTCTGCTGGAAAAAGGGGCGATAGAAAGGGTTCCCCCGCCAGAAAGAGAGGTCGGGTTCTACAGCCGGTACTTCATAGTCCCCAAGAAGGATGGGGGGTTGCGTCCAATATTAGATCTCAGGCTTCTGAATCGGTCTCTGAGGAGATACAGGTTCAGGATGCTAACCATTCCTGTTATCGTGAGTCAGATCCAGTTCGAGGACTGGTTCGTCACGATAGATCTAAAGGACGCTTACTTCCATATTTCCATCCTTCCCAGTCACAGGAAGTTCCTGAGGTTCGCTTTCGGGGGCGAAGCGTTCCAATATCGGGTCCTTCCCTTTGGCCTAGCCTTGTCACCTCGCACCTTCACGAAGTGCATGGATGCAGCCCTGGCTCCGCTAAGACTCCAGGGCATCCGGGTACTGAATTATATCGACGACTGGTTGATCATGGCCAGGTCGTACGATATGGCAGTTCAGCATCGAGATGCTGTTCTAGCACACATGAGGTGTTTGGGGTTGAGACTCAACGCGAAAAAGAGCACGTTGACGCCCTCCCAGAGAATTACGTTCCTGGGAATAGTGTGGGACTCGGTAACGATGCGGGCACACATGTCACCCGCACGTATCGAGACCATACGGGCGGAGGTCTCAAGTATAAGGTTGGGCCACAGCATCACTGTCAAACAGTTCCAGAGACTGGTGGGTCTCATGGCAGCAGCGTCCAGTGTGATTCCACTCGGCCTGCTCCACATGAGACCGCTACAGTGGTGGCTGAGAACCAAGGGGTTTTCTCCGAAGGGGAATCCCTTTCGTATGATCAGGGTAACGCGCAAATGCATTCGTTCCCTGGTTGTATGGAAGAAACCTTGGTTTCTGTCCCTGGGGCTAGTATTAGGAGCATCGTGTTGCCGGAAAACCGTTTCAACAGATGCATCCCTTACTGGTTGGGGCGCGGTCATGGAAGGCCGAGGGGCGAGAGGTCCTTGGACAGCCCAGCATGCTTCATGGCACATCAACTGCCTAGAGATGCTGGCTGTCTGGAAAGCTCTGAGGAGTTTTCTCGAGGACCTTCGCGGCCACCATGTCCTGATACGATCCGACAACACTGCCGTGGTATCGTATCTAAATCATCAGGGGGGTCTGAGATCGCGCTCTCTGTACAGACTGGCGCATCAAGTCCTCCTGTGGTCCCACGGGAAACTGTCTTCTCTCAGGGCAGTTTATATCCCGGGGGACCAGAACCAGGGAGCAGACATCCTGTCGAGGCAGGGGCTGAGGCCCGGGGAGTGGCGTCTCCATCCAGAGGTGGTGGAGGCCATATGCGAGAGGTTCGGCCGAATGGAAGTGGATTTGTTTGCGTCTCGAGAGACGACCCACTGTCCACTTTGGTTCTCCCTCAGGCATCCGGCTCCGTTGGGCCTGGATGCCATGTCACAGGCGTGGCCGAGGCTGCGTCTGTACGCATTTCCCCCGATTGCTCTGCTCCCGGGAGTTCTGGAGCGGGTTCGCCGGGAAGGCATTCGCCTGCTTCTGATAGCACCCCGGTGGCCGACCAGGGTATGGTTCTCCGACATTATGGACCTGCTAGACGACCTTCCATGGCAGATTCCTCTGAGGAGGGATCTGTTGACTCAGGCGGGGGGCTCGATATTTCACCCCCAGCCAGAGTTATGGAACCTGTGGGCTTGGCCCCTGAGGGGGCAGAGCTCATAGAGGAAGGGCTGTCAGCAGGTGTCGTGGAGACTATACTCAGCTCCAGGGCTCCTTCCACCAGAAAGCTGTACAACTTGAAGTGGAGAGTGTTCTCCATATGGTGTAGAGACCGTGAAGTAGACCCAGTGAACTGCGCTGTGGCTTCAGTACTGGAGTTTCTGCAAGATCGGTTTTCCGCCGGGCTTACCCCGTCCACACTTAAGGTGTATGTGGCAGCGATAGGAGCTTTCCACGCACCATTAGGTGAAGGACCTCTGGGGAGGCACCATCTGGTTGTACGGTTCCTCCGAGGAGCGCGGAGGATGAGACCTGTGGCTCGTTCTAGGATCCCTGCGTGGGATCTGGCAGTGGTTCTCGAAGGGTTGGTTGAGGCCCCCTTCGAACCGCTGGAGTTGGCTGAGGCCAAGAACCTCACGCTTAAGGTAGCTTTTCTCTTAGCCATCACCTCTCTGAGGAGGGTGGGGGACCTTCAGGCATTGGCAGTAACACCCAATTGCTTGGAGTTTGCCCCAGGCAACGTGAAAGCTATCTTGCGGCCGACCCCGGGATACGTCCCCAAGGTACCGTCTAATGCGGTACGGTCGGTGGTTCTCCAGGCTTTTCATCCCCCGCCTCATGTGACGGCAGATGAGGGCAGGCTTCACCTTCTCTGCCCGGTGCGGGCATTGAGGATTTATTTGGAGAGGTCTGCCCAGTGGAGGAAGTCAGACCAGTTGTTAGTGTGCTTTGGTCCACCTAGGAAGGGGCTGCCTGCAGCGAAACAGACAATTAGTAACTGGATTGTCCAGGCAATAGCAACGGCCTATCAGGTGCGCAACTTGCCTTCACCTATAGCCGTGAGGGCTCATTCTACCAGGGGCATGGCCTCCTCGGTAGCCCTCCTTTCCGGAGCTTCTCTGCAAGAGATTTGCGAGGCGGCTGGGTGGGCCACACCGCATACCTTCGTGAGGTATTATAGTCTGCACCTCCCGGTGACGCCAGGCGCTAGGGTGCTCGCCCCCTGATTATGCACTCCGGTTCATGTCATGGGGTGCAGGATAGGCGAGGACTAGTGGGTACTCGTTCCCCGATGTGTCATCTACGATGACGCAGTGCGAGTTCCCTCGATAAAGGGAACGTCTCGGGTTATGAATATAACCCATGTTCCCTGAGAGGGAACGAGACACTGCGTCTCGCAGCCCCGCCTATCTACAGAGCGGCCCGCTTCATAGCAGTAAGCTGCGTTTGCTTGTGCCGGCGTCCCTTTATACCTCCGGGTATGCCGTCACTCGTTACGTCATTACGCAACACCAATCAAGATTGGACTTTTTTGATATGAACTCAGCAGCGTCACGCCGAGGGCGTTCCCCGATGTGTCATCTACGATGACGCAGTGTCTCGTTCCCTCTCAGGGAACATGGGTTATATTCATAACCCGAGACGTTTTTGAAACTTTGTCTATGTTTAGGATGGGAATCCAAGTCTTTAACAGTGTAAAACGCTCAGTATGCATGAAACAGCATTTCACCCCCCCTTTAAATGTCGTATTAGTTGCTTATGATGTTCATGGCACTGTTTGTATAAACAGGTCAGGGTTTTTTTGAGAGTCTGGAATGTAAAGAAAATCATTTGGCTAAAGTCATTTTCCTGGTCTGTCTGGTTTCTGTATTGATGAGATTTACCATATTTCTTGCCCTCTGTAACGAACCTAGTATTCTGGTCCATTACTGTGTATCCTTAGCCTGACAAGCCAGACCCACATCAAGATGTTTGGTCTGGAAACTCACCATAGACAGGGCTCAATCCGAGGGGCGGGATAAACGGTTGTCTTTCAAACTCCCTCTGCACACGATAGGATAGCGCTACACCAACGAAGGTGAAACAGATTAAACATTCACCGTATCTGGTCGGCTAAACTCCGAACACATCTTCCCTTTTTAAGAATGACTTCAGTGCCGTTCTTTGTTCTTTTCTCAGAGAAAAGCTTAACTCCAAGTCTTCCAGAACCGCAGTCAAAGCTGATTCGAAAGACCGCCGCCGTTCTCGAGTTTTTGTATGTTTACTAGACAACAGAAGCACACAAACGCAACTCGGCCGTTGTCATTATGGCCCCGCCCGCTGACTCTATACACGATGTGATTGGCCCGTCCAGATTGTGAGGAATACAGCTCAGAAGGGTATTGAGAGTTCCTAGACGAAACTTGCAGGCAGATTAAAATTGCTGCCGCTAGGGTGCGTCTACATTTCTAGGCTAGTGTATCCTGACACAGATAGAAAAAAGAGTAGCTAACGGCGCACTACTAGCGCTATTGTTTTGTGTTTGGCAACTGGAATAATACTCTGACAAGGCTCTCAATTTTTTTTATGAAACAAACACATTGATTTCTCTCATCCACCCACGACTGCAAAGCGCAATGTCCCGGGGCTATGTGTTTTCCAGACGGGCTACCAAAACGAAAGCCCGTCGGCAGGCCGGTGAATCTCAAATAGTGAAATAACATACATTTCTTGATCTATATTGTTCACTCTCTTGACTTGATATTTGAAGGGTGTGTGTGTGTGTGTGTGTGTGTGTGTGTGTGTGTGTGTGTGTGTGTGTGTGTGTGTGTGTGTGTGTGTGTGTGTGTGTGTGTGTGTGTGTGTGTGTGTGTGCGGTTTGCACTTATATCCACTGATCGGACAGGCCAAGTAATAAAAAAATTATATTCCAATCAATCGTGGGTGGATGAGAGAAATCAATGTGTTTGTTTGATTAAATTTTTACGAGAGCCTTGTCAGAGTATTATTCCAGTTGCCAAACACAAAACAGTCCCTCTCTCGCTCATTAAATATGCAAATCTTCTCCAATCCTAACTGTGGGCGTTTACTTCAAAGTCTCCAGTGCGGTGTGCCCATCAGAATCCAGCGTTCAGGAGAGAGCCTTAAAACAATAGACTACAACAGGTGGTGATAATAGACTATTACTTATTCATTATGATGTTTTTGAATGTAAAAAACACACGAACGTCATTAGTTGACCTCAATAGTATAAAGGCCATTTGAGACAATAGTGTAAAAAAGCCCAATCATGACCACTTAAAACGGCATGTATGATAGTACTGACAAACAGCAAGAATAAAAAACAATTCAATACCAAGATGTCCATCTAATGGATGGCGATGTACCACCAATTTAAATTGCAGATGAACAGACTGAAAACTCGGTTTGTTTGTGTGTGTACAGCATGCAGCTAATTTATACAGACTAACAAATAAATCCGGAGACTGAGAGAGAATTAAATAGCCTACATACCCCCCAGTTACTCAGCAGGATCTTGATGAATCCAGCAATAATTGTGATAATGAACACCAAAAAAATAAAAAGAATGAGCAATATTTTAAACATGCAGTAAAGCAATGATTGAAATTAAATCCCTTTTACATAACCCTAGTATTTAGATAAATACGAACTATGTTTGTCATTATTTGAGTAATTATTGAAAACCATGCAATGCATTCCAAGATTAACTGCTCCTTCTTAAAGGGTTAGTTCACCCAAAAATTAAACTTATATCATTAATCACTTAACATAATTTGACACCTGTAAGACCTCCGTTCATCTTCAGAACACAAATCAAGATTTTTTTGTTGACATTAGCGTAAATAATTATTGACAAAATTCTCATTTTTGGGTGAACTAACCCTTTAATCGCAATAAATTCTCAGTATTATGAAACTTCTAAGTATTTTTTTTTTTTGGCCTTCTGCTGACTGAACTTATTCGCCATCTAAATACACAAATACATTTTGCTTTCTCAGAAGTCAATTTAGCCACAGGCAACAGCACATACAGTACTTTCTGCTCTCAGCCATTTTGTCTGCTGTTATAAATTTGATTATTTTCCTCCAAAAGGTATCTTGAGGACATTGTGAACAAGAAAATATTATACTTAAGTTCTAAAGCATAAACTCTAAACAATATATTTCTAGTCCCTTCGGATAACTGTATGTATATAGACTTTTAATAATTTTACCATGGTTACATCAGCAACGCAAATCTTGAATCTTATTGCCTTGTTCCCTGAAGTTCTACCTCTCGCTCGCTCCTTTAGCTTGTTTCATTTCATTATGCTATAGGTCACAGTTAGTATGATGTTCATAATGCCCATAATCATCCTGCATTATAATTAAAACGCAGCCCATGAGATACAAGACTGTATGGAAACCTAAGCAATTACCCAGCACCAGAGAAAGGTGAGGACACAGGGAGGATTAATTTAAGAAAAATATTTTAGTAACAAGCATATTACATAAGGATAGCTATGTTAATGCCAGTTGCGTAATGTTGTATAGTTTGGAAGAGGTGTTTAAGGATACACAAAATGTGAAGACAAACCACACCGGATTCTGATTCTCCTGATTTATGACTAATCCTCCTGGGCTGAAGTCGCAATTACGACGTGATGTGCATTCCAGTCATTTTGGTCCATGTTATGTTTCTTTTTCACTAGATGACAAAACAGGAAACTATTGCACGAGTCAAACGATGAGGTGTAACTGAATGTATTTTATTATTCTTCAGCTACAGAGAATGTCTAAGCCCATATTTTAGCTCAAGCAAACTTCTGTATTTTATCAATAAAATAAATATAAATTCACAGTTACAACATACAGTGATTGTGGTGAGACTTGAAGACTGCATCATTCACAATTCTAAGTTACAATAAAGTCAGAATCTATGTTGAAGAAGAAACGCAGATATTGAGGATATATCCGGCAAGCTCTAGAAACATGAGATGAGTAGTTTCCTGTCATAAAAGCCTTTGACTGCAGTGTCTGAATATCAGTGGTGATATAGTATATGTGGGTGCGCTGCTTTCTGTCCTTCCATGATAAAGTGAATGATGAAGTTCAGCTGAGTGGAAACCCACACCGCTGTTCCACATCAGAGCAGCTGTTCTTACTTTGAGCGAGGAAGAACATTTTGTTTTTTACGAAAAAAATTGGAATTGGTTGACTGGAGTATCTGCACTGCCATGTGACAGGAAAAGTAATCCAATGGATTTTCTTCAGCAGTGTCAACTTCTATCCAACTTAAAATGCTCTGAAGTATCATGATCCCTATTGTGTTTCAGCACACACTGACCTAGAGCTTCTCCATTAGAGAAATGACTGCCTGATAGATGGAAACTTCAGAATATATTAAATTATAGCTCTTGAATGCGCTTATGGTGCATGCTTTGAAATGCAAGTAGTTTTTTCTTTTCTTTTTTCTTGCCATTAACATTATTGAAATATTTGTTGAGCCAAAATAGTCTTTGGAAATGCATTTTAAGAATATCAGTCCCCTCTTAAAAGTGCTGTCACGGTTTTGTGTTTTTGTGTTCATGTCCAACATGACATCATGACTTTGCGTAAACATACACGCCACTTTCTAAAGCCAAGCGGCGTGTTATCCGTACGCATTTTGAGCTATCCGCGTGTATGTGTACGCCGTGTGATTCCGCATGAATGTCAACACCGAAACGAACCATTATGTGTGTGTGTCCACAATGTAAATGGATTTATAAACGTACTAAATTGTTTTTTTGAAAATGTAAAAATGCAGAATGTTTCTTGTGATGGGTAAGTTTAGGGGCAGGGGCAGTGTGTGTGTGTGTGTGTTTTTGTGTGTGTGTGTGTGTGTGTGTGTGTGTGTGTGTGTGTGTGTGTGTGTGTGTGTGTGTGTGTGTGTGTGTGTGTGTGTGTGTGTGTGTGTGTGTGTGTGCCCTTGTTTATATTACATTGTGGGGACCCCATAATGTCCCCATAAGAATAAAACCTGAGCTCGCCTACATTGTGGGGACCAGCCAGCGGTTCCCACTTTTCAAAAGGCTTAAATCATACAGGATGAGTTTTTTTTTTGAGAAAGTAAAAATGCAGAATATTTCCTGTGATGTGTAGGTGCAGTGTAGGGGGATAGAATGAAAAATCGTTGATAAACACGCTAAAAAAGGGTTAGGCGTCTTGATAGCACGCCAAAATGGCATACGAATATGCATGTCATATATACTCCATTTCATGAGATCAGTCTGTCATGTCTTTGTATTCATGTTCTTTGTCATGTTCCTGGTCTTGTCATGTGATCCTGTCGCATGTGTTATGTTCTTATTATTGGTTTATTGTATTGTTGTACACAGGTGTCCTTGTTTTATCATATTTAAGCCCTCATGTTTGCCATGTGTCTTTGTCTAGTATTGTCACTGTTGGGGAGTGTTCTCCATTTGCCACGCCATGCCACGTTTTTTGTTCCATATTTGATCATGTCAGAATTATTGTAATAATGAGCCCATTTGTTCACAGCTTCCTGGGGGTACCTGGACTTTAGAGCGACAATGATAGATTTGCCATGGCTACTTTTGAATGGCCGTCAATGAAGTAGGATGTATTTACCTCCATAATGGTGTAATTACAACATCTATTAGCAGAGACTAACTGTCGAAGCTAACTAGTCAAATCCTGACGTTGCTATTTCTGAGGTGCTGGGTAGCCCTGTCCACTCAATGATCTGAAGTCCCAATCCTCATAACAGTATACTAACCATTAAAATGCTTTGATTGAAACTCCATTTTCTCCAGCGTTGTTTTGCAGAACCTTTTAAAACCAAACCAGGACACACACCTCTCATCGTGTTAGCTAGTGCTGATTGACTTCTTGTAGCTTTTCCGAAGTGGAGCTGGTGAATTTAATGCATAATCGAAATAGGAAGTGATTATGTGCATGTCCCTGTTTCGGAGAGGGAAGTGACCTGCTGACCTGTTCTTATAGTAATGAGGAGGTAAGCGGTCCCCATGCTGCCATTTGGCAATGACTAATACTAACTGCAGCCATGATTGGCTATATTTGTGGAGGCCAGAGTACATGGAAAACAATTTCAGCGTAACAACAGCCTTCCGTCTAACGCGAGGGAACATATTGTGAAAGTAATGACAGGGCTTAGACGTCAGAGCTTTTCTGTCCCCCCACCTAATCAGATGCAACCAGTAGGACCCTTTCGGCACAACAGACTTTATTGGAGATGGCCCAGTCCCCACAGTTATTATGATCCACCAACCTTATTCATACATTTGAATGTGATATTCTCCTTAAGGCAAATTCATTTCCCCCTCCCTAATGGCACCAACAATTGGCCCCTAGCCACAAAGAGGAAACCAAATATATGAAAGAAACAACCTCCTAATTTGTCTGAATACAAACATCACACAGTCGTTGAATGTAGTAATAGACAGAGGTCAGTCCGCAGGCACGTACCTCAGAGCTCTGGAGCTGAGCGCTGTGGAGAGAGAACAGAGCGACAGATGGCCCTGCCACATCTGTAACAGCCGTAAGGACATCATCTTGAAGGTAGCAAAATTGAAAAAATTAATGGCTATTAGCTGAATTTGACCAGTTAGAGCTTTGCTGGTTTAAGGCCACCACAAAAGTGGTTCTTAATTGTTTTGCTTCATGATTTTACACTGGACAACAAGTAATGCGTGTCAGGGTATCCACGGGGTCTTTAAAAGTATTAAAAGGTGATTAATCAATTTTGGGAAAATTAAGACCCTTATAAAGTATTAAAAAGTCTTATCACGGCTTTATAAAGTCTTACATTTTGAAAGTATTTTGTTCAAGCTTTGTCAAAAGAGTTTGACTCCAAAAAGTATTTATGAATATATTTATTTTCATCCCCATAAGTATTAAAAAAACAACGGGGTGCTCAGTCTGAGCGTGCGCGCCAGGGATGGACATTAGCACTGCCACCAGCCAAATGCGGCTGATTTTTGAGTTGTGGCGGGTAAACTCGCTTCACCTACCGAGCTTTTTCACCTCTTTGTAAACTTTGTTCAATGCATGCGAGTGCTGCCATATGTGCGCATATGACCAGTCGTTTTCTCCATCATCACTTGCGTGAAGACGCGCTGTGAGACGCGCACGCACTGTGAGAAGATCTGACGCTGTGCATCATCTGAGAGCGTGCGCTCGTCTCACAGCGCGCAAATATTGAGTTCTCTTTCAAGTCTTGCGCTTAAACGGACAAACTCACACAAGAAGTATGTCAACATGTCCATCTTGATGAGTATCCTAGCAGACATAGTCTGAATATGCCTTAAGTGAACTGTATAGTATGCACAGTCGAGAAAGACGAGCATATCCCTGCCTCAGGTCTTAAAGGCGCAGTAGCCTTTACTGCTGCTGAGTGATGTCCTTATATTCAGTTTGACATTAAACAATGCTCTTAATTGAATAGCTTTTGTAAGTTTAATAAGGATTACTCTTTCATTTAAACAGTTAAATATGCAGTTATTTTACATTTGAATACTTTATTCAATTTCTGTACCGTAGGCCTGTGCATTATTATTTTATGTACACGTGTGAGGTAGACATTTTAGTTTGAATTTTATTTTTCGGTTTTCGGCTTTGGTTTCTTCTTTTTTGGTTTCGGCCAAGAATGTTGATTTTGGTGCATCCCTACTGACAATGTTCTGCTCAGTATGTTGTCAACACGCTTCAAAGATGCCAGAACGAATAGTTTCATTGTTGGGACTAAAAACCATAAAACTGGAAGCCATAAAAGACCACAAATCATCGTGAAAATGTCAGTATTTCATTGAGACTTGAGATTAAATAAACTGCTTAAGTATTGTAGAGCTTGTAGTATTAATTTTCACATGCAGTTACACATTGTCAGTTAAAAACAAAAAAGTGGCTGGTAAAAACATTGAGTGGTAGTGTAGTAAAGTTCGTTGTGTATGGAAGGAAGAAGACAGGGGTCGGCTTTGACTGGGACTTGCTTTTATTCAGTCTCTTTGAATTCAAACAAAACAAACACTCCGTGGCGTGACTCTCTATTCGTTCAATCTCGATCGCTCCTTTAAGTATCCTCTTTTAACAGCTCAGGTTCACTTTCTCAGTTGCGAACAGTCGCGAAGTCCCAGTCCAACTCTCTCTCCCAGCTCTCTCCCGGCCACGGCTTAAATGCGCTCTCTCCCTGCCAATTACTGCAATCAGAAACAGGTGTTCGTCATCTGTGCTTGACCTACTTACCTGCCGCTCCGCTCTGAGCTCTCTCTCCCGCTGCAGACCTCACAGAACCACGCCCCCTTTGCCACATACCCCCACCGCCCGACTCAGGCCGGGGAGCCATCCGGCCTGCAGCCTCCCCCCCCTCCCCGCCTACGGGAGAGGAAGTCAGCCACAGCCATCTGAACACCCGGCCTGTGGATCACCTTGAACTTAAAAGGCTGTAAAGCTAGATACCAACGGGTGATCCGCGCATTGGTATCCTTCATGCGGTGGAGCCACTGCAAGGGGGCGTGATCCGAACAGAGGGTGAACTCCCGTCCCAGGAGGTAATAGCGAAGGGTGAGGACGGCCCACCTGATGGCCAAACACTCCTTCTCTATGGTGCTGTACATCGTCTCTCTCTTAGAGAGCTTTCGACTGATGTACAGCACCGGCCGTTCCTCCCCCTCCACCTCCTGGGACAGGACCGCGCCCAGCCCCCTGTCCGAGGCGTCAGTCTGCAGAGAAAAAGGGAGAGAAAAGTTAGGAGCTTTTAGGAGCGGCCCACCACACAGAGCCGCCTTTAACTGAGTGAAAGCCTGCTGGCACTGCTCCATCCACCGAACTGTATCTGGTTCTTCCTTTTTAGTTAGATCAGTCAGCGGGCTGGCGAGGTCCGAATAATTAGGTACAAACCTCCTATAATATCCCGCCAGCCCCAGGAACTGTCTAACCTCCTTTTTGGTCTTGGGTCTTGGGCAGGCCGCAACCGCTGCAGTCTTATTAATTTGGGGACGCACCTGCCCATGACCCAAGTGGAAGCCCAGATATCTTACTTCCACCCGCCCAATTGCACACTTCTTCGGGTTGGCCGTGAGCCCCGCCCTTCTCAGCGACCTGAGGACTGCTCGCAAATCCTGCATATGACACTGCCAGAAACCACTATAAATGATGATATCATCCAGATAGGCAGCGGCATATGCAGCATGCGGCCGAAGAATTCGGTCCATCAGACACTGAAAAGTCGCGGGTGCCCCGAACAGCCCGAAAGGAAGCGTAACGAATTGGTGTAATCCAAACGGCTTGGTAAAAGCGTTTTTTTCTTTGGTTACTGGAGACAAGGGGATCTGCCAGTAACCCTTTGTCAAGTCCAGTGTCGAATAAAAACGAGCAGTACCTAGCCGATCAAGCAATTCGTCAATCCGTGGCATGGGATATGCATCAAATTTCGACACCGCGTTGACTTTTCTGTAATCCACGCAGAAACGGACCGAGCCGTCAGGTTTTGGAACCAAAACGATCGGGCTCGCCCAGTCACTGTTGGATTCTTCTATAACCCCCATCTCTAACATTGCCTCTAATTCTGCCTGAACCACTTTTTTCTTGTGTTCAGGCAATCTATATGGTCGGCTGCGTACAACCACGCCCGGCTCGGTCTCAACGTGATGTTGGATGAGGTCTGTCCGACCCGGTAGGGGCGAGAACACGTCGGCGAAATCCGCCTGTAATTGTTTGAGGTCTATGAGCTGGGAGGGTGAGAGGTGATCTCCCCCCGGGACTCAGGTCTAACACAAACAGAATTTCGTTTTTACTAGCGGATGGTCCGTCCTCCCAAGCTCCCCTAATGACATCCAAAACCCCTCGGGGTTGGCGGCCATAGAGAAGCTCGAAGGGGGAAAACCCCGTGGAGGCTTGGGGGACCTCGCGGACAGCGAACAAGAGAGGTTCTAGCCATTTGTCCCAATTTTTGGCGTCTTCGTGAACAAACTTACGAATCATTGTTTTCAACGTGCGATTAAATCTTTCTACCAGCCCGTCTGTTTGTGGGTGATAGACGCTGGTCCGAATAGATTTAATGCCCAATAATTCGTAAAGTTCGCGGATTGTCCGTGACATGAACGCCGTGCCTTGATCGGTGAGAATCTCTTTTGGGATTCCCACCCGGGAGATTAGGGAGAACAGTGCACTCGCAACACTTTTCGCTGAAATGTTACGCAGTGACACTGCCTCGGGATATCGTGTTGCGTAATCCACTAGGACTAATGCAAAGCGATGTCCACGGGCTGACCACTCTAATGGCCCGATGAGGTCCATACCAATTCTTTCGAAGGCGACCTGCATCAACGGGAGGGGGCACAATGGTGCTTTTGGTTGGGCTGGTGGGTTTACCAACTGACATTCACGACAAGACGCACACCATCGTGAATGCCCGGCCAAAAGAATCGGGCCATGAGGCGGTTTAGTGTCGCTGTTTGCCCTAAATGCCCGGCCATCAGATTGTGATGAGCCGCCTGGAAAAGCATTTCCCGACGGCTTTTAGGAATTAACAACTGGGTTGTAGTCTGTTTTGTCTGGGCATCTTGGGTCACCCGATACAACCTGTCCTTTATCAGAGTAAAATAAGGAAAGGTGAGCGGTTGTTCAGGACGGAGGGGATGGCCGTCGATGGCACAGACCTGATTGAACGCATTTTTGAGCGTTTCATCCTGGGACTGTTCCAGGGGAAAGTCATCGCGTTCCGAAAACACTGCCGTTTCCGGAGCGCTCGGTTCCCCCAGATCAGTGCCCAGTGGTCTCGGTTCCACCTCCCCCGCCTGCGCGACCGCCACCTTCCCTTTCTCTTTTTTCCCCCAAGAGGCATCCACACACAAACATCCCAATAATTTATTAAAACCTGGCCAATTTGTCCCCAAAATCAGTGGATGCCGGAGGTGCTGGTTAACGGCCACCTCAACTCTATGTTTTTGACCCCTGAATAGAAAATCCATCGGGACTAAAGGGTTTTCTCTCACCTCCCCGTGCACACACCTCACCATAACCATGCGGCGCTTATCCCATGCCCCGGATTGAATCAGGCTTTGGTGTATGGAGGTCTGGTTACAACCTGAATCCACCAAAGCTTGATAAGTACCCCCCTTGATACTCACGGGTATTTGGTACAGGCCAGCCTGATCGGGGGCGGCGTGTGGTGCGTCGGGGATCCGGACCAGTGTCCCCACCTCCATCCCCGCAACGCCAGCACGCCGGCCCAGGTTTCCCCGCGGCCCTAGTGGCTGGCAGTGGGGTCATGAATTGGCGTGGAGAGAGAGGGTGCCGGGCAGCCGGCAGACCGGGATCCTGAGCTCCTCCCCCTCCTCTCGCTGACGGCTGGTAGCCGGCGGCTGGATCGGCTGGAGCTCCCGATCTCCACCGTGGAGCCGGCCGGGGCGTCAGCGTACTGTGGGACCTGGGTAGAGGGACAGGTTTAGAGAGAGAGGAGGGGGAAAAAGAAGAGAGAGAGAGAGAGAGAGAGAGAGAGAGAGAGAGAGAGAGAGAGAGAGAGAGAGAGAGAGAGAGAGAGAGAGAGAGAGAGAGAGAAGCTGATGGTAGGGTTTCGCCGACCCCTCGGCATGCCACCATTTCGTCCTCCGCCAGCTGGATGGCCTGGTCTAGCGGTGGCACTGGACCCATTGTGCAGTCCTCCTCGGCAGCCTTGCCACAAACTGCTCCAGTGCCACACGATCGATGATGTCCTCGACGTCACTCCCAGCCGCCATCAACCACTTGCGGCAGGAGTCCCGGAGCTGGTGCGCGAAGACGAAGGGCCGACCGAACTCGTCCAGGGTTAGCGTCCGGAACCGTTGCCGGTGTTGTTCCGGAGTCCGGCCAACCCTCTGGAGGATCGCGCGCTTCAGGTTGTCGTATACCAGGAGATTCGGGACTGGCAGTTGGTGGGCGGCTACTTGTGCCTCTCCGGACAGTAGAGGCAGCAGCCGCATTGGCCAGTCCGTTTTGGGCCATTCCCAATACCCGGCCGCCCGCACAAAGAGGTCCAGGAATGCCTCAGGGTCATCCTCCGGACCCATCTTGGCTAAAGTCATTGGGGCGGCCGAGTCGATGGTCTGTCTCTGGGGAATGGCCGAACCTCACGGTCCATCCAGCTCCGGAACAGCTCGCGGTCTTCATGCTGGGCCGTGAGGAGAGCTTCGAACCTTTTCTGTTGTTCCTCCCTCACGGCCAGCAGGTCCTGGTGGTGTTCTTGGTGAAGACCCGCGAGCGATTGGGCAATGTCCGCAAGTGGCGTCCTCCGCGGAGTTTGCATGGTGGCGGCTCTCTTCTTCCTTCCCGGGTTTCGGCACCAGTGTAGTAAAGTTTGTTGTGTATGGAAGGAAGAAGACAGGGGTCGGCTTTGACTGGGACTTGCTTTTATTCAGTCTCTTTGAATTCAAACAAAACAAACACTCCGTGGCGTGACTCTCTATTCCATCGATCTCGATCGTTCCTTTAAGTATTCTCTTTTAACAGCTCAGGTTCACTTTCTCAGTTGCGAACAGTCGCGAAGTCCCAGTCCAACTCTCTCTCCCAGCTCTCTCCCGGCCACGGCTTAAATGCGCTCTCTCCCTGCCAATTACTGCAATCAGAAACAGGTGTTCGTCATCTGTGCTTGACCTACTTACCTGCCGCTCCGCTCTGAGCTCTCTCTCCCGCTGCAGACCTCGCAGAACCCCGCCCCCTTTGCCACAGGTAGACTTTGAAAAAAGGTAATTTCCATCCCTGGCGAGCGCTGTCTAGGGGTGATGTCATGTATTTTGCGAAATGCGCAGTTATGTGTCGCCCTCCATATATTGCGAAACAGATATGCAATATAAACAATACAAAATTGGCCTACGATAGAGATTTTAAGTCTACATTCGACTACAACTGTTTATTAAAGGTTTGTTGCCGATTAGAACTTGAAGTGCGATAAGGTCTTAAAGTATTTTGAGAAGGTCTTTAAAAAGTCTTAAAAAGGTATTGATATTAACTTCAGGATTCCTGCATATACCCTGTGTGTGTGTGGGCTGGTATAATCCCTACGTTATGGGGACAAAATGAGATTTTTTGGTCCCCACGAGGAAAACATCTTATAAATCATACAGAAGGAGTTTTTTTTTTGAGAAAGTAAAAATGCAGAATGTTTCCTGTGATGGGTAGGTTTAGGGGCAGAGGTGTGTGTGAGTTAAATTGACCAGTGACAGTAATTAAAGGCGTTAAAGTGGCATTTAAATGCATTTATATTAGTACAAATGATTTCTATTTCAGATAAATGCAGTTCTTTTAAATGTTATATTCATCAAAGAATCCTGAAATAAATTATTCACGGTATCTGCAAAAGTATGAAGGATCATGTGGCACCGAGGAGTGTAATAATGATGCTGAAAAATCAGCTTTGATCACAAGAATAAATTACATATTAAAATATATTCACATTAAATTGCAACAGTATTTCACAATATTAGTGTTACACTCCAAAAAATAACTCATTGGGCAAGGATTTCCATCCAATAAATATGTGCAGCCCCCCCAAAAAAACTGACACAAACACAATGACACTGATGCAAATGAATATAGTAAACAATAGGATAAAAACAACAAATTATTTTTACTCTCCTGCTCTCTGCTTCACACACGTACAGCATGGACACACACTCGCACAGAAACCTGTTGTCAGCGCTGCTCTGATGATTTTTATTTTTAATATAGTTTAGCAACTTAAAATCTCACTAGTGAGGTGATAAAGGCACTGTTTATTTGTAGACGCTGCTGCCGAACACTGTTGAAAGAGATGCACATACACAATCTCTCTCTCTCTCTCTCTCTCTCTCTCTCTCTCGCTCTCTCGCTCTCTCGCTCTCTCTCTCGCTCTCTCTCGCTGCATTAATAACTGCATTAGTCTGCCATCAGTGGCTCAATCCTACATTACTAGCTCTAAAATGACATTTTGGAATTAGCAATGGAGGCTTGGGTTTAGATACACATACACACGAGTGTTTTAAGGACAAAAACCTGATGTCTTGAAATACATACGTTCGTTTTGAGGTGTGGTAACAGTAGTACAAAGCAGAAAAATTTACTCCGGGCTGTTGAATTATTGAATTCGATGGCCCGTAGGCAATTATTCCTTACATAGCTTATGTGGATGCTTGTGATTGTTGAGTCTGGACTGGTCTTGTCATGGTGGGAGAGACTGGCCTGTTAGTTCAGCATGAAATGGATGTCTTTATGTTTGAAGCCAAAAAGACACTTTATAAGGAACGGCATGTGTATTGTGTTCATCCTGTGGGAAAAGAATCTCTGTCAAGGTTCCGTAACCACAGTGGTTTAATAAGGCTTGTTAGTAACCTCCACCTAAAGGGCCGACTGGCTGTTCCCCAGTGGCTTTCGTGGCATGTAATAAGACCGTCCCCCAGTTGCATTAGATATTTTTCATTGCTTTGAGAAAAACGGTCCTGCCTCGGCCCAGGGGATGCTGAGCCAGAAGACAGGGAAATACATTTCTCAAGAGCATTCTCACTTTCACCCACACACACTTGCATAAATCTGGCCACCTGCTTCATGAGAATATTTCTAGACAGTGGCACTGGAGGCAAAGACCAATAAAAAATACAATTTCTAGGCATCTGTTGCCTTTTTATTCTCAATTAAAATGAAACTGAAAATATGAGCACTACACATTCACAGTGCAAAGTCGTTACTTAAGCACTCACTTCAATTAGTAATTACAAAAATAATGCAAGGCTAAAAATGGCTTGCTAAGATGACCCTGGCTTGAAAAAAAAAAAAAGACTTGCATAAATGTCATCTAAACTTAAGTGGTCCAAAATTCAATATCCATGCGACAGTATAAGCAATAACAAATCCACTTTAAAATAAAGAGTGCGGATAAAAATAACAATTCATCTGTCTAAGTGACCGAATATTAATGTTTGATTGCTTTATCTCTAAAACTGGAGGAGAACAGAAATGAAAGCATTAACTCTAAAACTAGAAGCACATTAGAATGAATCATTTGGGAGATGAGAAATGGATGGACAGCAAAACAAAAATAACGCCATGCATTTACCAAATTAGGCATAACCTAAAATTGTACAACAGATTGAAGTATACAGTAGAGCCTGGACAAGTTAAAAAAGACAGCAGAGCTCTGTGATATCCCTATGAATGTATAAAGCAGGAGGTGTATTGACGAGAGAGACCCAGAGGAACTTTGTTTCAAAAGACACCAGTCACAGATTTTGATTTATTTAAAGAAATCGAAATTAACTCTATTTACTTTCTTAAAGGGATGGTTCACCCAAAAAATTTTATTCTGTAATTCACTTTCCTGTTTGTATTGTGCATGTGACTGGTTGGTGTATTATTCTAAGGGTGAACTCCAAATGCTGCTTTTATGCCCTTGAAGGGCACTTTTTGAAGGGCTCTATTTGAAGAAGCATTGCAAATGAAAGTGAGCACCTGCATCCCTTCACAAAGGGCCATTCCACGAGTCTGTTAGTAAAAGATACATCTAATAGTCACTTCAAGAAAGTAATCTTATCATTTATGGTTATCTAAGACAGGGTGGAGAATTCTCACTATTAATTTAAGAGGTAGATGGTGTGACAGTTTGATATACACTATATTGCCCAAAGCAATATTCATTGAATTCAGGTGTTCTAATCACTTACATTGCCACAGGTGTATAAAATCAAGCACCTAGGCATGCAGACACTTCTGCAAACATTTGTGAAAGAATGGGTCGCTCTCAGGAGCTCAGTGAATTCAAGCGTGGTACCGTGATATGTGATCACATGTGCAATAAGTACATTCATGAAATTTTCTCACTACTTAATATTCCACAGTCAACTGTTAGTGGTATTATAACAAAATGGAAGCAATTGGGAAGAACAGCAACTCAGACATGAAGCGGTAGGCCACGTAAAATCACAGAGTGGGGTCAGTGCATGCTCATAACTTAGCTTATGAAGAGTGTGTAGAGAGCTTCATGGAATGGGTTTCCATGACTGAGCATCTGCACCCAAGCCTTACATCACCAAGTGCAATGAAAAGCATCAGATGCAGTGCTACTGGACTATAGAGCAGTGGAGACATGTACTCTGGAGTGACCAGTCACGCTTCTCTGTTTGTCAATCTGATAGATGAGTCTGGGTTTAGCAGTTGCCAGTAAAACTGCCTGACTGCATTGTGCCAAGTGTAAAGTTTGGTAGAAGGGGAATTATGGTGTGGTGTTTTTTTTCCAGGGGTTGGGCTTGGCCCTTTTGTTCCAGTGAAAGGAACTCTTAATGCTTTAGCACACTAAGAAATTTTGGACAATTTCATGCTCACAACTTTGTGGGAACAGTTTGGGGATGGCCCCTTCCTGTTCAAACATGACTGCACACACAAGGTCCATAAAGACATGGATGAGCGAGTTTGGTATCGAAGGAACTTGACTGGCCTGCAAAGAGTACTGACCTTAACCCGATAGAACACCTTTGAGATAAATAAGAGCGGAGACTGCGAGAGAGGCCTTCTCGTCCAACATCAGTGCCTGACCTCACAAATGCACTTCTAGAAGAATAGTCAAAAATTCCCACAAACACACTCCTAAACCTTGTGGAAAGCCTTCCCAGAACAGTTGAAGCTGTTATAACTGCAAAGGGGGGGCCAACTCCATATTAAACCCTACTGATTATGTCATTAAAGTTCATGTGCATGTAAAGAGAGGCACCCCAAAACTTTTGGCAATATAGTGTACTACACGCATCTTATGAAATATGTTTCATCATTATTTGCAATAATTATATTAACAGCAATATTAACAAAATCCTTTTAATAAGAACAGCTAATGTGGTGATGGATGCCGTGGTGCATTTTATTGGTTACATTCCAGGTGAAGATAATGAGAAAATTCTGTGTTCCCTTCACCAAGTGCATTCCAAACGGCTTCATTATCACATGCAAGTGCCCTATTCCTTCCAAAGTCAAGGACTCTAGCCCTCCAGAGTGAGTAGAACACAGGGATGCTCACTTTGTGTGTGTGATTTTTCAACTTATTAAACATTTTTCAAGCTACTTACATTAAACAACCTGCCACCAAATCATACAAAATGAACCCTTTTACACTTTAGCAAAAACCTTATTGTTTACCTCTTTTAAGTATTCATTATAACAAAAAAATTTCAGTCACAGTTCATTAGTGTTACATTATATACTGGACACGTCTGTGTGAAACGCATATCAAACAAGCATTCTTGACAAAGTGTTGTACGTCTGGGCCTGTACAGTTTTCCCAGTCTTCCTGCATTCTCCTTGGGGGTGTCATGTAAATATTTGTGACTCCGATTAACAGGCGGCTTGACTCCAAAGATTATTTAGCTGAATCTGGATTTTCTCAATTTCTGGCCTTTTGCCCTCCAAAGCCCTGCATCTGCTGCAGTATAAAAATATTTATCATTTTATAGCTCGTCTAGATCTCTGGGGGTCATATGTGGTATGGAGGGCCACTGACTCATCTGCTTGCTTTGCTGGATTATTCATAGAGTTTAAAGAGCACTTATGTAAAATTCTCTTTTACATGGTAAAGTCGGTGGGCGGGGCCATAATGACAACAGCCGAGTTTACATGCTTCTAGTAAACACAGAAACTGGCGAACGGCGGCGGTCTTTCGAATCAGCTTTGACTGCGATTCTGGAAGACTTCAGTGCCGTTCTTTTCTCAGAGAAAAGCTTAACTCAAGTCATTCTTAAAAAGGGAAGATGTGTTCGGAGTTTTGCCGACCAGATACGGTGAATGTTTAATCTATCAACAAGCTCTGCTTCACCTTTGTTGCTCTGGTTGGTGTAGCGCTATCCTATCGCGTGCAGAGGGAGTTTGAAAGACAACCGTTTATCCCGCCCCTCGGATTAAGCCCTGTCTATGGTGAGTTTCCAGACCAAACATCTTGATGTGGGTCTGGCTTGTCAGGCTAGATCGACCCTACTTTATGCTTCAAAACTGCTCTTCAGAATCCTATGGGTGACGTCACAGACACTGTCTTTATTTTTTTAGTCTGTGGTCCTGACTGCTGACACCAAAGAAAGAGCTCTTGAAGCTCCAGCGCAGTTCTTAGGCCAGCGCAGCAGTTCTTTTGCATTTAATGGGACATACACTAAAACTGCACGTTTCTGCTCACCCTACAAAAGTGGCAATTTTAAAATGCTATACAAATGATCTATGTGGTATTTTGAGCTAAAACTTCACATACACACTCTGGGAACATCTGAGACTTATCTTGTAAAAAGGGGCATAATATATGTGCCTTTATTGGTTTGCCAGGTCCTTTTTGAAGCCTCCTGAGTAGGGCTGGGCGAAATGGCCAAAATTTCATATCCCGATATAGCTCATTTGATATCCCGATAACGATATACATAACGATATAGCACATTTTCTGTTAATTCAGTTTATGAATAGTCTATACAAAATTGCAATGTGGAAATGCAGTTTGAAATGATATACAAAACAAATAAAGGTAGTATGGACTACATTTTTATTTTATTTAGAACCCTTTTTTTTCAAGCAAGACTGTTAGGAAAGTTAACACCTGCCTAGGGATGTTAACCGATGACCGTTTGACCGATGGTTGACCGTATCAACGCTAACCGATCAAAGTTGTCGGTAAAAAAAAAAAAAAAAGTGATCTCTAAATTAGGCTATTATAGACAGTGGGCTAAACGCTACAATTAGCCATCGCATTCCAAAATCTTTTTGTGTGAAGTGAACATATCCCTCGCACTCAATTTTTCATAACTCGCCTGTTTGTACTTAATAAACCAATAAAATCATTTGACGCAAGGTCACAGCATTTGGGTTTGCGCGCCACAATGTTTGCAAAAAGTAAACAGGCTAAAACACTCAGTCAGAGTCAGGGCAGACGACAGTATGAAGCGTGCATTTCGCTTAAAATCGGCTTACTTTTGGAATTATATTTAATCTACATTTCAGTGGTAACACATAAGGTGTTGATCGTCTTCCTTTATTATTGTTAGCACTACCTCGAACTAAAGCGGCGTCTCTTCGGAGCTGTCATTTTCTTAAATGAGCCGCGGCAATGTTTCAAATGAGCTTCTTACGCTGGCCAAATGCCTTTATTTTCAACGCGATCACCTTGTACCCAAACCATTTAGAAACTAAGGAGCCATTGTCCTCAGATTACAAACAAGCTCCTCGGCGGCGCGTTTGCGGGACTTTTGCGCTGTGGGGGATTTAAAAAAAGTGACGTGAGTGGAAGGGAGGCGGCAGCGCTAGGAATCTGTGTGTGTGTGTGTGTGTGTGTGTGTGTGTGTGAGAGAGAGAAAGCAGGAGCGCGGCTCGCGGCTGTTATTTCAAATAGCGCAGCATATTTTAAACTAATCGGTTAACCGGTTTCAACCGGCTAATGAGGCTCGGTGGTGGGTCAAGAAAATGTTTAGTTCCCTATATCGAGGGAACTCAACACTGCGTCGTCGAGTGACGACACTCTGGGAACGCCCCCAGCGTGACGGCTCTGAAGTATGAATGAAATCAGCCACCAATCCGATTGGTGCAACGTCGTGACGTAACCGGCGACGGCGTACACGGAAGCTATAAGAAGGCGCCGCCCCAAACAACAGACAGTCTTTGCTCTTCAGCGAGGCGCTCTGTGTGAATATTGTTTGTCTATTTACTGTTGTCTGTCTGAATATCAGTCCCTTTTTCGAATAAGCATGGCAAGCGAGCAATTTAGAAGGTGTGTTCATCCGTGCCCGCGCTTCATCCCGGGCTCGGACACACACCAGCTGTGTGTGCAGTGTCTCGGAGCGCAGCACGCTCAGGCGGCGCTTGAGGGTGCCGCCTGCAGCGAGTGTGAGAGGCTGCCGCTCCGGGTGCTGCGCTCACGGCTGGCCGTTTTCACCGAAGGCGGTCAGGCTCGCGAGCCCCGTGGGTCTGGTCCCGCGTCTGTTGAGGCAGCGCGGCGGCGTAGATCCTGGGGCTCACAACTGGATCTCGCGACGGGAGGCGGGCATGCTGAGGCATCTTCCCAATCCTCGTCCGATGATTCAGACGCTCTTCCGCCTCGTGAGGAAGCCCGCGCTGCGGCTTCTTCCCACGAGGTTGATAACCCAGTGCTGATGCTGTCTGATTCCGAGGGATCAGATCAGTTCAGCCTGGAGGCGGGCGGAGTGCAGGTGAATTCACCTCTTCACTCTCCCGCTCAAGAAGAGCTGGTGGACGTGCTGACACGTGCTGTGGCCAAACTCAGTATCGACTGGCCACAGGAAGAGGTGGAAGTCCAGCCTGTGAGCAGGTTGGATGGACGCTTCTTCAAAAAGCGTGCTCAGCCGCCACGCAGGGGCTTGCCGTTTTTCCCGGATTTGCATAACGAGTTGTGCAAATCATGGGGAAAACCATACTCGTCGCGCCTATCGACACCCCCAGTTCTCGACTTCGGGTGTGTCGTGGGCGCGGCTGAGGCTGGTTATGGGACGCTGCCTCGCGTCGAGGAGGCGTTAGCGAGCTATCTGTCTCCTGAGGCAGCAGCGTCCCTGAAAGCCCCTGTCCTGCCCACCAAGCCATGCAGGGACACGTCGTCCCTGGTGGGCAGGGCGTATCGAGCGGCCGGTAGAGCTGGTAGTTGCCTGCACACCATGGCGGTACTGCAGGCATACCAAGCTGAGCTCCTCAAAGAGCTAGATGAGGGAGAGGGTCCGTCTCCGGACGATATTACAGAGCTGCGGAAAGCTACCGACTTGTCTCTCCGCGTCACCAAAGAGACGGCCCGTGCTATCGGCCGCTCTATGGCTGGCATGGTGTGCGTGGAGAGGCACCTGTGGTTAAACCTGTCGGGGATGAAGGAGAAGGAGAAATCCTTCCTTCTGGATTCCCCGATAGCTCCTGTGGGTCTCTTCGGCGACGCAGTCAATAGCGTTGTCGAGAGATTCCAGGAGGTGAGGAAACAGTCGGCGGCTTTCCGGCAGTATCTCCCTCGCCGCCAGGGGCCTCCTGTAGCCAGCAGGGAGGTCTCTGGTGGCCAGTCCCGGCCCTCCACCAGCGCCCACAGACAGGCGCAAAAGGAGAGCGTCGCTTCCCGCGCCCCTCCCGAGGGAGCCTGGCAAAGGAGGCGACGTTCTCGCCAGAAGTCTTCTAAGCCGAAGGGCGACTTGAGGGAAGTCCTTCAGGCGAAGAAGGCTTCTGGCAGAGGACCACGTTCCTCGGGGTGGTATGGGACTCAACCTCGATACGGGCGAGCATGTCTCCCGCACGGGTGTGTTCTATACTGGCGGAGGTCTCAGGGGTGAAGCTAGGCCACAGCCGCACTGTGAAGCAGTTTCAGAGACTGCTGGGACTCATGGCAGCAGCATCCAACGTAATTCCGTTGGGTCTGCTATACATGAGGCCCCTCCAGTGGTGGCTAGGAACCAAGGGGTTTTCCTCGAGGGGAAAACCTTTCCGTATGATCAGGGTAACGCGCAGATGCCTTCGTTCCCTCGTTATATGGAAGGATCCGAGGTTCCTGTCCCAAGGGCCTGTGTTAGGAGCGTTATGTTGCAGGAAGATCCTTTCAACAGACGCCTCCCTCACGGGCTGGGGCGCGGTCATGGAAGGCCGGTTCATGAGGGGTTCGTGGGGACCCCAACATTCCTCCTGGCACATAAATTGCTTGGAAATGTTGGCGGTTTACAAAGCTTTGAAGAGCTTTCTCCCAGACCTTCACGGCCACCATGTCCTGATACGATCCGACAATACGTCGGTGGTATCGTATCTCAATCACCAGGGGGGGTCTGAGGTCACGCCCACTATGCAGGTTGGCGCTTCAGATCCTCCTGTGGTCCCAGGGGAAACTGTCGTCTCTCAGAGCGATGTATGTCCCAGGGGACCAGAACCAGGGAGCAGATGTCCTGTCGAGGCAGGGGCTGAGGCCCGGGGAGTGGCGGCTCCACCCAGAGGTGGTGGAGGCCATGTGCAAGAGGTTCGGCCCAGTGGAAGTGGATCTGTTTGCTTCCGTAGAAACGACCCACTGCCCACTGTGGTTCAGCCTCAGGCCTCCGGCCCCGTTGGGGCTGGATGCCATGACACAGACGTGGCCGAGGCAGCGTCTGTACGCATTTCCCCCGATCGTTCTGCTCCCGGGAGTTCTAGAGCGAGTCCGCCGGGAGGGCGTCAGCCTTCTATTAGTGGCACCCCGGTGGCCGTCCCGAGCTTGGTTCTCCGACATTGTGGCACTTCTAGACGGAACCCTGTGGCAGGTCCCTCTGAGGAGGGACTTGCTGTCTCAGGCAGGGGGTGTGATTTTCCACCCCAGGCCAGAGTTGTGGAACCTCTGGGTCTGGCCTCTGAGGGGGCACAGTACCTAGAGGAGGGTCTGCCACAAGAGGTCGTTGAGACCATTCTCAGCTCTAGGGCTCCCTCTACGAGGAAACTGTATAGCCTAAAGTGGAATGTCTTCACTAGCTGGTGTAGAGAAAGGGGGGTGGACCCAGTTGACTGCGCAGTCGCTTCAGTACTGGAGTTCCTCCAAGACCGTTTCTCCGCTGGTTTGACCCCATCCACTCTGAAGGTGTATGTGGCAGCCATAGGGGCTTTCCACTCGCCTTTGGAAGGGGGCCCTTTGGGTAGACACCACTTGGTTGTGCGTTTTCTCCGTGGGGCTAGGAGATTGAGGCCTGCGGCTCATCCCAGAGTCCCGGCTTGGGACCTGGCAGTGGTTCTGGAAGGGTTGGCTGAGGCCCCCTTCGAACAATTGGAGTCGGCTGAGGCGAGAAATCTGACCCTGAAGGTAGCATTTCTCCTCGCCATCACTTCTCTGAGGAGAGTGGGGGACCTCCAGGCATTGGCGGTCACGCCTACTTGCTTGGAGTTTGCCCCGGGCGGGGTGAAAGCTATCTTGCATCCCAGACCGGGCTACGTGCCCAAGGTCCCATCTTCAGGGATGGGGTCAGTATTTCTTCAGGCTTTTCATCCTCCGCCTCACGCGATGGCAGAGGAAGCTAGGCTGCACCTGCTCTGCCCGGTTAGGGCATTGAGGATCTATCTAGACAGGTCGGCTCAATGGAGGAAATCGGACCAGCTTCTAGTGTGCTTTGGCCCCCCTAAGAAAGGGTTGCCTGCGGCGAGACAGACTATTAGTAACTGGATCGTGCAGGCGATAGCCACGGCTTATCGGGTGCGCAATATGCCTTCACCCATGGCCGTGAGGGCTCACTCTACGAGGGGCTTGGCCTCCTCGGTGGCCCTCCTTTCGGGAGCCTCACTTATTGAGATTTGTGAGGCGGCGGGTTGGGCTAATCCACACACCTTTATAAGATTTTATAAGCTGGACCTCCCGGCTACGCCGGGTGCTAGAGTGCTTGCGTCCTGAGTGTGCCTGGGCTCCAGCTTCACACCAGGATGGGCGTGTCTCGGTGTGGCATAGTGGGTATTGACGTTCCCAGAGTGTCGTCACTCGACGACGCAGTGTTGAGTTCCCTCGATATAGGGAACGTCTCGGGTTACTATTGTAACCCTTGTTCCCTGAGAGGGAACGAGACACTGCGTCTCGTCGCCACACCTACACGTAGAGCGCTCGCTTCATCGCAAAGGCTGTCTGTTGTTTGGGGCGGCGCCTTCTTATAGCTTCCGTGTACGCCGTCGCCGGTTACGTCACGACGTTGCACCAATCGGATTGGTGGCTGATTTCATTCATACTTCAGAGCCGTCACGCTGGGGGCGTTCCCAGAGTGTCGTCACTCGACGACGCAGTGTCTCGTTCCCTCTCAGGGAACAAGGGTTACAATAGTAACCCGAGACGTTTTCGCCATCCCTACACCTACCATTAAAATATTTCAATATATGGCTATAAGGTGTGCCACGCGTAAAAGCCTGTTGCAGCGTCTGTGTCTGAAGTTTGTTTTGAGCGCTTATGCCACCACTCTGGCATAATTACTCTGAGAATTACCCTGGTCTGAACCGCGTCTACTACCGTCTTTCTCCATGTTTGTTTATGTATTGCAGCATACATGGGCATGCCGTGGCGTGAGGTGCATCTTGACGTAAAATTCTGCCGTAAACACCTTATCGTGGCGTAAGCAATAGAGCCTTATATAAAACGATAGACATTTTCTATCGTCCAGACGATATATTTCGTCATATCGCCCAGCCCTACTCCTGAGTGGTACAAGTTATCTGTATGAAATTTTGTGGGTCACTTGTCATTCTAATTGAGATCTAATGATCTGTTTATCTCTTTCTCACACTTCCATTACTAACAGAATCAAATTAGCGTGGAATTAATCAGAATAATACACCTGAGAAAATTGTCTGGACGTTGGCAGGTCAAGAGTTCGTGCACTGAATATCTTAAAAGGTCATATTGTAATTACATAGCTCTGGCAATAGCATAGTCAAATGATAAGAAAAGAGACAGAAATGTTATCATTTTAATAACTGGCATACTTTCATTAAGCTCGCTTAGTTTTTCTTACAGAAATGTATGACCTAAATGTAGCTTTACTTCTTGCAAATAACAACAGAATAAAACAAAGGGAAAAAACTGAACGTTTTTGCTCTGTGACAGACTCATCATGAAGATAGTTGTATGAAGTATCTGGTTGTTTTTCACAGTCACTTATTACTGTATTCAGATTTAAAGTAGGTTATTATTTTCCCAGAATGCATTTAAAATCTAAAGTAACATACTGTCCTTAGCACAGTACGAAAATGTTAAAAAACAGTAATTTATCAAAACTAAATCTACACTAACATACTGTAGCCTACTCAGATTCTACATTAGGGAATTTATGAGAATACAGTAATATTACTGTGAAAACAACAGAAATGTTACAGTGTGACTAGGCTAGACTTTGCTGATATTGAGGTAGGATTCAGGTAAGGTTTTTGTTACCAAGTGCTTATAGAGATCACTAAGACATGCGACCAACTGGGCGGCAATGTCATCAGAACGTAAAGAATTATGGGTATGTTTGGCCAGTTTACATGGCCTGGCATAGCAGGCTATAGTGTTCTGGCATGAAAAAAATAAAAAATTAGAGAGAAAAAAAATGAATTTAATTATACAAAATGCAGCTACTAATACAAACAAAACATCTCTTGTTAACTAGAAGAGCATTATTTCCTTCGTTTGCTAAATAAGAGATGAGCACACAGATGAGCACTTTAATCTATCGCTTAATGCCGTTACGGAGATTTTCTCATTTTTCTGGTGAAATCAGGAAACAAAATATACAAAAACTGTCCCTGCTCGGATGATAATCAGTTTTGATGAAGAAGAAAAAATATAAGGGCAGATTACAAAACGAGAACTTCTGACAAATTTAACAAAGGCCATTAGGGATTATAAGCAAAGTTTGCGACTCTATGCCTTTATTCACGTGAAAAATCTGTGTACTAATGCTATATTGTGATAGGATATTGTATTTAGATGCACTAATTAAACATGAGATCTATATCAATAAAATGTATCCAACCCCATTTAATGTACGGTCAATGCCATCTTTTGGACATTCATCATATTGCATTGGTTTTCTTTTCTTGTCCTCAAACGCTCTAATCTGTTTATTTTTAAGTTACACTTAGATGAAAAAAGAAAATCAATTGTTTTATTGGTTGTATTACTTTATTACGAAGGTAATCTTGGGCCTCCTTGCTGCTATCCATGCCATTCGTCGCCTTTTTGTCACCTCTGAAACATGGATTAGTTATATTATTATATTTCCATGCTGGAAAATAATAAAAGGATATCCCGTTCTTAAGCTTTATGCCACTTCTATTGTGAGAATGACTATTGCAGATTATAACAGCAGGTAGACAGCATCTTGAACACTGCGTTCTTCCCTCCATTTATATAAGAAGTCTGGTGGCCGTTTGTGCCGCGGATTCCCAAAATGCTTTGCGTTCACCACTGAGAATACGTCATGATGACGACACATTAGCGATCTCTATAGGTTAAAGTCTGGCTCTGCAGAAGAAAACCAATGCCTACTTCAGTGGTGTAACGGTAAACAAATCTGACGGTTCGGTACATCCCGTGTTTTTGAAGTCACTGTTCAATACGATTTTAGGACATTTTAGAAAGTTTTACAAAATTGTTTTACACAATTGCTTTTTATTTATTTTTATTCAACAGTGGTTTACTAAAAGAATTGTCTGTTATTTATTTTTTAGATATAATAATCAATATTAGCGTCACATAAAAAGGCAGTGTTTGCCTTAAAATCTAAATCTTATTATACATTTATTTTCTCCAATTCATTGTTGAAATATAGGCTTAGTCATTACACAGTGGATTTCAAATCCTGACAGATTTATTTAAACATAAATTAAATAAATAAGACATCAGGTATAGAATAAAATGAATAGGCTACAGTGTATGTATTAAGAAAAAGAGTTCATTTCTCTAGTGATAATTTCTCTTAACTAGCCAGCTGTGGACACTGACTGCCTGAGGTAAATGTGATGCTACACATTGTTCTCAAGCTGTTTTATTTTTCCGCGGTTGAGAAACAGATTAAGCGATTACGCAACATATTATACCTTTCAGTATGTTGTAATGTATCCTCAACATACCTTAGAGATATTAATTCATGTTTATTCTTTAGGAAGATATGATCGTGTTCACTCGCATGTGCCAGTTTGAACTGGCGCCTATACTGTGATCAGTCATGTCACATTAAGGATTGTCAAAACAGCATTATATCATTTGAATTTTGTGATATAATCAGTGTTGGTCATGTTACTTTAAAAAAGTAATTAGTTATAGTTACTTCTCACATATAGTAACTGAATTAGTAACTTACATCAATATAAAAGTAACTAATTATCAGAAAGTAGCTAACTACTGTTACACTTTTTTTAAATGTTCAAATGTCAAATAACTTGGATGCCCCCAATATTAAAGGGGTACTTCACCTCTTTTTCATGATTAATCACAGAAAAATATATTAATCTAGTTAAATATTTTAATTGATTGACAGCAATAATAAAATAATGAAGAAAATAATTATTTATATTAAAATTATGTATTAATTTATGTTGATATTAGGGCTGTGTCAATAGATTATATTTTGCGGAATTAAGCAGTTGCCATTTATCTTATTAAACAAATTCATTTTGTCATAATTTGCTATAACCAAAGTAAACAATCAGATTGAAGGGTGATTCTCACACAACTGTATTTTCTACAAGTTTCAAGGATCATTGGAGACCCCCCCCCCCAAAAAAAACAAATAAAAGTCCATATAATTATTTTATATAATACATTTGTACACCCCTAAGGACCCATGAAAAAAAAACGTTACTAAAGAACCTTTACAAAATTGATTACAATGTGGTACATAGCTACAACAACGAGATTGTTGTCATTTTAGATTTTTTGTAAAATGGACATTTAATATAGACCTCTCAAGCTGCTATACCGAACAGAACCCCACAGAGACACCAAAAAACTCCTAAATTAACCACTTTGACTGCAAAAACCTACGATTACTAAACAAAATGTCGCTCCCTCCGCTGCATGCATGCTCAGTTTATCATCAGCTCATTATCATCATCAGTTCTCTCTTAAAGGAGAACTTCGGTGAAAAACAAACTTAGAGGTAATTAACACATGGTTACCGAAATCGTTCTCTGGGATGCGTTTTCATGAAAATTGAATTTAAAAAACAGATTAGCTTGTAACGCTAGTAATGGGGCCTAGAATAAGTAAAATTAAATTGCTAGTTAATACCACTAACAATGATCAAAATGGCCTCAACTAACACGGTAGCATAATGAGGGTCACTATATGCAAACCGAAGCATTGAGAGCTTTGTAATCAGATCTGGGTAAGGGTACAGAAAAAAGTCATCGAAGGTCCCAATCACCGCAGTGGCCTCATCCGCAAATGGAAGAAGTTTAGGACCACCAGGACTTTTCCCAGAGCTGGCCGCCCGGCCAAACTGAGCAATCGGGGAAGAAGGGCCTTAGTCAGGGAGATGAACAAGAACCCGATGGTCACTCTGAAAGAGCTCCAGTGTTTCTCTGTAGAGAGAAGAGAAACTTCCAAAGAATAACCAACTGCAGCACTCCACAAATCAGGCCTGTATGGTAGAGTGGCCAGATGGCACATGACAGCCCACCTGGAGTTTACCAAAAGGCACCTGAAGGACTCTCAGACCAGGAGAAACAAAATACTCTGGTCTGATGAATCAAAGATTAAACTGGGCGGCAAGATGGCTCAGTGGTTCACTGGGCGTCAAAATGGGCGGCAGTGGCTCAGTGGTTCATAGAGGTTGTCTACAAACCCGACGAGCTGGATGGCGCTTTACATGGCTGACATCGCTGTCGGTGTATGAATGGGTGAATGCGAGGCAAAATGTAAAGCGATTTGGATAAAAGCGCTATATAAATACAGTCCATTTACCATTTCCATTTACCAAACTCTTGGCATGAATGGCAAGTGTCATGTCTGGGGCAAACCAGGCACTGCTCAAGACCTGGCCAATACCATCCCTACAGTGAAGCACGGTGGTGGCAGCATTGTGCTCTGGGGATGTTTATCAGCTACAGTCAGGGTTGAGGGAAAGATGAATGCAGCAATGTACAGAGACGTCCTTGATGAAAATTTGCTGTGAAGAAAAAAACTCAGACTGTGAAGAAGGTTCACCTTCCAACAGACCAATGACCCTAAGCACACAGCCAAGATAACAAAGGAGTGGCTACGGGACAACTCTGTGAATGTCCTTGAGTGTCACAGCCAGAGCCCATACTTGAACCTTGAACTTCTCTGGAGAAATCTGAAAATGTCTGTGCACCAACGCTCCCTGTCCAACCCAATGGAGCTTGACAGGTCCTGCAAAAAATAATGGAAAAAAAAACTGCCCAAAAGTGTGCCAAGCTTGTTGCATCATACTCAAAAAGACTTGAGGCTGTAATTGGTGCCAAAGGTGCTTCAACCTAGTATTAAGCAAAGGCTTTGAATACTTGTATTTAATATATATATTTATTAGGGATAAATTATTAACATATTTATCAATGTTTGCCATTAAGTGTAGCAAAAGCATATTTGTGATATTTGAGGCTCGATGTGCTGCGGTGATACACAAATTCCTTATTGTAAAGCTTGCACACAACCATGCTCTTGTCGACGCTTCCATCCTTTCGTTTTTTTAAAACAAAATTTCCCATCCACGGGGCCAAGCAAAGCAGTCTCATCAGCTTCTTCGTTCATGTGTTGTTGTCATGACTCGTCTCGTGAACCATTCATGAACGCGAGTTGGTGTTCCAGTATAATCGGTCCGTCGAAACTCATTCATTGAAAAACGTTCCGCAGTGCAAAAATAAGTGTGGTTAAAATTTAGAATTCATTTTGGATTAATTACAAAATTTGTAAAAAGTAAAGCACTTTAAATACTTTCCAGATGCACTGAATACCATCTTGATTTTGTGGAATACAAAATCATAAATATTTCCAATTAAAAAATTTCTTTGTTAAAATGTATCACAATTCTAAAATGTATTCTTTATTTTTAGGTTTTAATAGCACGTAAATGCCAGATTGTCAAAATGGCCACAGACTTTTGTATGCTGTCATTTAGATTAAACAAGCCTATTGCAGGTCACTGGCTGCAACCCAAAAGCAAGCAGCCATTTCATGTTACCTCTGGCAGCTTTACCAGATGGGTATAAGGGTCATTTGGCAAGCAGAAATGGGTCAGTGACAGACAGGGGCAAAACAGAAATCCAGCCACATCCAGGTCTCTATTGGCTACTGGGACTCAAACAGTTTTGCATGTCTGCTGTAGAGTCATCTTTCAGCAGAGCTATGAAGTGTTGCCAGAGTTCCCCTGGAACACAGTCAGACACAAGAGTCTGAGACACTGAGAACCCAGATGGTCTTTAAGCCAGGTTTTAAATGTGGGCACATACTCAGATTTCCATTTCTGTAAAATTGCCTTCTTTGCTAAGATCATGCATAAAGAAACAGCTTGTGACATATTTACTTCCTATACTCCTCAAAAATGACCATTTTGCCTAAATATGTCAGGAATGGAGGACCCAGATGTAGAGGGAACAATAATGACGGTTTATTAACAAGACAGATCAACAAGACACTGGGGTAGTGGATGAGTGACAGTCCAACACCAGGGCAGGGGAAAGACACCATGATGACGGGCAGGGAAGGATGACCACTGAGACCAGTCCAGGTCACCAATGAACTTGACAACGGCTTGGGAGGCAACACCAGGCAGGGCGATGGTGGGACAATCCAGGCAGGAACCTGAGGCTTGATGTTCTCACAGAATCAGCTCCCGTCTAGGCTGACAGGCAGTGGAGACAGCGGCCAGGGAAAACTTTGGACAGAAAACAACACAGGACACACACACACGACAAGACTCTAGACGAGACAACAAGATATGACAGACAAACTAAGAACTATGCCTAAATGAAACAAAAACTTAAATAATAACTGGAGCTAGAAAACGAGGAAAAATAAAACAAAACCAATCTCTATAAAAAGACTGAACTGAAAAATAAAATGTAAGCTATCAAAACCAAGAAAACTAAACAATAAGGCTAGGGAGGACTACCAAAAATAAATCCTGGAGAAAACGAGCAAAGTAAAGTCAGAAACTTCACTAGACTCAAAAATTCAAGAACAAAGAAAAACTGAAAATAACACCAAAGCTAGAAATACAGGAGACACTAAATCTAGAACTGACTTGACACTAAGCTTGAAACTTGCACGGACAAACAAACACACACAAATGCAACAAACCGGCAAAGACATGAGGGAAGGTAGCACAATATAAAGGAACCAGAGCACATGAGGAACAGGTGAGCACAATAGTGAAACGAGGACTAGACCAGACTAAACAAGGGGGTGTGGTAACAGCAAACAAGGAGGCAGGACAAGAGGAACACATGACAAACACAAAGAGAGACAGATCCAAGTACTAAGACACACCACAAACATAGAAACATTAAACAAAGCAACATGACATCATGACTTTGCGTAAACATACGCGCCACTTTCTAAAGGCAAGTGGCGTGTTATCTATACACATTTTGAGCTATCCGCGTGTATGTGTACGCCATGTGATTCCGCGTGTATGGCTACGCCTAAACAAACCATCATCTCCGCGTGTATGTCTACGCCGTGTGATTCTACGTGTATGTCTGTATCTCCACTCCTACCCTAAACCTATCCACTCAACAATATAAAACACGTAACAGGCAAATAAATGTACAGTCACATGTATTTATTGCAAAAACGGACCAAAAATAGTATAAAAGTATTAGCTCATGTTGCATTCCAAGTCTTCTGAAGTCAGACGATATCTCCATGTGAAGAACAGAGTTGATATTAATGTTTTAGTCGTTGAAATGATGATCGCGCCCCTTCGTGAACAGAACACACACACGCACTCGTTAATATTTCTGATTCAAATGATACACGAGACACGACAATGATGAGACTGATGCGATCGGTCACGAGACACACGAGAGCCAATGGCATTTTACAATCAAAGCTGACGTAATGACGCAAGTGGTCACGAGACAAACGACAGCCAAAGCTGATCTGACGTTTCTTCCGGCGGCAATATTTGAAATGTATTAATCTTTGGCGGATGGACTCGACGTTACTGATCGCTTTTGGGGATTTTCTTCACACAAATCAATCGTTTGGCCTCGGAACACTTGGAGTATTTGTACTTTTTTAATAAATTGTGCCTGCAGTCCTATCTGCCTGTTATATCCTGTTTTTTATAATACTCGAATGGGTAGGTTTAGGGAAGAGTTTGAGTTACACGTTCAAAATGTGTCTGAATATGTGTGTCCACAAGGTAAATGGATTTATAAACATACTAAATTATGTTTTTTTGAAAATGTAAAAATGCAGAATGTTTCTTGTGATGGGTAGGTTTAGGGGCTGTGTGTGTGTGTGATGGGTAGGTTTAGGGGTAGGGGGGTAGAAAGAAACGGCGTTGATAAACACGCTAAAAAGCGATTATGCGTCTTTATAGCACGCCAAAATGGCATACGAATTGGCGTGTCACACACGCCATTGCATGAGATCAGTCTGAAACAAAGACAAAACAGACAGGGCAGAACCCTGACAAAATATGCTTCAGAGAGAAATTTGAATGTACACCAGCAGAATGGCCAAATTTAATGATGACCAGAAAGCATGAGTACCTTCTGAGATTTTATATTTTTTACATGTAGAGGATACATTTGGGTAAGTTTGGTCTTTAAAGGGGGGATGAAACACTCAGTTTCAGTCAATCTCATGTCAATCTTGAGTACCTATAGAGTAGTATTGCATCCTTCATATCTCCGAAAAGTCTTTAGTTTTATTATATTTGTAAATGAAATATAGGCTGTATCGAGTCTTTCCGGAAAAAACCGAGTGCCTGGAGGCGTATCGTGTGGGCGGAGCGAAAGAATGACGAATGCGCAAAACGGTGACGTCCTCAAGCGTGGAGAAACCCATGGCTATCGATCTCAGCTAATACAGATATGATCCAGAATTTAATTCGGAGGCTGAAATAGAAACAGCAACATCAGGACGTCTGTCTCTGTGGTATGTACTGTATTTAGTGGCCTGTCAACATTTGTCTTTACTCTCAGTGTATGAGGACATGATTCGGTTTATGGACTATTGTATGCGACCAAACCTTAGTAGCAAGCAAAACGGTTTTGCACGTCAGACTAGTGTAACGCTATTGTTATGCATAGAACAGCAATTAAGTCCGTTATCGCATTTGAATGACGAAGCACGCGATCGTGTCGTTTACTGATGTTTACTCACGCGACGATAGCCAACAGCAGACATTTGAGAGAAATGAGACATTTGAAGCAGTTTTACTCACCGGCTGCTTCCAAAGCAGGACCGAACCTTTATCGCTGGGACCGCTCCGTCAAAAACACACTTCTTGGAGTGTGGAGATCCATTTTGCGATGCGACTGAAGCATTTCTGCGTTCAAATCGGTTCAAATGCAGCGCTGCCTTCCCGGAATGCTGTGCTGAAGCGTTGAAGTCGCTCGACGTCACCCATAGGAATAAAGTGGAGCGTGCCGCGGACTATAACCGACATAAGTGTTCACGGACGAGTGGATCTGCAGCTGAGAGACTGTTTACGGCCGTGCATTTCCTCTCTCTCTCTAGTCACGCGTGCGCGCACCCTACCGGGAGAAGAGCCCGTACGGCCCATACAAGGACCTTCCGCTCTTATTAACGTCAAGCCGACCCATACTCGAAAAAAACTCTCCGAAACTTGTGAGAAACCGGAAGGAGTATTTTTGACACAGAAATACTCCATCAAACGTCCAACATTAGTTTTTGAAACTTTGTCAATGTTTAGGATGGGAATTCAAGTCTTAAACAGTTTAAAACGCTCAGTATGCATGAAACAGCATTTCACCCCCCCCCCCCCCTTAAATAATGAAGCCTATAGATACCTTTGAAATTAATCACAATGTTAGCGTTAATAGAGCATTCGTGAATTTTATTAAGATTTTCCCTTTTTATTACCTTTCCCATGAATCACTAGACAATTCTACAGCAAGTTAATTTTCCCATTCCCAGCAGAATATTGGGACATGTCTTCACCTCACAGCCTGTGGAAAACAATCAGGATAGGACTCAGAAATCATGTTCATGGATGCGATTATTAACGTTACTGTAGTATGAAGCAGAGCAGGCCCGAGTGTTGTGGAGCCGAGCAAGGCTGCTGGAGCGATTGTAAATAAGATGAACGCAACACATGCCTTGCGAGCAGCGGGACTTTTATTATGCCACAGTTGCTGGCGCCATTTCCGCTTCTCCGGTTACTCTGTGTGTTCGCTTAGTGACTGCTGTGACACTGCAGTAAGAGTAAAGAGTTTCTGCAGAATAAAACATATATATATAAACATAAAACATATGCACTATGTTATATATATATATATAACATAGTGCAACTTTAATCTGCTTCCATTATTTATCACAATTTTCTCATTATAAAAGATTGAGTAATTATTTACTGTACTATTCAACAAAGCTTCTAGAGATGTCTTCCTGTATGAGATTATTTCTAACCAAACTCATTCCAGTATCTCCCATTGTTCTCTGGAGTTTTCTACAGCAAGAAAGGAACTTTAAATTAGCAAACCAATAGCAACATCTGAATATGGGAAGACTAAATGCTTTTGACTTGCATAGATGCTTTTTTGGATATTCTTACAGTTTTACTATTCCATATGACTGAAACAATAGACTCTAAATTTGAAAATAGTTTTAACAATAATGAGAACTGGAATGGAAAAATCGAGGGGGAGTGTATATGCCAAATTTAAGATGATCTTTAAGCTGATATGCTGATTTGTTTTAAGTAACATGTCTGCCCTCCTTGTGATTTTGATGGGTGGCTTGTTCTTAAATGTGAGACTGAGTGATTAATCATACAGAGAAACATAAAGGCAAGAAACTCATTTTTTATAATATTCTGTACTGAACCCATCTGGTCCTGCGTATTTATTAAGGAGGTCAACTTTGATCTCTTGAAAAGTAATCATGTTCCACTTTATAAAAGCTCTTTACATCAAAGGTGGTGGTCTAGAGTTACCTGACTTTTTGATTTGCTTGAAATGAGACAAAAGACAAATGACAAAAAATAACAAAATGAGAACAAAAGACACGAACCAGACTTGAACCGCATGACTCGACAGCATATGTTTGTTAAACCAACTCGCCCACCTCCCATTATAATATTTTGTATGTCTCAGTGATGATGTGTTTTATAAAAGAAAGTTATTGTGGAAGTAACTATACAATTTTACTCTAAGTTCATCATCAACTCGCTTTCATGTCTTTAGGGAGAAGTGGATGAATTGACATGTTGTAGCTCTCTGACTGATGCAGCGTAAACAGATAGCAGAGACACCCGCATGTAAAACACGACATGTGCTGCAGTGACCAGAGCCATCAGACTGGATGACTGGGGCAAGGTCTGTTTTTGTAGTTTTGCGAGAATTTATGCTTAAAAGCTCCAGACAGGAGAGACAGACAGATAAGATAAATGCTGTTTACTGAAGGAAGTCTTGAGAATTACAGAGATTTCTAAATATGGGAGTTAATAATGTTGTTTCTTCATAATTATAAATAGCATGATAAAGAAAATGAGCAGTTCTAGCTGGATGTTTGTTTGTCTTGTATGTGTGTGGCAGGTTGTGCTATCTTTGTGGTGACTGAATTTCCCAACAAGGATCAAATCAGAAATTTCCAACAATGACTGGAGCAGCCAAGTTGACACACAAGGAAAAGAAAAGTTGTCATATAATTTACTTGCGTTTTTGTTGTTTTGACCCTCCTAACTTCAAAGTCAAAAGATTGATTCTTTCATGAACTGCTCATTGCTTCTCTCATTAAAGGACACGCAACTTTTTGTGACTTTAGCTTATTAAGCGTATCTTATGCAGCCGATTACACCGTATCCCCCAGAGTTAGATAATCTCATGTCTTGGTTCTCATCTCATCTTCGTGTGTGCCATAATGCTGTCTGACGCACCCACCGCTAGCCTAGCTTATCACAAAGACTGAAGGTAAATGGCTCCATCTAGCCTATACTGCTCAATAAGTGACAAAATAACACCAACATTTTCCTATTTACATGTTATGATGTGTATAGTTACATATATAGTGTAGAAGTACTTAGACCAGTGGTTGGGGGTAACTCATAACAAGTAACCTGAGTTACATAATCAGATTACTTTTTCAAGTAACTTGTAAAGTAATGCATTACTTTTCAAATTTACAACAAAATATCTGAGTTACTTTTTCAAATAAGTAACCCAAGTTACTTTGTTTTCCCATTTATTGACTGACAGCTCTCGTCCCAACATTGTAATATCCCAAAATCGTAAGTATGGAGCTGTTGTGTGTAAACATAATGGTTATTGTAATTCTAGGCTAAATGTGAGCATCCATTTACTAATCTCATTTGCACAAAAAAAAAAAAAAAATGCAGTATTCCTCAAAATTAATACAATCTGTGAAATTCAAACCTACAATCATTAAATGTGAAATAAATCAAATATTTGTATGCATTCAATCTCACTTTTTTGACCAATGTACTTGCTGATTAACTTTAATGATTCAGTTAAACCATACGCAAAAATTACTTTTTTTTTTTTTTTCATTTTTATTGGTGAAGTGTTACCTGAGGCTTATTATTTAACTTTTGGTGTGAAATGATCTTTACATTTGCTCATACACAAAACGTTTTTGTTATATAAATATATATAACAAGCCCAGCCCAGGTGAAAAAAGTAATGCAAATGTAATGTAACACATTACTTTTCTTAAAAAGTAACTAAGTAACGCAATTAGTTTTTAAGGGAGTAATGCAATATTGTAATACATTACTTTTCAAAATAACTTTCCCCAACACTGACTAAGACGGACGGAAAATGAAACGTTGCTAGGAACTATAGTCCCCAGCACGCTCTCTGTGCAAGAATGGTGTAACTAACCGTCTATTTACAGAATGTGGCGAGCAGATCATCCATTAAACTTCTTTAATGGTCCACTAAATATTAATAGATAATTTGATAACAATGTGTGAGTAAACAAATAAATATATTTAAAGTATTTCAATGTAAGTAAAAAAAAATGTATATGGGTTATATTTACTGGTTATGTGAGATTTCTAAACAGGGAGAAATGTATGGCAGAAAGCCAAACAGATTGGAATAGAGATTAGCCTGTCGTTCTCTCACAGCAGAGCACGTCTCGATGTAGCTACATCTCAGTGTTCCACACAATTGCCTCGAATGTGAAAACAATACAGTGAGATCCCACATATGTCATTCTAAGGGAAATTATATAATTCCCACATTTTAACAAGAATCTGGGAATGGAAAATGCAAACAAAACACATCGACAAGGCTCTTGGGATCATGTCACCAAATAAGCACATGTTGACTGCAGTTTGCAGTGAGGTCCAGTAATGTCTTTTTATGGCCCTTACATTTTCAGTGAGATAATAATGTGTGGCGCACTGATGGCCTCGTCAAACAGCTTACCAAACCTCAAAGGAGGTACATTACCAACAACTGTACCACTTAGAATTTTATGTTAAATAAATGAATACATTACGAGCCTTGATTAAACGTTTCCAAGACCCATGAAACTGAAATGGACTTTTGTAGCTCACAGCTTGTCCATTAGACTTGAGGTAATTTATATCCTATTCTCCAAGCATAACATTATGACCGTCCTAATATTGTGTTGGTCCCTCTTTTGCTGCCAAATACAGCCCTGACCCATCAAGGCATGGACTCCACTAGACCTCTGAAGGTGTGCTGTGGTGTCTGGAACCAAGATGTTAGCAGCAGATCCTTTACGTCCTGTAAGTTGTGAGGTGGGGCCTCCATGGATCAGACTTGTTTGTTCAGCACTTTGCACAGATGCTCGATTGGATTAAGATTTCAACACCTCCAACTTGTTGTTGTGCTCCTCAAACCATTCCTGAACCATTTTACTTTGTGGCAGGGCACATTATCCTGTTGAAAGAGGCCACAGCCACCAGGGAATACCATTTCCATGAAAGGGTACATGTCAAAAGTGTCAAACGTCCCCATGGCAGGACCCAAGGTTTCCAAGCAGAACATTGCCCAAAGCATCACACTGCCTCCACTGGCTTGCCTTCATTCCATAGTGCATCCTGGTGCCATGTGTTCCCCAGGTAAACAACGCACCTGGCCATCCACAATACCACCTCCTTCCACTGCTCCGTGGTCCAGTTCTGATGCTCATGTGCCCACTGTTGTCACTTTCAGTGGTGGACAGGAGTCAGCATGGACACCCTGACTGGTCTGCGGCTATGCAACAAATGCGATGCACTGTGTATTCTGACACCTTTCTATCAGAACCAGCATTAACTTCTTGATCAATCTGAGCTACAGTAGCTCGTCTGTTTGATCGACCACACGGGCCAGCCTTCACTCCACGTTCATCAATGAGCCTTGGCCGCCCATGACCCTGTCGCTGGTTCACCTCTGTTCCTTCCTTGGACCACTTTTGATAGAAACTGACCACTGCAGACCGGGAACACCCCACAAGAGCTGCAGTTTAGGAGATGCTCTGACCCAGTCGTCTGGTCAACACAATTTGGCCCTTGTCAAACTCTCAAATTCTAATGCGTGCATCTTTTTTCCTGCTTCTAACAATGCTTCTAAAATGTTCACTTGCTGCCTAATATATCCCACCAACAGGTGCCATTTTGAAGAAATAATCAGTTTCATTCACTTCACCTGTCAGTGGTTTTGTCTGATCTTATCTAGCGAGAAGGTGTGTTTACCTCGGCTGCATGTTTAACGTCCCCAAAAACCTCTTATACCACTTTTTTCAAAACAAGTAAAAGCTTTTAAAAAAATCACAAGGGGATTACTGATGTATTTTAGCTATGCCCCAAATATCTTGAGCTTGTGTTTACCACATATCTTATTCCAGGCATTTCAACAAAAATGCATTAAAAATCTGACGTCAGGACAATAGAAGCAACTGTTAAAATGTGAACTTGTTTCCCAGTTGCAGTACTAATAGTAGACCAGAGTCCTGTTCTAATTCAGAAACCGATACAGATTTATATCCCATTAAGTTGTTTTTTTCAGGGGGGGATTTCTCTCTAGAAAACAGTTTGACTCTTTGACCCATCAAATTACTCACTTCCATTAACATCTTTGAAAAAACATAGGCTACTCATACTTGTGTCATGACTATAAGCACAGACAAAATGCTGATTGCTGTAATTATGTCATCATATCCGAAAGAAACTTATTATATGCAGACACTATGACTGCGAGTTAACGCTCACGCCATTGATTTTCAGTGATAAAGCAGGACTGCCACCTGTCGGACATTACATGTATTGCATTATTCATTGCATATTACTTCATTGTTTTTATTGTTTATGATGGGCCTCAAAAAATAAAAATTTGAACACACAAAAGGTAAAACATTAAAAAAAAATCATTGGTTCTGTCATTTCCTGTTTGAGATAATTTTAGATAAAATAAAAGAAAACTTCAAAGGTAGTATTTTTTAATCACAAAAAGACATGGTCAAGCATTCTACATGATAAATCGAGAATATAACATGATATGGAAATACATTATCACATGCAGGCAACTTGAATGTCAGTATTAATGGCACTGCAAAAATGTATTAGCACAAAAGGACACACAGCTAAAGAAACATAAAATTGTTGTCAACAGCACTTTGTGCCTTTTCTCCTCCTGAATCAAATTCCTTGGCCAGTACTTGCCTGGATCTACTGACCATTGTGGAGAGCGTAATGCTTTCTGTATTGTCTCCTGAGGTGCCGTAGTGGTCACAGGCATTTTTGCTCTGTAGTGACATCCATCTTGGTTGATTCAGTCACAAGTGTTCACCATGCTGAATCTGATTAACCACAAAAAAGTGCTTGTGCATGTACACGGCCCTTTCCAAGTATTTTGATACAGCTATTTTCTTTTAAAGCCACAAATGACAGAAAAGTAGTTTGAGACCATTGTTTTAGCACAATGAAAGATTGGTTTACACTAGAGTTCACATGCAGTATTGTCCAACATATGTGGTTGCAGTGATGCGATCACAGAATGCATTGAACATTATTCAATGTACACCTGGTTTTAGTGCTGTCTACTGGTAATCGGATCACCTGAAAATTATGTTAATACCAGGAGCCTTTGGCTAAGGGATCATGTAGAGGTGACAACTCTAATGCCAAAGTACCATCGGAGCTGTTCAAGAAAGATGAAAGTTAGTACAGTGTGAGGAATCAGACGGATTCCAGCTGGGACAAGACCCTGAGGAGACAAAAACACATGGTTACAACTAGAGTAACACACTCTCAGAATGTATAACACCATTTAAAGGCATGAAACATGGTTCTCACCTTGTAGAAAGCTTTAGGTCCAAGTTTTCCAGTGTCGGTCAGACAATGAATCACCCCCTACCATAGAAACTATAGTGTCACAGCTGAACAATATAAACCGACAATCAAAAATCTGGGGGTCTGTAAGAATTTATTTTTTATTTTTTTACATTTTTGTGAAATATTGTGAGAATTTGGTTAATATTTTTACAATTTAAATCACTGTTTTCTACTGTAATATTTGTTTAAATGTAGTTTATTCCAGCAAATTGTCAGCATAATTACAGTCTTCAGTGTCACATGATCCTGCAGAATCATTCTAATGTGATGATTTGATGCTCAAGAAACATTTATGATTATTATTAATGCTGAAAATAGATGTGCTACTTTGGTTTGTGGAAACCATTTAAGATCTCTTTCAGGATTATTTGCTGAATAGAAAGTTCAGAAGAACAGGATTTATTTATAGAAACCTTTTGTAACATAATCAGTGTGTTTACTATCACTTTTGAAGTTTATATATATAAATCACATATTACATTAAAATTAGTTTATATCATATATGTATACACACACATTTATACAACACTCAGACCATTTCACTGTTTGTATCAGTACTTGCGGGGAGTGTCAAGCAAATATTGACCATATTTTTTATTTATTTGTTACAAATACTACTGTTATTGTGTCACGGAATATAGTTTTACCTGACCTGCTGCTGTCTGCGTTTCCATCGGGGCCTACAGTACCGCGAAGATTAGGCAAATTAGTCAGATGACATAGGACTGCACGCAACTTTCCAGTTCCCGCCGGATTTTGGTCTCCACATAAAAGCTTAATAAAGGCTGAACCTCGTCATCAGTCCACCGGTCATATTTTTGAGACTCCATTGTTGATTCGATTAGCAAACAACACTGCACACACTATTCAAAATGGTGGTTGAAATAAAATGCTGCATTGAGTCAACCAATAAAAATGCTATGTGAACTTAACCAATCAGCATGTTCACCACCCAAGTCCCACCCCAGAAAGTTCTTGACTTTTCTTGAAAAAGTACTACCTCATGAGCAGGGACTTTCTAAGAAGGGGATTTTTACTCAGAATTTAATTTAGACCCTGGTCCCTGCAGTCAAAACACACCGAATACCACCCCAAAGTCCCTAGATCCTGTGGAAAGTTCCTGCGGTTGAAACACCGCTATGGATATAATATTACGGTCGTCGAGCTGAAGAATGCTATATCAGATACTGGTAATACCCTCACTTAGTAGATCTCTCTCATAATATCATAATACTATATTCTATATTATACAATAAGTGACTCAATTTTCACCTGTCACATCGTCGGAACATGCGATGTGAACGGTAGTAGTATTTTTTTAGGGTCTATGGTAGTAGCCCATGGTGTATTAAGGAAGAAGCACACAGTAAACACGCGTTTGTTGCTAGAGTGACATGCCCGTTCCTCGTGCCTGCACAGTGATTGGTTCGCTGTACCGCTGCTTACCGCTCACGGCCAAACATTCGAAGTGGGGAAAAAAAGGTTCTTACCAGAAATCATCTTTTTGGGACTATTTTTGCTACATAAAGGAGGATGTTGAACAAAAAGAGCTACTTTGCATGAGTCTCTTGTGGCCACAAAACAAGAAAACACCACCAAAATTTGTCTGATCACTTAAAACGGCACCACAAAGATCTTTACGACGAATACAAAGCAGGGCTCGACATTAACGCTTGTCCAGGACATGTGGGTGTTTTGAAGGGACAAGTGAAAGAGAATTTTACTTGACCGACGGACAAGACAAGAGCACCTGATTAAAACAAAAAAATAACTAGCGAATTACCAAAATGCATGAATGTTTGTGCATTTATTTAGTGTAAGTGGCGATCGATTGTGGATAATATATAATGAACTGATGGTAATAAGGTCGCACTGTTCACGCTCGTGCAGCCTCTCGAGGAGAAATCACAACACTAGAGCGTTTTCCTGAATACCATCACGACTGAAAATGACACTGATTTCCTATGACAGTTCCATAAACAACAAATTAACATTCACTTAGTCACTTACATTTTAGATGCAATATTTAGTGTTTTTGTTCTATTTCAGCAGTGAAAATAGTTCACAGCAGACCCGTAACACGTCTCTCTCATAGCAACAAGTGTGAACGATTCAGCGTTTGAATGAATCGTTTGAATGAACGACTCAGTGACTCACTCATTAAGACGGTCACCTGCTGCCCCCTAGTGGAGGTTTAGTTTCATGTTTACACATATTTTCCAATATTTCTTTTTGTCACTTGTAATGAAGCTTGCTTATTAGTGAAATTATTTATATCACGGAATGGTAATTATTGATTTTAGCCTGGATTGATGGCTCTCAATATCGCAATATATATTGTTGGGGGAAAAAATATCGCAATGTAATTTTTTTCCAATATCATGCAGGCCTAGTTGTGATGTTAAAGTGTGCACTGTGTCAGCGGGAGATTCACGACTCATATCATCCCTCATGCAGTTACAGATGAAGCGTTTTGACTGAACCTCTTCTACTTTTGCTGCATGAGATGAGAACACATCTTTACAATTTTCTGGCTCTTAAAAGAGTCTGCGTTTGTGATGTATGTCCTTATTTCATGCAAAACGCTAGCTCGCTGTCTGGATGCATTTAAATCTGCTTTAAGTTTGCATTTTTGTCACCTATCACACATGCGCACTTCAATAAGCCGACAGAAAGCAGATTAACGCGTTTACATACTGCGCAAAATCAGGTAAGAGGCAAAAAATGACCTGTCCCGACCCGTTTATGCTTAAGCCGTTTATGACCTTACTCCGATAAAAGAAAACAGGTTACCGCGTTTACATGATCATGTTCATTGGCGGCTTATTACACATAATCGCCTTAAGAACGTGCATGTAAACGCACCCAGTGGAGGAATTGGAAGGAAGAGAGTCTTACCCTGTATTCCCCTTTTGAATTCATCAGCCTGGTTTTCACCACATCCATGGGCTGACAGAGAATAGTAGCACAGCCTCCCTGTGAAGAAGACAACATTAAAACGTTACTACATGAACTAAGATGAGCTGCTAAGTGGAATAAACAACACTCTTTTTTTATTTTTTAAAGTCACAGTAGCAAAAGCAGCCTGTATAATTCCATGGGTGTGAGAAAGGGGGTTGAAAATGCTTATATAAATGAAATCAAACTACCACATTACTACTTGACCAACATTACAAGTGGACCACAGAATGAAATAAAATGATAAATGTAGCCTTTAAAGACGAAAAGGTTATTTTTTGTATATAAGGAGGGGAACTCACCGCAATGAGGCTGGCAAAAAAGTGAGTGAAAATGTTATCAGTCATCAGACCAGTTCCCAAAACCAGCTGCTTGGCCTGGTCATAACACGAGAGCTAGAAGAACCACAGAAGACTAGTGAAGAATTGAGACTCCCCTGGTCATTTTATGGCTGAAATGACAGGCTGGTTTTCATTACCTGCCCCACAGTGACCATGGCCCCTCTACTAGCTGCCATTGAGGCTCCAGAGAACAGTTTCCTTATTCCCTCTGTGAAAAAGGAGGCAAGGATCTTAAAGACAGAGCTCTATGAATAATTAAAATGACCCCGACCCTTGTCTGTTCTCTCTTTCCTGATGGATGAGTAAGTAGCACAGTCCCACATTCTGTCATTACACATTTCCGAATTGCTGTGGGAAGGTTTTAAAGTGCAGACTTTGGCATGCACACTTCCTCGGCACCAAAACATTGCAGCAATTCATTCTATACTATATTTTGTGATTATATTTCCCAACAGTTCATTCGTCAGATTTCTTCTAGTCCTTAGCCAAAATGAGTCTTATTTTTCTGAAAGGATTTGCTGATTCTCACCTTCATTCCAGACGCGTAACAATCCGTCAAGAGCGTGTGCATAGCTGCAAAAACACCATATGTTGTCACGACAGATCATTATTCTGTTTTGGCGTATGGTTTATAATCTTTGAGACTCACTTTCTTCGAAGCTCAGGGGGCAACTTCACATCATTCTGCATTCTGTTATAAAACCCAAGGTAAAAGAAAATCATTCAACCTCACAGCATTTTTTTTTTTATTATTATTTACAAAAAAAGGAACAAAATAGACAACCTACAGTTAGTTACTCCACCACAAAAACACACACAACTGTTCTGATTTAAAAGCCCCATTTGTGTAAATCAACATCACTCACCTGACATTAACCATGTCCGCTGGCGTACCAATAAACCCTCCAGTAAGACCTATAGATTAGGAAGGGCACACTAAGTAATTTTTCACCACTAGAGGTCGCTTATACAAAACAAAGACGTAGCTTGATGGTTTTGAGGGAGTTGTCTTCACCTGTAAAAGAATCCAACAGGACTTGGACAGAAATTATATTTATAGATGTGCTAATATATTACAGATTTATTGTAGTGATATAGATTAATTAGCATGCTAATGAGAGAAAAGTGCAACACACGGCTCGAGAGCAGTGGAGCTTTTGGTTACACCTTCATTTACTGAGCAAATTAGTACTGAGTGATATTCATTTACTACTATAGGGTTATTGTAGGATTAGGGTTTGGTTGTGATGGGGGGGGGGGGGTGAAATGCTGTTTCATGCATACTGAGCTTTTTACACTGTTAAAGACTTGGATTCCCATCCTAAACATAGACAAAGTTTCAAAAACTAATGTTGGACGTTTGATGGAGTATTTCTGTGTCAAAAATACTCCTTCCGGTTTCTCACAAGTTTCGGAGAGTTTTTTTCGAGTATGGGTCGGCTTGACGTTAATAGAGCGGAAGGTCCTTGTATGGGCCGTACGGGCTCTTCTTCCGGTAGGGTGCGCGCACGCGTCACTAGAGCGAGAGAGAGGAAATGCACGCCCATAAACACTCTCTCAGCTGCAGATCCAGTCGTCCGTGAACACTTATGTCGTTATAATCCGCGCCGCGCTCCACTTTATTCCTATGGGTGACGTCGAGCGACTTCAACGCTTCAGCACAGCATTCCGGGAAGGCAGCGCTGCATTTGAACCGATTTGAACGCAGAAATGACGGGAAGCTTCACAACATCGCGGATTTCCACGGTCACTGCTGTCACAGGACTTCACCAAATCATACCAAAGAAGTGTGTTTTTGACGGAGTGGTCCCAGCGATAAAGGTTCGGGCCTGCTTTGGAAGCAGCCGGTGAGTAAAACTGCTTCAAATGTCTGTGCTGTTGGCTATCGTCGCGTGAGTAAACATCAGAAAACGATACGATCACGTGCTTCATCATTCAAATGCGCTAACGGTTACTCCATTGCTGTTCTATGTATAACGTTACACTAGTCTGACGTGCAAAACCGTTTTGCTTGCGACTGCTAAGGTTTAGTCGCATACAATAGTCCATAAACCGAATCATGTCCTCATAAACTGCGAGTAAAGACACACAAATGTTGACAGGCCACTAAATACAGTCCATACCACAGAGACGGACGTCCTGCTGTTGCTGTTTCTCCTGTTCAATTTATTTCAGCCTCTGAATGATTCTGGATTATTATCTGTATTAGCTGAGATAGCCATGAGTTTCTCCACGCTTGAGGACGTCACCGTTTTGCGCATTCGTCATTCTTTCGCTCCGCCCACACGATACGCCTCCAGCTGCTCGTTTTTTCCGGAAAGACTCGGTACAGCCTATATTTCTTTTATAAATGTAATAAAACTAAAGACTTTTCGGAGATATGAAGGATGCAATACTACTCTATAGGTACTACAGATTGACATGAGATTGACTGAAACTGAGTGTTTCACCCCCCCCCCCCCCCCCCCCCCCTTTAATTATGAATAATTTACTGTTATTGCTATAATATAGTGTTGTGAAAAATATCTATTTCGATACTGGAATATCTGAAACGATACGATTCTCAGTTTTTACAGTATCGATACCAGCTGCGCTCTCCTCTCCGACCGAAAGCGAGTTGACACACACCGGCATATTCTCACTCAGCACGGTTAACCTCTGAGTACGGCCAACGTGCGTTCTGCTGGACTTTTTCCTCATGACAGTGTGTTAGTGTTAGTGAGTGATCGGTCTGAATTTTGCGCGGGATTGCGCATAAATTAATTCTACTAATCCCCGCAGATTTCGTGCTCACGTCTGAAGCGCACACACACATAGCCTACCGTAATAAAGCCGCCTCTGACATGATACAAGTGCAAACATTTGCTTCTTTTTCCAGCTTATTATTGGTCAAATACACTCAAAGAATTATCAGTGCACATCTGGAAGAGTATTAACGTAAACACAGTCGCAAACAGTTCAGGAAGAACGAGTAACAGGAACAGTGTTCAGGATACATGCGTCTGTTAGTCTTAAAGGGACCGCAGTCATTTGTTATTCAAACTACAAAAAGACAAACGATCAACTGCTCTTGACTGACCAACTTGTGTAACTTTAATAGTTTCATCTGTACGCTATTGATTTTTTTTTTACAAAGAACATTATCCAATGTTGTTTTAAATGTAATTACTATGCATTTTTTTTATTCAGTTTCTTTTCTGAATGTTAGACTTAACTGAAAAAATAAAGCAGTCTGTTTAATTTGTATCTTCTATTCTATTGCATTTATTTGTGCTATTGTTTGTACCGTAATCTGTTTATTTGTTCTTATTTAATTACTGTTTACTCGTCTTTTTAAATTCAATTTACCATCCGAAATCAAGCTTTCTTGTGCTGTGTGTAAGCTATTGCAACACAATTACCCCATTGTAAAAAATACATTGAGATAGCAAAAATTTGTGAGATAATTTTAATAGTAATTGATCAATAATTGTTCAAATCAAAACGATGCCCAACCCTAAGGAACATGCTGGCCACATGAATTTTTAGTAAAAAATAACACAATGAATAATAACAAGTTCTGTTGTCATATTAAGCATCTTATCTTTTTTTTTTTTTTTTTACTGTGGTATCGATTTAGTATAAATATATCGATATTTTAGTCTGGTATCGTATCAAAGTCATAATTTTGGTATCGTGACAACACTACTATACATGTAACACGGACACTGTAAAATAAAGTGTTACCGAGCTTTTATTACACCACAGACGGCCACTTCCACTTCTACCGTTCATGTGTATGTGGGGTAACAGAGCTGTTTTATTATATTAGATACATTTGAGTGTGTTGAAAGTTGTTATAATATAGTACACGTGACGCACAGAAACGGTCCGTGTCCTGGTTAAAATGGCTTATTTCTCTGGATTTAAACATTCTTGGAAACATTTGGGATAATGTAAGCGCACAAGTCATAAAAATATAACATTGTTTTAGTGGTTTTTGGATATTATATTCAGATATTCTGCTTCCTCATTTTGTGTTTCATGGATATAAAGTTTTAACACATTTGCTCAATTGAACCGCCTTTATGTAAACACTTCAAATGATCTGATTGAGCCTGATCCAAGTGAACCCATCCATCTTCAGTTCATTGCTTCACAGGCAAATTAAGACTGTTATTGGAATACAGCAGAAAGAGTTTGCTGTGATGTTTTTACCTCCAAAAGCAGCCAGTAAGATCTTCTGGTAGAAGGGCATGGGCCCCTGGTTTCGACTGGAGATCTCGTCCCTCACAGTTTCATAAATGGCAAAGCGGGTCATTGAGTAAGTCATCTAGAACAGTGAACATGGCACCACACTATCAAGATTATCTGTAAATTGAGCTCAAAAGCATAGAAAAATCTGAATCCTCTTCAGAAGCACTAACCTGCCTGCAGAGGGAGGCACTGAGCCCATTGTAGAGCGCTAACAGCCCATCACTGCGCACCACTTGCATGGCCATGCCGGTCATCCTCATCTTCACCTCCTGCTGGGTTTGCAGATGAACCTGCAAGTGGAGGAGAGAACTAAGAACTAAAGCAAAACGCACTATAGACTATATCATAACGCATTATACTAGACACTACTATAAGGGATGTGAGCTGTGCTGTTTATTGAATGCTCAATCCAAATGTAAATAAAAAATAAAGGACAAATATTTTAAGGTCACATAAGGCTGTTTTGTTGCCCGGAACATTTTAAATATTTAAACAATTAAAAAAATAAAATTAGATGACTTAAAATATATTAAAATAAACATGTCAATTATAAAGAAAAACCAAAGGCTATTAATGTACCCCTCAACATCTGTCTTGAAAAACCTGGATATGTGCCTATAGTCTAATTTTAAAAGTGTTATTTCTAGACTAGATAATCATGTCAATTATTTATAAAAAAAAAAAAACATGTATACTAATACTCCTTGAGGTCTACAGTTTTATTCCAAGCTCTAAAATATTTTATTGAAATTATAAAAAAATTAAATTTGGAGCCAAAAAGGTAGAGATACTACTAAAGCCTACTATACACACACTAAAAGTTGTTATAGATCAAAGACTAGTAGCGTAAAAGATTGCATTCCACAGGCTTTAGAACAGCTCATGTAAACTCCCTCGCTCGTACTGCAATACCTTGATCAAGTCCAGTGGGTGAGTGCAACAGGCGGCCGCACACGAGGCGATCCCTCCGAAGTACCAGCGCGAGATACGCGTCTCTGCCATGACCGAATCTGGGTTTATTCCGTGACGACACGGTGAAGGAATGAAGTGGAATAATGCGACCCGCACGCGACATTAGCCGGTCGGATCTGTGATAAAGTCCCAGTGATAATCGTCTAACGTTACAGTGCAGCTCATGATCCGTACTGTTAAAAGTCAGCTGCCAAGCATTACTTCACCCGCTATATGTAGCAGCATTACAAATGCGCAGTAAGGCGCTTATTTGTTGAGGACAAAACAGCGTTCACTGATATAGCGGGCACGCGCGTGGATTACAGTAGTGCGTCGCGCATTATATCAGAGCGTCACGCTGAATCGCACAGGCGACATTACAAGATCGAGTATCTGTCAGAGTATTTGTGACACAGCTTAAGGGGACACGCACTTGGCATTACTCGCATGGCAAGGTATTCAGAAATTATTCTGTTTGCAATTTTATTGTTCAAAATGTCTTTGTTCTGGTGATTTTTGAATTAGGCCTAAATAACCGAATAATTATTAAGGGTAAATAATTATTGGCAAAGATTAATTAACACTCATAGTTAATTAGCCTAATACATTAATGTTACGAAAACTTGTAAATTTTACTCTAAAACAATGTTTTGCCAGATAGAGACAAATATATATTGTTGATAAAAAAATAATTGTTTAGTAACCTCTGTTGAGTGACATTAACCAGTTTAGCAAACAGATATGCTTGATCCACTAATGAAAAGGTCCTCCTTTCACAATCCTCAGGCTGAAGGAAATGCAAATTCATCTCTGTACAGTAGAGGGCACATCTCAAACAAACCTTTCAACTATGATGCAGGAGAAAAAAGTTTAAAACTTCAACTATTAAAAAAGAAAAAATTCTAGAGGCATTTTTGCTTATGGTTTAACAGAATCATTAAGGTTGAGCTGCAAGACATTTGCCAATAAAGTGTAATTTAACAATTATTGGAGTTTTGCGTAGTATTCTGATATTAGTGTCCATGATGACAAACAAGAAACGGGAAACTGGAAAAAAAACAAAAAAAAAAAACAAAAAAAAAACCAAAGCATAAGAATAAACTAAATTTGTCCATGAAAGTGAAACTGATCCCAATATCCCTGACAGCAAGTGCCAAAACCTTTACCAAGTTTTGTACCATTCCGATGAAAATGACTGACTAAAATTTTGTGTGAAAACAGCATACATTTTTATTGATCTTTTTTCATTAGTAGCAATGTAGCAAACACAAAATGCAGGGGGACAATTGAGGGGGACAATTTTATTCCACTATAATTCTATCCCTCATTTTTTATTCCTGTAAAAAAAAAAAAAAATAAGGTCTATGAAATGAATGGAAAATATGAAAAAATACAATCCACAAATCAGCCACAATGGAGACAAAAGCACACAGAGGGGGTCAAGCTCTAAAACATCCAAGAGTGCAAAACAGACACAAGCATATACATATGGCAAAATCAAGCCAAAACTTAAAAGTAAATATGATCTGAAAACATTGTACTCAGCAGCTACGGAAAAGGGAAAAGAGACTACACATAAACCTATGTGTTTAGAAAATACAGAATACTCTGCAAACCTCCAATAATAAAATATTATATAAAACATATATTTTTATGCATTTAATCTACCTTTATTAACCAATGTTTTGCTGCTAACTTTTGATGATTCAGTTGAACCAAAAGCAAAAATGACTATAGATTTTTGTTTTTGTGTTTTATTGGTGAAGTAAGTATTTTAAGCTTTTTTCTCCTACGTCCTATTCTTCCGTTATCCAGAACGGCAGCTGAAAGGTTTGTTTAATAATAATAATAATTAGTTGCATTTATATAGCGCTTTTCTGGGCATTTAAAGCGCTTAGTGTTTGAGCTGCACCCTCTACTGTACATGTGTGTATTTGCATTTTTACCTCGGCCTGAGGCTTATAGAACTTTTTTGTTATAAAAAACAAAGGTGAGAAAAAGTAACGCAGAAGTAATGTAATGCATTACTTTTCTTAAAAATTAACTAAGTAACTCAGTTACTTTTTAGAGGAGTTATGCAATATTGAAATGTATTACTTTTCAAAGTAACTTTCCCCAGCACTGTTCTTCAGCACTGTTCCCATCCCGAAGTCCCGCAGGTTGCAGAGAGCGCAGCGCCGCATCTCTTTCCAGTTCTCTCCATGGGAAAAGAGGATTCCTGATCGACACAAACCCATCTGACTCACGGTAGCAACAACATAAGCAAAAAATGATTACTTACTCAGTTAAACACATTCATCCTTTAGGACTTAATGTCAGTTTGTGTGTCAGTGTCCGTTCACAGCAACTAGTCGTGTCACAAATGACTTTTCATGAATATTTTACATTACATTTTACATTTTACATTTGGAAACCCATATACACTCCATGATAAAATACATTTTTAAGCGAACAGTCCCAAAAGCAAAGGCATTGTTAAAGTGGCAGATTCACAATCAAATGTATTATGCATGTTTATAATGAGCTCACACATTGAAATTCTTCCTGAAAACTTATGAGAATTCTGTTCTCCTGTTGTGGTTGGTGCCTCTTCAAGATTTCTAATGATCATGGCTCCTCTCCCCCGAAACCAGGTGTGACCATTGGGGCATGAGAACAGAAATGTTGGTGTAATGCATATTAACGCTTTTGACCCCGAATGACATTTGCTAAAATAAAAAAAATAAAACGTTACATTCATCTAAATTGCATAAGATGCCGTAGTGGACACCAGTACAAACCAAAAATAGTAAATAGGAATTAAATTTGTTTGCATGTTAGCATGAAAAATCCTTGTCAGGAAGACTATAAAATGTAATTTTGTAACATAATAATGTATTTAAAAAAAATTCACTCACTTAATTCATGTTTTTATTCTATACATTTTTGCAGTGTTGGTGGTATTTAAAGTATTTTATAAACGTATGTAAATAAATTAAGACTTTTTTGTAAATATGATCAACGGGAAAAGGAATAAAAATAGATATTTTTATATTTGTCAAATAAAAAAAAACTAAATTAGCCACAACACAGAGCATACACTCACCTAAAGGATTATTAGGAACACCATACTAATACTGTGTTTGACTCTCTTTCACCTTCAGAACTGCCTTAATTCTACATGGCATTAATTCAACAAGTTGCTGAAAGCATTCTTTAGAAATGTTGGCCCATATTGATAGGATAGCATCTTGCAGTTGATGGAGATTTGTGGGATGCTCATCCAGGGCATGAAGCTCCCGTTCCACCACATCCCAAAGATGCTCTATTGGGTTGAGATCTGGTGACTGTGGGGGACATTTTAGTACAGTGAACTCAATGTCATGTTCAAGAAACCAATTTGAAATGATTCAAGCTTTGTGACATGGTGCATTATCCTGCTGGAAGTAGCCATCAGAGAATGGGTACATGGTGGTCATAAAGGGATGGACATGGTCAGAAACAATGATCAGGTAGGCCGTGGCATTTAAACGATGCCCAATTGGCACTAAGGGGCCTAAAGTGTGCCAAAAAAACGTCCCCCACACCATTACACCACCACCACCACCAGTCTGCACAGTGGTAAAAAGGCATGATGGATCCATGTTATCATTCTGTTTATGCCAAATTCTGACTCTACCATCTGAATGTCTCAACAGACAACGAGACTCATCAGACCAGGCAACATTTTTCCAGTCTTCAACTGTCCAATTTTGGTGAGCTCGTGCAAATTGTAGCCTCTTTTTCCTATTTGTAGTGGAGGTGAGTGGTACCCGGTGGGGTCTTCTTCTGTTGTACCCCATCTGCCTCAATGTTGTGGGTGTTGTGGCTTTGCTGTATACCTCGGTGGTAACGAGTGGTTATTTCAGTCAAAGTTGCTCTTCTATCAGCTTGAATCAGTCGGCCCGTTCTCTTCTGACCTCTAGCATCAACAAGGCATTTTCGCCCACAGGACTGCCACATACTGGATGTTTTCACACTCTTTTCACACCATTCTTTGTAAACCCTAGAAATGGTTGTGCGTGAAAATCCCAGTAATTGAGCAGATTGTGAAATACTCAGACTGGCCCGTCTGGCACCAACAACCATGTCACGCTCAAAATTGCTTAAATCAACTTAGTCTTTCCCATTCTGATATTCTAGTTTGGAGTTCAGGAGATTGTCTTGAGCAGGACCACACCTCTAAATGCATTGAAGCAACTGCCATGTGATTGGTTGATTAGATAATTGCATTAATGAGAAACTGAACAGGTGTTCCTAATAATCCTTTAGTTGAGTGTATACACAGAGGTGAAGTGGCAACCTTATTGCTATCCAGTTTGAACTTCACTATCCAGCTCGTCGGGAGCAGCTGGGGTTAGGTGTCTTGCTCAAAGACACCTCAACACTTGGTCAGGTGGAACCAGGGATCGAACCACCAACCTTTCGGTTTGTAGACAATCTACATGAACCACTGAGCCACTGCCGAGTAGTATTAGATTATGTAGTGCTCATCCATGGATACTTTTCTATACCTGCCTTGAATACTGCTGAATTGTTGAAGGTGTAACGACACTAGATAGTATAGTATGTTTGTGAATTTGCTGTAAAAAACATGTTTTATTATTTATAAATAATAATAATGAGCTCCTGTTGGCATGCCTAGATGACATTATAAAGTGGATATCTGCAAAAAATAAAACAAAATTGTGCAAACAGTCACTGTCTGTTCTGCTAGGCAGTGACTTGAAACTTGTCAAGCAAGTTAATTTGGTTAACTTTCCATCTTCGTCTGCTGACCAAAAAAGCCTTTGAATAGGTGATCCATGCATTTTTATGGTATAAACTCTACTGCTCTAGCACGTCTCCAGGTAGTTCAAAATGCAACAGTGAGACTGTTAAAGGTCTTCGCAAAAGTGACCATATCATGCCAATTTTAGCATCATTTCACTGGCTGCTGGTTCGTTTGATTTAAAAATCCTCTTATTGGTTTACAAGTGCTTGAACAACAAGGCTGCCCTCTATCGTCGTTACAAAGTCCATCTCATTACACTGGCTCTGCAATCATTTTATGAAGCGACAAGAATAGTTTTTGTGTGAAAAAAAAACAAAAACGAAATAACAACTCACATAGTAATGGCCGATTGCAAAACTTCAAACGTTATGAATCAGTTTATCGAATCAGTGGTTCAGATCACTAATGTCACGTGATTTCAGCAGTTTGACAAATCCGAATCATGAATCGATACACTGATTCTCAGACTTCTAGAAGGTGTGTTTTGAAATCGGCCATTATTATACAAGTTGTTATTTCAGGGGGGTTTTCAGCACAAAAAATGATTCTTGTCACTTAATAAAATGATTGTAGAGCCACTGTAGTGAGATGGGCTTTTTGATGACGTCTTTAGTGCCTTTATGGGTCTTGAGAGAGGAAATTACATTGTGGTCAATGGAGACCTTTCTGATCCATTGGATTTCAACACAAATATCTTCAGTTGCGTTCTGAAGATGAACGGAGGTCTTACGGGTGTCGAACGGCATGAGGGTGAGTAATTAATGACATCATTTTCATTTTTGGGTGAACTAAACCTTTAACTGGTGAAAGCTGGTTAATCTGTTACATAATGAACCCTTTTCACATTTTGGATTTAGAGCAGGAAAGCAAACTATAGCAGGTTTAGTTTAGGGATGCACGATATTGGATTTTTGCCGATATCCGATATGCCGATATTTTTCAGCTCATTTTGGCCGATACCGATGCCGATATATGTTTATTTTTTCCCTTTGTTTGGAAACAACACCATTTTGAGCAAAAACAATTTTTTTTCATTCTGGTTTCAGATTTCTGAGGTCTCCTTAATAAAAGGATTCTTGTTGAAGATAAATACATTTTAATAAAGTTCTTTTTATGATAAGAGTATATTAAAAGCTCTGAAAATAACAATAATAAAGTCAGTCATTTTTCACCCCAGATGCAGCTGTAACCTTAATATTGTATTTTTGGATTTAACGTTTGTGCACATGAGTGGGGGTGGCATGACATCCATTGATGCTGTCTTTTAATTCTACAATTATTGTAGAGCTCCTTGGATTATTTTTCATCATCCATTTCATAAAATTTTATTACAGATTAATACACTGTATATAAAAGTATTTAATTTACAAGTGTCATGCTTGTGATTTATGACATCATTACTGATTTGTTTATTCTGAACAAGAAGTAACTTCAATTTATTTGTGTATTCTACTTTTCATTGTATTAGTGTAACAACAGCGCACCCACTACATGTATAAATATATAGCGGTCTAGTTGGAGGGCACTAGGACCTGGAGGAGCTTCTGCTGCTGTGGAGGCTGCCGCACGCGCTAGAGAGTGGGGAGACGCGATTGGGCTTGTTTTGGGTTCGTTTTGTTGTGAAAACGTGGCAAATCTGCTGCTGACGGTCACGTCCTTCTGTACGTGCATTCAGAAATTCAAGGCAGCATTTAAAAACAGTCAATATAAATCACTGTACATGCAATGTATTTTCTTGTTTTCACTTGAAGAATGACTGCAGTGCTGGCATGGTCTCATCTGTAGCACTCCTTGCACACGTGAGTTATTGCAGGCGCATATCAACACGTTATCATATCGGCAAGGCATATCGGCATAATGTTTTCATATCGACCGATGCCGATTTTTATATTTTAAGCGTTTATCGGCCGATTCCGATGTCGTGCCGATAATATCGTGCATCCCTAGTTTAGTTGATTAGCAAACCCAGTCTATATAAAAAGAAAACACATGTTGAACACAATTCCTTTGCATAAGGCAGATTTAATAAAAAAGGAAAAATGACAATACTTCTCACAAGGTTAATTTAGTTATAGCCTACAGTACACAAGATTACAATTATGTAAATTCCCTTTTTTGCATTATGGTATACATTTCTACCATTTTTAATCAACATTGTCATCATTAACATTCTCAAGTTTGCTTTCTCGTTTCTCAAAATGCAATATTTCAGTTTCAAACAAGCAGTTCATACACGACAGCCATAGAAAAAAAAAACAGAAAAGAAAAGTATCTGTGGCCAGTCACCTTTAAGCCCTATTTTATCAGTAGCATGTCAGTGTGTACGAGGTTAAGGTGACGAATGAGCCCGTGATTTCTTCCTTCGATATGAATGAAGTACATTCGGTTAACATGCATCTGGACGGAAACATGGACCGACGCAGGTTAAACCGATGTCAGTTCGGTCTGCTTTACTTTAAAATCATCGTAATGATGTAGAATCACGCTGAACAAAGACTCACTGACGTACTTCAAGAGCATAATGTGCAATGCATTGGAGAAATTAACTTAGCAGCAGGAAATACAAGAACAAATTTCTCTTAGATAAATAAAAACATTCAATGCAAAAAAAATGTACATAAGAATGACGTTACGCATGATTGCATGAAACGAATCTTACATTAAACCCTCTTTTATGATCTTTCTGACAGCGAATGAGTTGGTCTTCAACAGTAGTGCAACAGAACACTGCAGGATGAATCCAAAACCACAGTAACAAACAAAGGTCCATAAATGTTGTGGTTTTTGCACTATGACTCATCATACAAGCCAACATTAGTGTATCTAAAGACATTCAGTTTGATGCAGATATAAAAAAAAAAGTGCACTGTACGTCCTCTAGTGCTCATCTGCAGAATTACACATAGCCCATGTTGCACTATTTAAACCAATCTGGTAAAAATCATACCTGGAAATGTGGCGAGAAAAAGCATTAAAACATGTGTGGTCTCTTTCAAAACACGTGCATGTTTTGACTGAAAAAATAAGTAATGTGGAATTACTTTTAGCAGCGAAAAATATTTTAAAAAGTGACTTCTATATTTCGACATAACACACTGTCTATTACTAGAATGATTTCCTTTTGGAAATTGAATGGATGTATCACAAATAACTGACTATAAATGCCTTGATAAGGGGAATAAAGCTATTGTATAAATTCTATAAATTCCCTAAAGCTATTCTATAAAATTTTACATTTTATATTCACTTACTTGCCCTGTAAATGTCAGATTCTATACTATTGCAAACCCAAAGAAGCAGCGTTTGTTTGTTTTGACTTATATGTTTTGGACCACAGTTTTCAATATTCCCGCCCTTTTTTTTAATTCAGAAAAAGGGCAAAGTGCACGTACCTTCAGCCTTAAGACCACAGTAGAAAACAGGTGAAGAGAAACAAAGGAACAAAAAAAGTCATTTATAAATAACGCAGTAATCGTACACAAGTGCACACATGAGACATCTTGTTTTTCACGCTTACAGATGATGTACAAACACCACTTCCTTTCAGTCGCGTGGTGCGGAGACCCATCCGATTCAAATTCAAAGAGTGTTTCAGAGTGTGACGAACTTCCGATTGAAACTCAAACTGCTCGCAAACGCACGGACAGACTTTAAATAAACACCGGTTACTCTACTGGCCGAGATCTCGCGTTAGTGGTCCTGCCTCCGTGCGTGTGAGTCTGGAAGTGTGTGTTATGCACGTATGATCATGTCAGAAATGTGTAAGTGAAGAGAGACACCCGAGCAATGTCCATTGTCTGACGGAGTGTCAGTCGGCCCAGGATGTACCTCCTACTCAGCAGGTGAAGATCAACTCAAGGAGCGCCGCGACGCCCCCCCTCGGCGTGTCAGCGTGTCATTTCCTGCAGGCCTCAGCGCAGTGCTGGAACTGGGCGAAGCCGAGAAACACCTGTTCCAGTGAGATCTGGCTGACGCAGTAGTCCTCGATGCTGTACTTCTCTTTGGCTGTTTCCAGGACCCCGAACACCTGAGACAAAAAGACATTTTAAAAATGTGTCAATCGGACGTTCATTATATGCAACTGAGATCAAACTGGACAGTTTGTACAGAGCACGCCATTGTGGGGACCTGCACATTTTGGCGTGTCTTGTTAAGCATTGTGACATACCTGTGCCCAGGTAAGTGTTTTGTCAGTCAGGTGATAGTGGACCATCCCCTGGTGTTCATCCTTCAGTGAACTTCCTATGAAAGCCATCAGGTGAAAGGTTACAAAACTGTCCAAGTGTGCAGTGGAAACACAAAGCGTGTCATTTAAATACCTGGAAAGGTGTTTTCAATGAAGTCTTTGAAGAGCTGAAGGTCCATCTCCTCTAACTCGGTCTCCACACGGACTTTCGCCAGCAGCGTGTAACCGCTCCCAAACTTGCTCTTCAGATGCTGTGGGCTGCCCAGACACTTGAACTGGCCGTTCACCATGACAGCCAGTCGAGTGCACAGCGCCTCACACTCCTCCATACTGCAGAGCGAAAATCAGACGGGGGTTTGTTCTGCTGCAACATGCTTCTTTTCATTTCCAGGTCATATCTGCATTAGTCAGGCGAAGTTTGACTTACCTGTGTGAGGTTATAATGATGGCTTTCCCAGACTCTCTGGTTCGTGTAATTGCGTCCCAAAGCAGTCGTCTGGCTACGGGATCCATGCCAGTGGAAGGCTCGTCCAGAAAGATCACGGGGGGCCCACCGATCAGAGCCATGCCTGCACTCAATTTCCTCTTATTGCCACCACTGTGCAGAGGAGCCAATAGACAATTTAGAATACATTTCACAAACAATTGATTTTTCTCTACACTTCAATCTCAAGTCACTCAATTTCCACCTTCTATCCATCATATCCACACATCCATCTAACCTCCAATCTATTACATATAACCATCATCCAATCACATCTAACCATCATCCGTCAATCACATCTATCCATCATATCCACACATCCATCTAACCTCCAATCTATTACATATAACCATCATCCAATCACATCTAACCATCATCCGTCAAACCCATCTTTCCATCATATCCACACATCCATCTAACCACCAATCATATCTAACCAGCATCTATATTTTAAATCTTACCATTTATCATATATTGCCTATTTATCATTTATCTATAATCTGTTCATTATATCTAGATCATATCCATTCATCACAACTAACCATTCGTTCGTCAAATCTAAACACCAAACCAAACCACCCCCTCATTTCATCCACTCTTATAACACATCCGATCATCCATCCATCAAATCTAAACATACTATCCAACCAAACATTCATCCCATCTTACAATCAATCCATCTCACCTAACCATCAATCCATCCCATCAAACATCAATCTATCACGTAACCATCTATCCCTCACACTTAACCATCCATCCATCCCATCAAACATCAATTTATCACGTAACCATCTATCCCTCACACTTATCCAACCATCCATCCCATCTAACCATCTTTTCTTTTATCCAACCATACATTCATCACATCTAACCATTCATCCATCAATACATCCATAACACACAACACCTAACCATCATCCATTCAATCACATCTAACAACCATTCATCACATCTAACCATTCATCCATCCATCAATCCATCCATCATCCATTCAATCACATCTAACAACCATTCATCACACCTAACCATCCATCCATCCATCATATATAACCATTGATCCCTCAAAGATAAATATCATTTTATCTGACCTTACATTCATCATATATAACCATCATTAATCATATCTAACCATCCATAATATCTATCATCCATCATTTCTAACCAGCATCTAACCATCAAATCCAATCATCGATCCATCTACAATATTTACAGCTGTATTCACACTACAAGTGGAAAAGCGTCACAATCCCATTCATTTCAATGGAGAGTGGGAGATTTCAGGAGTGTCACCAAATAGGAGTGAAGTAAGTGGAGCACACGCTATCCATTGCTCTTCAGTGCCGAGTCAAGATGAAGCTGAAGCTCATTTTAGCAGTCAGCAATTGTCCTATAATTTATGATACATGTCAGTGTACATACGGTGGTATTCACCATGCTTTCTCTGAACCTGAAGGGTTTTGTGAGCCCAGATAGAGCGGCGTTTGCCCTTTTGCTGCAGACAAAAAGCACTCTCTCATTCATCTTTCATATTAGGCTTTTTTTTTCTACTGGTTCCATTTATATTTAGACGTTTCCCTCCAAAATGTCAATGAGTGTGAATGCAGCTAATGTAACCCATTTATCATATCTAACTACCCATCAATCAATCTAACCATCCATCCTCTTTCTCTCAGGTTTCATGCTCATACCTGTAACTGCGGACGAGTTTGTCAGCGTGAGGTTCGATCAGCAGCGAGCGCAGGACGTTTTCTACACAGGCGGTGATATACTTCTCTGGGATGCCCCTCAATCTGGCATACATGCTTAGAGTTTCCCGACCGGTCATGTGATCCAGCACCGCGTCAAACTGGGGACAGTAGCCAATTCTCTGTTGCACCTGAAGCGGAGTCATATTTAACAATGTGTTGAATATACCATTCGTATAGGCCAACAAATGAACAAAAAAATTCCAATGTAAATCGATGTAAATCTCCAGTGTTCAGGAACTGTATGTTTTATATGAAGATAACAAAATGCTCAACCTTTTTCACATCTCGGAGGATGCTGTAGCCGTCAATGAAGGCATCACCTGAAGTTATGCTTTCATCTCCCGTCAGCATTTTGAATGTCGTAGTCTTCCCTGCTCCATTAAATCCCAGCAAGCCAAAGCACTCACCCTTCCCAACGGCCAGGGACAAGCGGTCCACTGCTAAAAGCGTCTGCCCACCTGAATATACCTAGTGAAACACAACCACAGATCATAGGAAAAAGAGGAAAAAGGGACAAAATCTGTAAACTAAATAATAGATAAAGCTACAAGCTACGCCAACAGCTAAAGACACATTTGTCGGAAAGCCATAGAAAGCACCATAAAAATTGTTAATCTTAGTTAATCAAGATGCGAGACTTTAGGTCAAATTATTCCCAAGTGCTTTTGAGAGTAACGGATTTTCAGTGTTTTTGTGTTTTATACACTCTGGCCAATAGGTGGCGGCAGCTACTAAAAAAACTGTTTTTGTACTCGTTGATAGATTAAAGCATTGCAAAAATACATCCTCACTGATGGAATCTTTATGAGAATGACGGGAAAATATAGACCAGTGGAAATTGTGAGCCCAATAATACAAAGTGACAGTATACCTTGCTGAGCTCCTGTAGAATGAGCGGGCTGCCCACCATGGACTCGACCACTGGCTGGCACTCCAAAATTTTCTTCCTCTCCTCTGCAACATCTCTGTCCTCAGGTTGAAGAGCTTCTTCTGCCAACAGCAGAGCCTGACAAAAACACACACGTGTGATTGTGACTGATAGCAATCAAACCAACAATATGGCGGCACGTCCCATCTTTCCCTCCTCTCCCACCTTCTTGCGTCTCCTGAAGAGGTTGAGTAGTGAGCGGATGCACCGGAGCTCGATGAAAAAGACCAGGGCGATGAAGACGACACCCTGCAGGGACATGGCCACCAGGAAGCGGCCCACTCCGGGCTCGTCCATGGAAAAATAGTTCACCTGATACGTGATGTCTGCAGAAGACCAGCAAAAATGACTATGTGAGTGACACAGTCCCCCATTAAGTGCACCAGATAATGCTAATCGCTCATGCTAGCACTGCTATGACATGATAACTCTGGTGGTGCTGGTTAATATCTTGTTTTTGGTAAGAGTCAAAAGGTTTTCCAATTAATTCAAGTAAATCAAGATTTTCTGATCTTGTAGCTCACAACAAATATGGCAGATGATTTAATTAGCATGGATAAACACAGGCTAACATGTGAGAGAAAACAGGCCGAACAGAAAATGCAGTGTTCTCAGCTTTATATTTACACTAGCCATGTGAATGCACATTTCTAATTCCTAAGATAAGCCCACATCAAATCCAACACAACTAAATGACAGGGAAATATCACATGTTTACAAGTTTTCATATATAACCATTCATCTATTATCAATCCATCCATCCTTCATATCTAACAACCATCCATCAATCATATCTAACCATCCATCTATCCATCCATCCATCCATCTATCATATTTAACTGTTCACCCACAATTATCAAGTCAAGTCAGCTTTATTTATATAGCGCTTTTACAATGACGATTGTTTCAAAGCTGCTTCACAGTGTTAAAAAGGACAATATTCCAACAAATCAAATCAAACATATCTAACCATACATCCATCCATCTATCATATCCATCCATCATATCAAACCATACCTCATCTCCGTTCATCCATCCATCATATCAAACCATACCTCATCTCCGTTCATCCATTCATCATATCCATCCATCCATCCATCCATCCATCCATCCATCATATCCAACCATACATCATATCCATCCATCATTTCCAACCATCCTTCCTTCATGTTTAACCACCAATCAATCAATCCATCATATCTAACATCCATCCATCCATCCATCCATCATATCTAACTATCCATCCATCCATTCATCCATCCATCGTTTTACCAGTCCATCCATCAATCAAACATATCTAACCATCCATCCATCATATCCATCATATCCAACAATCATCCTTCATGTCTAACCATCAATGAATCCATCATATCTAACATTCATATATCATATCTAATAATCCATCTATATATCCATCCATCAATCATTTTTACCTGTCCATCCATCAATCAAAAATATCTAACCATACATTCATCCATCCATCATATCGAACCATCCATCCTTCATGTCTAACCATCAATAAATCCATCATATCCAACATCCATCCATCATATCTAACCCTCCATCATATATAATAGTTCTTCCATCCATTAATTATATCCAACCATCCATCATATCTAACCATCATCTATTTATTATATGTAAGCATAATCCATCATATCTAACCATCCATATATTATATGCAACCATAATAATATCAAACCATCTATTCATCATATATCACCATAACCTAGAGCAACGTCAGAAAAAGAATCGATCACTCACTGTAGTACTTGCAGATGTACTCAGCAATGATGTTGGAGGTGCAGAAGTTGATGATCTCATAGTTCTGGTAGAACTCGCTGAAGGACATGCCCAGGCAGTAATTAGGGAATATCAGGAAGACTTTATCCAGTATATAGGAGAGGTGTAGCAAATTGAGCTCTAGACCACAAGAATATGAGGTGTGTGAATACAAGTTCTGAAAAGCATTCTGTGCGAACAAGTGTGGACATGCGTTTCTCACCAGGTATGGTCATGATGGTGACCGCGAGGAAGGTGGCGGTGCCGCTGAGGATGTTGAAGATGGTGAGACGCGTGTAGGCTGTGGCTGCGGTGGAGAACAGGAAGCTGAGTAGGTACATGAGGGGAATCACCGCCCAGCCATACAGAAGCAGCAACAGTAGAACATACACCAGGTGGTTTTCAGCCACGAACGCTTTTACTGAAAACACTCGGAAGACCACCTGAGAAAAAAGAAGAAAAAAAAGTCAAGAATGTTAAGCTTAGTTAAACATAGACATAATTGAGAAATTGTTCTAATTCAATCCCAGAACAGGACAATGCTCAGTTTTGTTAACGGCAAAGTTTAACATGTATTAAACATTATTCCACAGACTATAATTTTGTCCCTCAAAGGCTAATCCAATACCGGTGGTTCTCTACGTTTCTGATTCCCTTGTAAAACATATGAAGGCCCACTCAAGATGGTCTTTGTCTATAAAGACTCAGAGTGGCTAAATAGATTAAATTTAACATGTACATATAATAAAAAATATTAAAAACAATATTTACTTACAATTATTAAATAAAATAATTATAAATATTTTTTTTAAAGTTGACATAAAACAATTTTGATATTTACTCACAAATGGTAATTTCTTAGAAATTTCTACCCAATAAAATTTATATATTTTTCATCAAAAATGTCCATTACTTTTGCTTTTAATGCTTTTCCAGGTCTTGAAATAAAAATGAGGAAATTAATTAAAATAAAAGTGTGTTTTTAAATGCCCTTCAACAGCTAAAATGTATGCTATCTTACATCCCCTAGCAACTGTGATGAGGCCCCCATATTAAGAACTACTGTCATAGACAGTGCATTCATACTGACCAGCATGAGCAGGCAGGGCAACAGGAAGTTGATGAGGTCCCACAGCAGGGCGGAGAACCAGAAGTTGGAGAGGTAGACCCCGCTGACCTGCTGCAAATGCTTAGACTTCACCGATCGCTCAGAGACGAGAAGCAGGGCAAAGGTGCTGGCTAATGACGCCATGCCGTACATGAGGTTTATGGCGATGGCGAAACCTGTCTGACCCCTGTAGAGACAAAAATGGGAGATCGATGAAACAACTAAACAGCTAAATGTCCCAAGTTAATTTAGGGTTCTGGGTGTGTTTAAATTGCGATGTGGACTAGTGTCTGAGAATATTAAACTGCAAAAAGACTAATATTTAAATATAATGTTTGCATGTTATACACGTTTCACCTACATATTTGTCTACTACACATACTAAAATTTATTAAAACATAACATGGAATATTATATAAAATTTTCATCCATGTTTTAATTTAAATAGCAACTCTCTGTTTTGCAACACTTTTTTTGCTAAAAATAAAAGGATGTGGTACATTTCCAGTTGATTATTTAAATTGCCTTGCATAATGCCTTGGCCCAGAGGGTGGCACTGGAGTTTGCATGTTCTCCCTGTGGCCCCAGTTTCCCCACAGTCCAAAGACATGCAGGTTAGGTGGATTGGATATGCCAAATTGTCGTAGGAGTGTGTGTGAGTGTGAATGTGTACCAGCACTCTCAGTGCTAGGTTGTGTTCGAAAGGGCATCCGACATACAACCTGTGCCAAATCAAATTGTGTGTGTGTGGCGGACCTTGCAAATGAGCGGGAATAATGCTAGGAAGATGGAAAGTTGTATGAAATATTTAGGGCATATTCCAAAAGTTGATACGTACTCAGAAAGCTGGCTCTGTGCTGTCTCAGACATGTTGCGGGGCATGGGGTAATTTCCAGTGTGGATGGAGGCATTGGGTCCTGCTAGCAGCTTGTAGAGAGCGTTGTCAACCAGCATGAGCGCTGTAGCAGAGGTGTGATAGCCCTGGTTGTTGAAGTAGCCGGTGACCTCAGCGTACCTCCTGGATCTGCCTCTGAAAGCCACGCCCACCACACAGTGCTCGTTGAAAGCTCCGCCCTCCCTCTTGGCATTATATAGTACGTACTCTGAAAAATCTGAACAGACAAACGTTAGGATGTTGTCAAGGCAGCTACCAAGCATCACACTAGCTAGCATATTAGGACCAGCGTTACCTGTAATATTAGTGGCAGGAATGGCTTTCTGGGAAGGCAGCTGCGTGGCATAGATCTCAGCCAGAGCTGCAGCCAACGGCCCAGCGTTAGCCTCCAAGGCCACGGGTACATGGGTAGGGCCGTATTGCTTTAGTGCCAGACGGAGCTGGGGTGAGTTATGGCTGCCAGGCATGGTGCGGGCCACCACCAGAGCCACCACGGTGAAAATGAGCGGCACCAGAAACTGAGCCACAATCACTTTCCAGTTGCGCCAGCTGTAGAGTGCTCTCTTCAGGAACATGGCGTAAAACTGCTGCATATAGAGTCTGGCCTGAGGATAAAATCATGCAGAAAACAATAAAACATTTAAAACATTAAAGGCAAAAATACTTAAAAGAGAGAATCACTAGACTGTCTATCTATCTATCTATCTATCTATCTATCTATCTATCTATCTATCTATCTATCTATCTATCTATCTATCTATCTATCTATCTATCTATCTATCTATCTATCTATCTATCCATCTATCCATCCATCCATCCACCCACCCATCCATCCATCCATCCATCCATCCATCCATCCATCCATCCATATCTTTTTATATGTAGAGATTTCTGTTCTTTTGCTTTTGAACTTTCTATTCATCAAAGAATCCTAAAAAAGTATTAATTTTATGAAAATATGAAGCAGCACAACTGTATTCAACATTGATAATAATCAAAAATGTTTCTTGAGCATCAAATCATCATATTCGATTGATTTCTGGAGGAATCATGTGACTGAAGTAAAATTTAAATTCTGCTTAAACATTTAAACAAAAAATACACCACAAAAGTCATACACCCAGAGGAAGTAACATTGTTTGGATCAAACGATATCAAAGCTATTGCATGATAAATGATTACACATAAATGTATTGGGTCATTTATGGGAAATTTAAGACTATCAAAAAACACAAAACAGCTAATCACCACTGAAAAATATCTTTAGACTAAATATACAACCAAGTACCCAGGCTAGCTTTTTTTTTTTACACCGTTTGAAATAATTAAACTATTTTATTTGATGTTGATGCTAAAAAAATAAATCAGGGTAATAAACTAATGTAATAGTAATGTAAAAGTATAATAAAACGTCCCAAACTGTATAAAATAAAAACAAAAATAAAACCGCCTGAGATTAACTACATTTTCTGAAGCACCTCCTTGAACTTGAGCTGACAAATGAAACACTTCTTTTTTTTCTTTATCATCAAGTCGTATTTCGATATTTGTGAGCAAAAAAGCTGGAAAATGCACAGCGGGATCTAGATGGGGTGTAGGTATGCCTTTATTTAGGTGTAGAGTTGGACTTATGATGGTGTGAGTGATACAAAAGTCACTGACAGATGATTGCATGGCTGTTGCTATGTGATGGCTAGGATGTTCAAGGGTCGTTGCAAGGTATTGGCCAAAATCCATGTGTCTATAATATTCTGACTTGGGTTTCTCATTCAGTGTTAGTTAACAGTATTAATGTCTGCTTACAAAAAGTAATATCACCTCATTTATAAAAGCACAGTTAGTTTTCGAAGCGCTAAAAACACTGACCCCGGTGTTCAGTTTGATATTCGAGCAGTCCTCTGAGATCATAGTGCCGCTGTCAGTGAAATCCGTCACGTCAGTCATGCCGCTGATGCTGCTGGAGTCGTCCATGGTCCAGTCATGTGACCGCCGTTCATGCTGGTACTGTAGAGCCGGAAGCTGGATGGCCTGAATATCAAGACTGGAGTCCACGAGCTTCCCGACCCTGAGAGTTTAAGCACGTCAAAGATGAAAAAAAAACATGAGGATTTGCATGAAATTGGCTATTACAGTAGGCCGGCCATTGTATGCGCCTACACAAAAATGGTTTTAAAAAACATAGAAGGGTTCAGAGAAATGATGCTGAAGAGGAGAAAGCACTGATGTCACCGCAACCTGTCACTCCAAACCCTGTCCTACAGCTAATGGCTTCTGCTTTTATGAAAAATGTTTTCAGGATGAACAAATGTGGAGCATTTGTGTAAAAAAAAAAATGACACCAGAGATTTCTGCAGGCCTGCAATTTAGTTCTGTAAAACCCCAGTTCTCAGTTCCCTGTGAGGTTAAAAAGTCCTGCAAATCAATTCTTTGAAATGAATCAGTCCACATATCCACTTCAGCGATTTTATTTTAAGTTGCTAACATGCTCACAGAGATCCTCTCTCATGTTAAAAGCATTCAGATGTCTGTGGCATGAATTCAGAGTGGAAGCTCAGTGTTAAAATCAGGGAACATGCTGTTTACAAAATGGTTATTTAAACAATCAATTTTCTTCCACATCCGTTTCACATTTACATCTACAGTGTTGTTACCATTAATTAAAAATAATGTTCTTTTTTGTTCAGCTGAAATAAAATATAAATATTAGATGAACAATTTGAAATGGACTTGGCAAATAATGTCAATAAATAAGCGGAAATAAATGACAGACTGCATAAAAAAAATTAAAGCTATATAAATATTGGGGGGGGGGGGGGGTGAAATGCTGTTTCATGCATACTGATCTTTTTACACTGTTAAAGACTTGGATTCCCATCCTAAACATAGACAAAGTTTCAAAAACTAATGTTGGACGTTTGATGGAGTATTTCTGTGTCAAAAATACTCCTTCCGGTGTCTCACAAGTTTCGGAGAGTTTTTTTCGAGTATGGGTCCGCTTGACATCGATAGAGCGGAAGGTCCTTGTATGGGCCGTACGGGCTCTACTCCCGGTAGGGTGCGCGCGCGTGACTAGAGCGAGAGAGAGGAAATGCACGCCCATTAACACTCGAGCCGCGCTCCACTTCATTCCTATGGGTGACATCAAGCGACTTCAACGCTTCAGCACAGCATTCGGGAAGGCAGCGCTGCATTTGAACCGATTTGAACGCAGAAATGACGGGAAGCTTCACAACATCGCGGATTTCCACGGTCACTGATGTCAGGACTTCACCAAATCATACCAAAGAAGTGTGTTTTTGACGGAGCGGTCCCAGCGATAAAGGTTCGGTCCTGCTTTGGAAGCAGCCGGTGAGTAAAACTGCTTCAAATGTCTCTGCTGTTGGCTATCGTCGCGTGAGTAAACATCAGTAAACGACACGATCACGTGCTTCGTCATTCAAATGCGCTAACAGACTCCATTGCTATGTATAACGTTACACTAGTCTGACGTGCAAAACCGTTTTGCTCGCTACTGCTAAGGTTTAGTCGCATACAATAGTCCATAAACCGAATCATGTCCTCATAAACTGCGAGTAAACACACACAAATGTTGACAGGCCACTAAATACAGTCCATACCACAGAGACGGACGTCCTGCTGTTGCCGTTTATCCTGTTCAATTTATTTCAGCCTCAGATTTGATTCTGGATCATATATCTATTAGCTGAGATAGCGATGGGTTTCTCCACGCTTGAGGACGTCACCGCTTTGTTCGCGATCGTCATTCTTTAGCTCCGCCCACACGATAAGCCTCCAGCCGCTCGTTTTTTTCCGGAAAGACTCGGTACAGCCTATATTTCTTTTATAAATATAATAAAACTAAAGACTTTTCGGAGATATGAAGGATGCAATACTACTCTATAGGTACTACAGATTGACATGAGATTGACTGAAACTGAGTGTTTCACCCCCCCCTTTAAAATGAACCAAAAACTAAAAAAGAACAAAAATCACAATGAAATTAAACTAAAAATTAAATATACAACAGAAAATATATAAAATAATTCAAACTATTAATAAAAATAACCCTAAAATTACTGCGAAGCAGCAACTGGGGGAAAAATACTATACATATGTGTACCCTATAATTCAGCATGGAAAAACAGGTTTATAGAATATTATATTTTATATATTAAGAATGTGAAATGAAAAAGACGGGGTTCACCATTTTGTACACACTATAAATGCAACAATGATTTAAAAAACATGCCTGAATAAAATAGGAGCTTTTTCTGCAGAGATTTTATCAACAGGAGACTTTTCAGTCAGCTATAAAGCAATCAGCATTCAAGCGTACAAAAATCATGATCTGTACTATCTGTGTGTGTGTGTGTGTGTGTGTGGGTCTTGTGGTCAAATACCTGAGAAAAACCTCCTCCATGGTGGTAACAGACGCCCCATAGCTGGCGATGCCTAGCTCGTCCCGATTCATCTCCAGCTCAGCAAACAGCAGCTCAAACCTGCAGAGAAACACCAGATCTGAGCGCAGTGCAAACTCAAAACTTAATGGACGGGAAAATCAACAAGTGCTGAAACTACGGAGCGCGGAAACTTCAGTGAAATCCATACAGATCCATTCATTTTTTTATTGAATTTTTTATCAGTTGTAATGCATTATGTCACTCGAAACTTTTAGGATGCACCACAAAAACAGATAATGAAATTGATGAAGTTATTTTTGCGAGCTCAATTATCGTTTTAACACACTATCCTTTTCGGAGCTTTTTGGAAACTGCTGGTCATCATCCAAATTCTGCATTATTTTATTTTAGTAGTATTTATTATAGCATAATTTTAGTACAATTGTGATGCTATTATAGTTTTTTGTAATATTTTGAATTGGATATTATTTTTAAAAGTTCTCATTTTAGTTTTCGTTAAAGTTTTAGTATATTTGTGTTTATGTCATTATTTATTTATTTATTTCAAATATCTCTATAGTTGTTATTAAGTTTTAGTTATTTAAAAAAAAACTAAAAGCAAATTAGAAATGTTTCCTTGGCAACCAGATGCAATGTATCATTTTATTTCACTTAATGGTTTAGTTTTACTTTATGATAATAACCCTGGTTACATGAAAAAAAAATTACATTCAGGAACATTGAGGATAATTGAAGATAATTGAAAATTATATAATTTTCCTTTGGGGGTGAACAGTTTCTTTTACGAAGTGTTTTTAGGATGTTTTTTTATATTCGAGGGTCGCTGAGGAGATGGGCACGTGTCTGATGAACAGAGAAGACCCATTTTTTTTTTTTTTTAGTGAAGGTCTCGAAACAACAATCAATGGGTAAATTTAGTCCGTCTGTTGCTACGGCAGCTCACAAGAATCAGAACTGAAGACTATACATCCAAATACTTTTTTCATCATTCATTGCCTCTTACAAGTACCACCTGAGTTTGTGCAATCAAGGTTATTGATTAAAAGGCAATGATGATGAGGACCTTAATTGTTGTATTCCTGTTAAATAACCTCTTCAAATCAGATGTTAGAAGGGTTTCAGCAGAATTTCAAACAGCAGCATACTAACATACTGTGCATGCTATTTTTGTAGTAGAAAGTTCAAGGTATGTAAACTTCTATTTGCATTGATGACCTAATACTTTGGCCAAAATGTGTAGTACACAACCAGAGCATGCCACATTAAATATGCCATATACAGAGACACAAATCAGAAAATGCAAAAACTAAGCAAAAAAAAAAATATGATGTCTAAAATAATAAATGGCATGCCACTTGCTGCATTACCCATGCAAAATAATGAGGTCATGATGTAATGACAATGTAGCAAACTAGTGTTTGAAATGCATTGCAAACAGCATTCATTTTCACACGCTACTTTAAAAATAGTGCACAGTACACTATGCATGCAGTAATATGTGCTGGTTGTGAGTGTTGTCTTACCGGCTGGTGCTCTCTTTGGGCAGTATGTACGAGAGTTCAGCGCCTGCACTGCTTTCTAGAGTGGCATCAGGCACATACATGTGGACTAGACGGGTTATCTCAGACACGTTACAAAATGCGTCTTTTACGATAACCATGTGGTAACCAGCACCTGAGAGGGGTACAAGATAAAATTATAGAAATATAATACAATGTTTTTATACAATAGTTTTTATATTTTATGTCAAAAAAGCAAAACAAAAAACAATACAATACTATTATTAATTTTTTTTGGCAGTTTCACACCTGGCTCATTTGGAGTGTTTGTTTCTGAACCTGTTGCTTTTTTTCCATTAGTTTAGGCATAAACAGTATATTGCCAAAAGTTTTGGAACTTTAAGGACATCCCATTCTTAAACTGTATGGTTTAATTTAGAGTTGGCCCACCCTATGCAGTTATAACAGCAACTGGAAAGGCTTTCCACAAGGTTTAGGAGTGTGTTTATGGGAATTTTTGACTACTCTTCCAGAAGCGCATTTGTGAGGCCTGGCTCACAGTCTCCGCTCTAATTCATCCCAAAGGCCAGTCAAGTTCCTCCACACCAAACTCACTCATCTGTGTCTTTATGTACCTTGCTTTGTGCACTGGCCATGTTGCTATGGTCATATTGGAACAGGAAGGGGCCATCCCCAAACTGTTCCCACAAATTTGGGAGCATGAAATTGTCCAACATGTACTGGTATGCTGAAGCATTAAGAGTTCCTTTCACTGGAACTAAGGGGCCAAGCCCAACCCCTGAAAAAACACAAAATACACCATAACCCTCCCCCCCACCAAACTTGGCCCAATGCAGTCACGCTAGTACTGTTCTCCTGGTTACTGCCAAACCAAGATAGAGATGCATGATTGGTCACTCCAGAGTACATGTCTCCACTGCTCTGGAGTCCAGTGGCGGTGTGCTTTACACCACTGTATCCAATGCTTTGCATTGCACCTGGTGATATAAGGCTTGGATGCAGCTGCCTGGTCATGGAAACCCATTCCATGAAGCTCTATACGCACTGTTCTTGAGCTAATCGGAAGGCCACATGAAGTTTGGAGGTCTTCTGCTCACTTTGCACCTCAGCATGTTCTGACCCCGCTCTGTGATTTTACGTGGCCTACCGCTTTGTGGCTGAGTTGTTGTTGTTCCCAATTGCTTCACCTTTTTTTATTATATCACTAACAGTTGACAGTGGAATATTTAGTAGTGTGGAAATTTCATGAATGGACTTATTGCACATGTGATCACATATCACGGTACCACGCTTGAATTCACTGAGCTCCTGAGAGCGACCCATTCTTTCACAAATGTTTGTAGAAGTGCCTGCATGCCTTGGTTCTTGATTGTATACACATGTGGCCATGGAACTGATTGGAACACCTGAATTCAATGATTTGGAGGGGTGTCCTAATACTTCTGGCAATATAGTGCATGAACACGGCAATCAAGCTCAAACCCAAATCAAAACAATCTCTTTGAGATCGCCTGAACGAGGTGGAAACAAACTCTGGAGCAGTTTGGTTGAGGTGAAAAAGCAATCCGACCCAATGTCCCGTTTTAAACTTAAATATATATTTAATTTTAAATTCCAGTATATCATTTCTCAGTCAGAGCGGGAATGACAGTGTTTAAGTGTCATGAACGCTACAGATAAAGCCATAATAAGCTTGCAGAGAGAGCTTGTCAATATATCTTGATGGATGATGCACAGGAAACCCTGTCCAATAAGGGTACAGCTTTACTCACATGTGACTTGCATTAACACATTTTGGTACACTTCTAAACGTTGCCTTGTGAAAGTGAACCAAACCAAGATGAAAATGCAACATTGTAACAAATTAACTCCCTGTTTCAGAACAAAGCAAACGATCTACAGGTCTGAAAACGTCCTGAGACTTAGACTATAGGTAGAAGCAAAGTCCTTACTGGAGCAAGTTGGTTCATGTGACTGCAATATTGAAAACACAACTTTACTATAGGCACCATATTGAACTTTGCAAATGTCTGTTTATAATTTTTCTTCTTTTTGTTCTTCTCATGATCTTGCCAGTGTCTCACCATATTTGTTCTTGAGGAAGAGTGGCGAGCCGCAGCACTGGAGCTCTCCACTAGCCATGATGGCGATACGATCTCCCAGCAGGTCAGCTTCGTCCATGAAGTGTGTGGTTAGCAGGATGGTGCGGCCATGTTTCTCGCCTTGCAGAAGGTCCCAGGTGGCCCGTCGGGCTGAGGGGTCCATCCCTGAGGTGGGCTCATCCAGCATCACCACCTACAGGGAAACAATGGGTTTTGTTAGCATTTGCGTAGCTAACATTAATGGAAAACATCTAACTAGCATTAAAACAACCTGGATAAACATGAAAATTAATTTAAAATATGAACACAAATAAATAAATCCAACACAAAAAGAATCTGCTAAACATCAAATTGACTGTGAATACAGCTCCAGTGGCTTTAACAAAGTTTCCATTGTCTGACCTTTGAGTCTCCAATTAAAGCAATGCCGATGGAAAGCTTCCTCTTCATCCCACCAGAGAGTGTCTTTGATCGTGCATTACACTTATCCTCCAAATTAAGGATCCGAAGGATGCGGTCGACCTCATCGGGGATCTTTTCACGAGGGTAACCCTTCAGCTGAAGAGAAGAAACAAGCTATGTAAAGATCCACCTCAATGTTGAATAGATGTTGAACAGTCGGTTCCAGAGGTAAAAATACCATTCATTTACTCTGAAGGGAAATTGATTTTTAACAATAACTTATAAACCATTAAAAACTGACCTACTATAAGACTAAGTTATGAGGTTAATTAATGGTTATAAGCCATCAACCATCATCATATTTTTTTAAATAATCATGTTTAATAGTGGAATTCCTGTTGAAAACTACATTACCCATGATTCTGTAAAGAAATCCATTTAGCAAAAATCACTAAAAGAACTACGCCCACTACCATGAAGCACTGCTCTTAACAAACCATAATATTTGTGTATATATGTATATTTTGCAATAAATGTAATATATATATATACGGTCTATGTGTATATATTACATCACAAACTAACTTGTAACCAATCATGTCAATGTGCAGACAGGCTTTAGCATATCATTAACTATTGCTGTGAAGCAAGGGAGTCTCAAGAGAAGCCAGGTTATCCTTTTTCTATTTTTATGGTGATATGAAAAATCAGGTACATTTGGCACTACAGTGGGTGAATTGAGTATATGATGCATATTACGATGTTAAAATGAAAGATATGCAGGATACTAATTTTTTTAAGGCAGACTAAGATGGCGAATGGAAACATGGTTTGTGTAACATTAGCAACACATTATTATCTGTTTGATAACGCAGTCAAGCGAAAGGCTAATCATATCAATTAACGTTATGTGTCTGTAGTTGTAAAAAGTGACACATAAAAAGCATTACCATGCTGATACATTGAAACCGAGCCAGTATAATTCACTCTTCCACTTCTTCTGAATCGGTGTCTGGTTCAAACATATATGGCTGAATTAAACCAGTATTTCCAGTAGCTTTTACTACAGTAAAGTTGAGCAAGTCTATCAGGTATTCTGAGCTCATGTGATTGAGTGGAGGCAAGCCTCATTTGCATATTCATGGTCGATGTATACTAAATTAAGCAAGGGAGTAGAATTACTTTACATTTTTACAAAGCATTATTATTACAGGTGATTTTTTTCTTTATATGTAATTTTTGTGGTCAAAGATGAGTTTTAAGTGATACAATTATTGACAATAGGGGAAGTTAATTATTTTTTTATTTTTTTAAAGGGCATAAAAATGTATAATATACATGGAGTTAGGTAATTTGTAGACATCCTTGAGTGATCTGTGTCTACCTGTGTGTAGAAGAGCAGGTGTTCTCGGACGGTAAGGTTGTCGAAGAGCACGTCGTGCTGCGGACAAAGACCCAGGCTGCGGCGGATCAGAGCCATATCCTGACATATGTCATAACCATTAATGTAAGCACGGCCACTGCTGGGCGGGAAAAGGCCTGGGAATGAAGAACAAACAGAATTCAAATGGTGTAAAGAAGCGATAAACCCTGACTGACCCCCATTATCACTGTTTATTGCAGGTAGAAGCCGAATCAAGCTGCTAGCCATTAGCGATAACACTTAGCTTGTCTAAGCAAGCATTACTGTGTGTGACCAGAGGGTTTTATTAGCTGCATATGTGGATGTAAAGACTTCTGTAAGTCGCTCTGAATAAGAACATTTGCTTAAATGCCATACATATAAAAGATTGTCAAGCTACCAGCTAATTTTAAGGTATAAAAAATACAAAAATATACACCAGCTTGTAGCTATAAGTTACTGTGAAAAACTTTGAAGGTATTAAAGGAGGCAATATGTTATAAAAAATAAACAACTTATAATAAGATTATATACAGTGTTGTGAAATTATTTTCTTGCTATCTACAAGCTAAGCATACATTTAATGTAAATTAAAAGCTTAACTAGCTTGTAGCTAAACAAGCTGCAAACAAAGTATCAAAATATGAAGGTATTTGAGGGGACAATATAATTTTAAAAATATAACTTATAATCAGATATAGTGTTGTGAAGCTATTTTTAAACTAATCATAGTTTAAAGGTAAATTAAAAGCTAGACTAACTTGTAGATATACAAGCTGCTAGCAAAAAATAGTTACACTGTGATATTTTTAAAGCAGCGATTGTTTTTAGAATAATTTTTTTAGAAAAATAGATCTTATAATCTGTTTAAAGTGTTGCAAAGATATTTGCAATCTCGCTACAAGCTAATCATAATTTAAAAAAGTTAAATAGTCAAACTAGTTAGCTACTTTTTGTTAGTAGTTTGAACATTTTTCAATTTAACAGGACAAAATCATTTAAATTAGTATCGTTGTATGAATGATTTAGTTAAAACTATTAATTTAACTGGGCGTTCCAAGGATGTTCCTTTAATTAGCATGTTCCAAGAACACAATACAGACATGATTCAAATTAATCATTTATTGAACCAGTTCATTTAAATTAACCCCTCAAATGAACTCATGTACTAAAAAGAAATCACCTTCCCTGACAGGGACAGTAATCACACTGCTTAAAAACTTCACTACAGTACATTAAAGCGCTCACCTGTCAGCATTGATAGTGTGGTTGTCTTGCCTGCTCCGTTGTGACCGAGCAGGACAGTGATCTGGCTTTCGAACATGTTGAGCGTTAAATCCCTCACCGCCTCCTTGGTCTTATTGCCCACTTTGAACACCTGTGACAGAATGATCCACATGTTTATCTTCTCCAACAGTTTCTAGAGGAAATCCATGTCTCTGTCACACTGACCTTGCACACACACAAAGTCTACCATCTGTCCCCTATGAATTTAATAATATTAATGCAAAACACGGATACCTTAGCTAAATGTTTGATCTTGACCCCCGAGACCAGTCCAGCTGGCTCCTCTTCAATAAATTCTCCCTTCGTCGCCTTCTCGGCTTCCTCGTCATCCTCCTTCTCCTTCAGAAAAGCCACACGAGGGCTGCTGCACCAGTATGAGGGCTGAGGGCAGATCAGGAGGTGAAATATTAGACAACCATTTTTTTCCTCCTTAAATTTAATGAAAGCGTTTTATTTTTTATTTAAGGACCCGCTGGGACTTTTTGTTATTCACACACATGCTCCTAAATACGTCACACACATCGAATGCATTGCAAGTGAAATGTTCACACTGTTGAGCCCTGATAAGAGGCCTCTAAAAGTTTATTCACAAAGCTTTCTCTCATAAACAAGTGCCAATGTCAACATTATCATATGTCCAAAGGTGCGGTCGTATTTGTCACGTTTTGGCTAAATTTGGTGGGCAAAAATGTCCACTGTCTATTAATAGTGTAGCAATGTATGAAGCACAGCTCACACAGGAGTCATTTTCAAACAAGAAGCTTTCTGACGGTCGATATGGCAAATTCACTTGCCCAAAATCTCTCAAAGTAAAATACCTGATTACCTTGATTCATACTGAAAGGACTGGCTCCAACCATGAAAATTCATTGAACAATGGTAAATGTGACTTTTTTCACCCATTTTATTGCAAATTGTAAAGCTGCCCTGCTGAAAAACACTTTTAAACCAGTTTAACCAAAAAAGTTTAAATCAGCTAGTGGCTAGTTCTCCTAGCCAGACCAAACTAGTCTTTATATGGTTGAAATGTTCCCAAAACACCTCTAAACTATAAACAATATAATGAAATCCCATGGGCCCTATTTTAATGATCTGAACACATGGTCTGAAACCCACGGCACAAGGGCACTTAGTTCGAATCCACTTTCGCTAGTTTAACGACAGAAAAAAAACGGTCAGCACACCAGGCGCATGCTCCAAAAGGGTTGAACCTAGATCTCTTAATAAGTCATGGATGTGTTTTGTGCACAATGTGCAATAAACCAATCAGAGTCTCATCTCCCTTTAAAAGCCAGTTGCGCTTGCACCATGGTGGATTCGCTATTTACATGGCGGAATTTGTGAGCGGAAAAACTGAATGCTTCTGCAGAGAGGAATCCTTTTCTTTTGACTTTAGACCAGGTTTTTGTTGGTCAGTGTCACACTTTCAGTTGCCTCAAAAAAGCAACGCACCAACACACCTCGGTGTCAGACCAGCACACTCATGGGGGAATCAGATGGGTGCAGTGCATTTGATATTTAAACAACGTGGTGCTATGAAAACTGCATCGGGCTGAAACTAGCGAAAAAAACAAATAACACTTGCGTCACATAGCACTGGGTGTATGATAGGGCCAATGGCTTTTCCATTTGCTTGTGATTCATTAAGATTTTTTTTTTTTTTTTTTTACAATTTAAACCTAATAAAATATACAAACATCATGACTAGAAAAATTAGCAAAAATGCCAATGGATTCATAATTGTATTTATTTTAATATTTTTAAATATACTTTCTTATATATGCATCTTTATATATGCAGAATAAAATAAATATTGGTTAAAAACTAAACTGCACTAATATGCATTAATTCATGCTTAACTAATGCACAGATAATCATGTATTACTAATGGCGAACTAACCCATTTATTAACTATTACTGCATCAGCAACTAATGAAGATTCTACATGATTAATAGATTAAGTAATCATTAAATTGTCATTATTTAAATGCGTCATAATGTATTAATTCTGTAATAACATATTATATTAACTAATAATGTAAATTCATGTGTTAATTACCACAATGGGTCAAAGCCATGCATTTCAACTTCCAGTTGTCTGCTTTAATTAATCATGAGCAAATGATTTACAATAGTATCATTATGTTATGACTTTATTTGTTGGGGGACATGATAAGATTTGCATATTTAATGAGCATGTGCTCCCCTGTCAGTTCACGTAAGGGAGGGATTGTTTTGAAAGTGGCCGGAATAATTCTCTGACAGGATATTTATCAAACAAACACAGTGATCTATCTCTCATCCACCTGTGATTTATTTTTTTCTTTATTATAACTTGGCCCATCCGATCGGTGGATACAAACGTGGACCACACACACACGCACACAAGCTCTTCAAACACAACGGAGATAAAGAAATTAATTTAATGTTATTTCACTATTTGAGATTCACCGGCCTGCCGACGGGCTTCCGTTTTGGTAGCCCGTCTGAAAAACACAGCCCTGGGATGTTGGGCTTTGCGAGCCCTGGGAGTCTGATCTCGAATCGCAATGAACCAACAAATAAGGGATTCCCCAGCCTGTGACAGCGCGCTAAGGTAGGTTCTATTAAAAACACCTACACATAATCAGTACGATCTGTAGCAATCCAATACTATCAAATAAAACATGTTTCACTCACATAAGTGTGTTGCACCATTCCTGTCGTATCCATTATAGAAGGCACAGCATTGTGTTTTAATCTCAAAATGTCTGCAAATCCAGGGTCGACCTGTGTCTTGTTTACAAACGATTATCTTGCTATCTTTGGCGTGTTTATCAGTTTAGCTCCACGAATCAGTGGGCGGAGCTACAGAAGCAGCACACACATCTCTCTGCAGAGGCGGTGTTTCACCCTCCTAATACGTCATTGATTTAAGAGCCTCGTTTTCTGGGCCTGGTGTCTATAAAAGCTTTTCTTTGACTAACAAGGAAGCTTTCAGCTCTGAAACTTACAGGATATTCTTATATTACCATGACCTTTTATATATCCAAGGCTCAAGGGAAAGCTAATTTCTCAATTTATCACCCCTTTAAGATGTTTATCATCAGCAGGTTGATAAGCATATATGTTTTACAAGGTGCAAAATTTAAGGTGATATTCTTCACGTCTGTGTGGGAGTTCAAAAGTGGCAAAACTCAATTCCCTAGCATGATCAATTGAAATAGAGACGTTTGCGTTAGAAAACAACTAAAAACATTAAGTAACTAATAACGTTTAAGAAATACTTGTAAAATCATACATCTGTGAAAACATTTATAGGATAGCTCAAAAAACAGGTCATCTATGTGTGATGCAGTGGTTACACTGGTTTCCGACAGCAACTGTATTACACTAAAGCATAACGTGCTAGACATCCAGACCCCACTGAGTCAAAGGTGTGACCCAGGAGGCCATTGTTTCAGATCCCTTTCGCTGGGGTATTTATTACCGGCCCGTTGATAAACCAGTCTGCAGACATAAGCCCTGACGCAGCGGGTGCCCTACATATACAATAGCTCTGCGCTAACTGAGTCGCTGTTCTTCATACCCTCCCTCTTCACACCCAGCAGTAAATCCTGTATGTCAGGAGATAAGGTTGTGCATGCACTTCCTGGCCATCTTGATGACATAAGTAAGGTTTCCTGTCTTTCAAGGGGCCATTAGGAAGGCGCTTCAGTTACGCACATGCTGGTTTCACTCTCTCTCAGTTTAAAGACTTCCCATGGGTGAACCGCTAACCTCTGCAACAGGTTCACAAGGCCGAAATAAGCTGTTTTGACGAAAGTTTCGTAAGACTGCTAAACCATGTGATGAGCACAAGGATGTTTGACGATTGAGGAAATAACCAATGCACTCAAACGGAAAACTGTAATGGTCAAAAACACTGAGCATAGCTAGACTTTTGACTGCACACTTAAAGGCCCACTGAAATCAAAATTGAAGTTTTTTAGCTTTTAGTATGACAGTGTCAGCCTTAAAGTTATGAATAAGCTGGTGTGCTCCAAAACAATGACAAACTTCGCATTTAGGAGATATAAGCATTCAAAACTTACAGTCTCTCACTTCCGTTAAAGAGTTACTTCACTGCTTTTTCATATTAAACTGTTATTCCCTTAACTAAGACGAGTTGATACATACCTCTCTTGTTTCAGTGCGTGCACTTAATCGCTCTGACGTGCGGTGACGATCTGATAGCATTTAGCTTAGCCCACTAAGCCCAGTTCATTCACTATGGTACCAAACCGAGATCAAGTTAGAAGCGACCAAACACCTCCACGTTTCCCCTATTTAAATACAGTTACAAGAATAGTTGAACGATCAAGTATGGTGACACAAAATAAAACGTGGCACTTTTCTAAGCGGATTAAAAAGGAGAACTATAATGTCTGGCGGAAAAGCACTTCTGAGAGTACTTCGACTCGGCGCAGTAGGGAGATGTGAGGGAGGGTGTTTCAGCCGGAACTTTTTACTGCACCGAGTTGAAGTATTCTCAGAAGTGCTATTCCGCCATACATTATACTGTAGTTCTCCTTTTAAACCCACTTAGAAAAGCGCCACGTTTCATAGTGAATGAACTGGGCTTAGTGTGCTAAGCGCTTTCAAAATGTCACCGCGCGTCAGAGTGATTAATTGCATGCACTGAGACGAGAGAGGTATGTATGATGCTTGGAGATTATGCTGATAAAAGGTTAGAGGAAATTGGCTTTACCAACAAAAAAAAAGGCTCAAACTGACACTGTGTATTAACGAAACGCTATTGGCTGCTCAGGGGAAATCAAATCAACACATTGAATGATGCGACGCGTTTCAAGGCACTTCAGCAGGCCTTTAAAAAAATGTTCTTGGTGCCGATATCCTCGTGGGCAGCACCGACATTTAGGGCTCTTGTGCTTCGGGGGACCCGGGTTCAAGTCCCGGCTCATGGACCTTTCCCTTTCTTTGTGTTTTTAAAATAAACCAAAGTCTTATGGGTTTAAAACAACATGAGGGTGAGTAAATGATAGAATTTTCATTTTTGGGTAAAATATCCCTTTAAGAACATTTCAAGAATTTCACTTGAACATTCTTATAAACTTCTTAGAATTTTCATAAGAGGATTTTTGTGACTGTGGCCTCTGGTCTTATAGTGACCAAAAATATGGCTACAGACAATGGGCCTCATTCATTAAACATTTTAAAAAAAATATGAGAACAAATTCAGAGTAATTTGTGCATAAAATGGACCTGTATGGAAACTCTTCTCTGGATTCACGGATGACATGGATTCATAGTTAATGTGTATAGTAATGAATTCCAAACATTCGTAAACAGGGCGCATGTGCACGCTCATTCATAATTAGCATAATACCCACCCATGAGTGACAACAACTCAAATGACATGTCCAGGAACGCTGTGGAATCTTCTGGATTAACTTCTCACATTTGTCTCCAGTATATTGCATACATGCTAAAGAGACTAATTGGACATATGCCTAGCAATAAATATATTCAATTATTGTGTGTCCACCAAAGCATTTTAGTCAGGTAGAACACCTGGTGCTCTTCTAAAAACGTCCAGCTGGTGGTGGTTAAAAGCCAACTAAGAGCAGCACTTTTCCAGAGATACTTTGGTTGCTATGATACAGAATGTCCATATACTACATATAAATGCAGTAACCAGCGATATTAAAGGGATAGTTTACAGAAAAATCAAAATTCTGTCATTAATTACTCACCCTTATGTTGTCCAAATCCTATTTTTTATGAAACGTCAAGAATACTTTTTGTGCACAAAAAACAAAAATAATGACTTTATTCAACAACTTTATTGTAGCCTGTGTCAGTCTCCTACACTGCACTGTATTTACAATGTAAAATGCGATTGGCACAGGCTAAAACAAAATTGTTGAATAAAGTTGTTGTTTTTTGAGCACAAAAAGTGTTCTTGTCACTTCATAAAATTAAGGTTGAACCACTGCAGTCATTTGGACTATTTTTAACAATGTTTTCCCTACCTTTCTGGGCCTTGAAAATGTAATTAAATAGCTGTCTATGGGGGATCAGAGAGCTCTCAGATATCAAAAATATCTTCATTTGTGTTCCGAAGATAAACCAAGATGATGAACAACATGAGGATGAGTAATTATTATATTTTTAAATATAAATGTTAAATATTATATAATTATTATAGGAATATAAAATATTTAATTTTGGGTGAACTATCCTATCCCTATAACTATTAACATTGTTTTTCAGTCATTGTACAAGTAGGATGATTTGTCAGTGTAGCATTTTTCCCACCCTTCCTTCACCGTGACGAGCGCTGTGTTTTACCCAAAGTTGAACAGAAAAATAAAGACAGGGAACATCAACTCGTGCATTATTATTATGGTATAATATCATCAGTTTGTCTAAATTATAACAGAATGTTCAAATATTTTACCCACAAGTGGTAGAGAGCAGGAGCACATTTTTTTTTCACAACAACTATCATTTTCAATTTACAAACATGTTCGTGAATCCCACAATTTACATCAGAATGGCTTTACGAACAATTTAAACTTAAATTCATTCTGCTCATGTTTTATGAATGAGGCATGCAGAAATACATACCAGAATGAAGAAGTACCACGGAAGAGGGACTCCATATTCTCCTGGAAACACTGCTTCCACGTACCAGGCGACCAGACCGTACAGCACAGCGTCCAGCAGCAGCAGTCCGAGCACCTGGGCCAGGGAGAAGTCATCGTCCACCGTTACCGGATCAAACAGGTTATGCCACTGGATGCCTGTCCCTGAAGACAACGTAATACATGCCTGTCAGCTTAAGAAGCATGGCAGGACGATTAAAGCGACAGTAGTGTCAGGTTTAGTTCGACCCCTTACCTTTGCCCTCAAACATGCCGATCAGCTGGGCTCCCATTGCCATGGCCACATTGGAGATGAGGCAGGCGGAGACTTTCTGGGCGTGCGATAGCAGGTCATAGTGAGGCCACAGGAAGACGTACGGCAGGTAGCTCAGAAAGTAGAGGAAGCCGCCAGCTGCTGCGGCCACATTCGCTACCAGAGAGAATAACACTGAAATTAGGCTTTGCGTAAAATTATCACTGGAACATGTTCAAGTCATATGCACTCAAAAAGAAAGAAATTATATTTTACTTAAAGATGTTTTTTTTAAGATCTGTGAAATGTTTTGCAATGTTTTCTAACAATTGAGGACATTTCCCCTTACAAATTCTCATACCGTAAAGTGCATGATGCAAATTTTGGGGGGGTATTTCCAGATTTTTGCAATGTCTCTAAATAAAAGTACTATAAAATATTTTAAAATCACCTTGAATTAAGGCAACACAACAAATACTATCGTTACTTATAAATACTGTAATTTTTTTTTTTTTAGTTTAATTTATTTTTTAAAATAATTGAAATAGCATTTCATTATTTTACATACTGTAGAGAAATGTATATAAGCCTATAAACATTTTAAAAAGTCAATTGAAAATGTACCAAAACAATTATCTTATCTTTCCTGTCTTTTTGTGGATACCGTGATAAAATAATTTTCAGGATTCTTTGATGCATAGAACATTAGAAAGAACAGCTTTTATTTAAAAAAATAAAATAAAATAAATAAATAAAATAATAATAATTTTGTATTGATTCAGGATTCGGATCGCCAATGTCACGTGATTTCAGCAGTTTGACATGCAATCCAAATCATGAATCAATAAGCTGATTCATAACCATTTGACTCTTTATTTGAGATTTGAAAACAAACCCGGAAGAGAAGACAATGCTGAATAAAGTCGTAGTTTTTGTTATTTTTGGACTAAAATGTATTTTCGACGCTTCAAACTATTTTAATTAACCCACTGATGTCACATATGGACTACTTTGATGTTTTTATTCCCTTTCTGGACATGGACAGTATAGTGTGCATACACTTAGATACGCTCTCAGACTAAATATAAAATATCTTAAACTGTGTTCTGAAGATGGTCTTACGGGTGTGGAACGACATTAGGGTGAGTCACTAATGACATCATTTTCATTTTTGGGTGAACTATCCCTTTAAAAAGATTTGCGTGAATCTGAATCAGTGACATTTTTTGTCACATTCTCCCTCACATATACCCACCAACATGAGTTTCAGCATGTGCAACTGAAGGATGGACATGTAATGTGAATGACTTCAAACCCCTGCACTCACAAACACAGCCTTGAACATCCTTCCCTCCAACCCGCAACCAGCCACAAAAGAGTGAAATAGAGAGAGAGGTGAAGAGTAGCACTGCTGTTCAACAAATGGAAGAAAATTACACATTGGGCTATTTTTACATTCCCATCTCAAAGGGACGCATAGATGCGGAGAGCCTCTTCAGACTCAACAATATATCATTTGGGGTTTGAATGGGCCGGACAGGCAGTGTTGATTAAGATCCATTTTCAGCCTCTCTAAACCCGAAGGAGGACAAGTCTCTATGCGTTTTTGAAAAAAGGAGGTTGTTGAACCGCATAGATTAAATTTGAGACATGTGGTTTCTGTGCTGTAAGAAAAAACAGCCAATCTTGTTCTACATCACATGTTTCAGCTGTATAAAACCACAAACAATAAAACTTCTCAAATAGTGGCTGCATAAAGAGTGCTATAATTAAACAAGATCCCAATAAAATGCTCAAGTTTAATTAACCTTTAAAATAAAAATACATCATATACAGATTATTAGGAGTTTCTGCATTATTTTAATATTATTATAATTGCCCTGATAATTAAACACATTTAGCATTTGCAAAAAATGATGCCATTTTAAAAGTTGATTATTTTGAGTATTGGCTGTGATAGAATAGGTTAACTTTTTTCACATACTGTACATATTTGCAGCTCCTCTATGCCCAGTTTTTCTGAAATACACTGATTTCTACAAAACCTCTCTTTCCTAAAAGCTTAGTGCTCTGATTGGCCAGCTGACCCAGTGCGCTGTGAGTGGCCAAACACCTCAAGCATATTTCGGAAAAGTAACGCCCCTCATCATAATCATGAGCTTCAGCTCCCAAGGCTTTAAGCAAAAGAGGAGCACTAGAGTGTTAAGTAATTGTAAGCGCACAAGTTAATACTGTCATCGATTTCAGTTCAAGCCAGACTCGGATTCTGAAAATGCAGATGATCAAGTCGATCGATTCATTGGAGCCAACTTTGGACATAACCATAAGCTGAATAAGTTTTCCATTTTTTTATGCAAAATACCTTTTTGTGGTGAAATGAATGGAGGATGAATGATCTCTTACATTCAATTTATTTCAAAAATGGTAAGACTGAATTTTTTAACATAACATGCTAAATTTGCATTACGCAAATGAAACATGAACTTTATGAATAGGTAAATCTACTACTTTCAACTACTGCTGCCCCCTATTATTCGATTAACATTAGACAAGAGGAGACTTAGTCAACCAAGATTTTATTACTCGGTTAGTCACAGAAAGAAAATAAAACTCTCCACAGGAAGTCACAGGGCCCTATCAAACTTTGAACCGAAATGTTTTGGATCGCGTGTCAAACCGCCAAACTCCTGAAATCACGTGACTTTGGCGATCCGCTTTGTTTTGAAATAGGCCCATCACTATATAAGTTATTTTGTTTTTTTGCGCACAAAAACTATTCTCGTCGCTTCATAAAATGATTGTAGAGCCACTGTAGTGAGATGTGCTTTGTAACACGTCTTTAGTGCCTTTTTATGGGTCTTGAGAGAGGAAATGACATTGGTGTCAATGAAGGCCTGTCTGAGCCATCGGACTTCAACACAAATATCTTCATTTGGGTTTTGAAGATGAAAGCCAGGTGCTTGTGGTAATTTCTGTATGTCAGGCAGGAAATCCAAACATACGCCTATCATCCATTGACCTCAATTATATGGCTCATCATTCGAAACATGTACCTCTAATGTTAATGTTGTCGTGTGGAGTGTGTAAAGGCCTGGGTATGCTTCAATATCCACATTCGGACACATCTCGGGCAGTCGTGTTTGCACAGCTTTCAAAGTATACTCAACCACGGATGAGCGTGGATGGCAAAGTACAATTGTTGTGGCTCTTCTGTGGCCATGTCCCAAATGGCACTGTTTATATTCACTTTCGGTCTTGTGAACTTACAATGGCTATCGCATACCCGTGTCCGTTAAGTCGCGAGACCGTAGGGCGTCCAATTTGTAAATTTTAGGTTTCCTTTGCAATCTAGATGCACGCTCAATGCCCACTTTTCTTTCTGACACTCAAAGCGGTGTTACATCACAGCAGCGCCGACTCGTAGGAAGACCGCGATTGTTTAAGGTGCCATTTGAGACAGGGCCTGTCTCTTCGGTCTTTTTTGTGCATGCGCTGTTGTATGCGTGGGTCTCAAAACTTTGGTCTGCACACGGACTGAGTGTGAGGACGTCTGCAAACCCTCCTGATGAAAAAATTCCATCATGCGTACAGTGAAAGTATGCTCTGTGAAAGTAGGGAAGTGACAGCCAAAGTATGCTCACTCCTTTAGGCAGTTAAACTATAGTGTTTTTTATGACATGGAGGCACTGGAGCGATCACTTGCAACTTAAAAACTTCTTCCTCTATTTTCTACACCTCTTAATGACAGATTGGTTCTTGTAGTCCTCAGTTGAAAGTCGCTTTGGATAAAAGCACCTACTAAATGCATAAATGTAAATGTGCATGCCAGTGCTTTGCAGCATGCTTGATTTGTGCACAAAATAGCATTAAGTTCCCCCCCACCCCGTATACATTTAAGTTTTTTTAATAATATAAAAATGCAATTAGTCATCAAATGGCTTAAATTAACTACTACTATTCGACTAGAAGATGCAGCAAAGTGCAGCAAATGAATGTGCACAAAACTACTGATGACAAAAAAAATAGAGAGAGCGATATAGAGAGACAGAGCACATTGTGCGTTTCAGATGGAGGAGTGTTACTGCCAGACTGGAAAAATGAGTTAACGGATACCATTTACTGCAAAATCTCTCCATCAAGCAACATATAATGGCCTTTGAAAGTAAAAATACCTCAAATCAGTGCAGTTTCCATAATGAGTAAGTTGCGAACAAAACACCACTATAAAAACTGATTCAAATGGCGGGTCTGTAAACCAACGGCCATTGGACTTTATATTATTTCTTCTCATTAGGATAATAGCAGGTATACACCTCTTATTATAAGTTCACTTGAAAGCCGCCGTGCATATAAGCACCAATCAAATGCAATAAAGTCCAACCACGAGTTCTGCCTTTACTCACTAAAAGCATTTCAAGCATCAAAAAGGGTTCCCCAAGCTGGTTACCTGCTTTTAAACACAGTTTGCGGCTTTGTTTTGCAGAGAAAAGAAAGAATTATAGCAGGTAACGGACAATGGAGAGCTGATTTTCAAAAGCTTTGTGCACAAAGAGCGTAAAAGTAACAATCAGTAACTTGTTAGACAAAAATATACCGAACAAGTCCTATTTTGTGTCTTCATTCCTTCGCTCCCCGTTTCTTGATCTCTTTCCTTTTCCTATTTCACCAAAATAAGTCTGCTCGATTAAAAACTACTGCGTGGTTGTGCAGATGAGCGCTATTAATGTACACTATCATGGTCCTAGAGACAATACAGTGTGATGACTACTACGTTTTGTGATAATAAGAGTAGATGGAGAACTCACCCCTGGAGAAGAACACACTGATCATGAAGCTGAAGTTAATGGTAGAAACGGCAAACACCAGCAGGAAGAAAAACACCAGCGTGGGGTCACTGTAGGTCAACACTGATCCGTTAGGACTCACCTGATAGAAAACAAGAATTTCATATAATACATGCAAATGACTAAATAAAGTAATAACTAATAACTTTTTTTTTTTTTTTTGAATTATACATGTACATAATTATATTTGTGTTAAAGTGTTGTGTTAGTGTTTTATATTTTATTAATTATTCCTATTTCTTATCTATCATTTTTTCCTTTTCTGTTATTTTTTTACAGATAAGTTAACTACATTACTCAACAAAAACTAACAATGAAAAATACTTCTAAAGCATTCATTAATATCAGGTAACCTCATCATTTACTAAAACAAATTCAAAAGTATCTGCTAATATTATGTAATGGACCTCAGCTAACATGAACTTACAATAAACAGTTGTTATGAGAACAGTTTTATAAGCTAACATTAAAAAAGCTTAATAAACATTGTAACAAATGTACTATGCAATTTTCCGTCCACTGGAGGGCGCCTATTCAAAACAAATGCGTAGTTTGATGGTGCAAAGTGTGAGCGCAGTATCTTAGGACAAGTGGTCTTCACCTCACAGCCGGTGGAAAATAGGACTCGGGCAGAAATCACGTTCATGCATGCGGTTATTAACGTTACTGTAGTCTAAAGCAGAGCAGGACCGAGTGTTGTAGACCTGAGCATGGCTGCTGGAGCGATTGTTACACAAATACCCGCCTCGCGAACACCGGGACCTTTATTATGACGGGACGGGACACATTCGCCGGGCGCCTGCACTGATCGGCTCTTCCGGTTATGATTATGACTCTGTTTATCATATTAGATACATTTAAGTGTGTTGAAAATGATGTTATGACGTTACTCCGTGCTTTCACTTGTTCACACTGCTAAGAGTAAAGCGCTCCTGCCAAATAACATAGTGCACCTTTAAAAATAGTATATTTTAAATATTTGTTGTAATTGAAGTCCTGTATCACTAATACTAAAACTGCCGCTGATGTGTCTATGAAATATATTTTTTTAATCAATTTCAACATTTATTAGGCTTTAAAGTGAATTTAAAACAATCGTCACATAAACCCATTATAATAAATGGGCTCATCTCTACCTGTGTCATCTAACCATCTAACAGGTAGGATGTATACAGAAACTGTAAAGTTGTCAAACAGTGCAATGCATAAATTATAAATGAAATATAGATTTTTTCCTCATTAAAGCTAAAATTTGTTCTGTGATTAACACTAATGACAGACAGCATTAGTGGCTGCAGACAGGACATTCACAGACAGCGCATTCTTTGTCTTGTCGTGCTTGAAAGGTTTAAAAGCATTTGCATGAATAGGAGTGTGATCATCATTTAACGTAACGCTAACCAAAGGATGACAGAAATGGAAGCTGCGTTAAGCATGTTAAATATAAATAAAAATAGACCTTTTCAGTTAGCACCTATACAATCTGTATCAGATTCAAAAAAAAAGCAAAATGTTCAAGAAACGTTAACAAAACGAAATATAACTAGGGGGACGTGGTTTCAGTGTTTTTGTGTATCAAGTAGAACTGGTTCTCAGTTCTCAACCCTAAAGTTCACTCATCAAGGACTTCAAAAATAAACATTATAGTGGTATTTCTAGAAACACAAGGTAGCTACTTAAAGAACAGATTAGATCACCAGTGTGTCTCTGTTTACCTTGACGCAGAAGAGTACAGTGACAAAGAAGACGGAGATGGAAAGGAAGAGAAAAAACATGAGGAACCAGGCGCTCCAGTGCAACCAGTTACTGAGACCCATCATGCGCATGTACTCCTGCAAAAGACACAAGACCGTTCAAATGTTAAGTTCTTGCAACAATCAACATAATCCAGTTTCTTTCAACACAAAACAATTCTTCACCTTTAGTTTCCTCTCCTTCTCCTGGACCACAGCGCGGATGATATTCAGAGATGTGTAGGTGAAGCTGAGCACTAACAGAAGGGGCAGCTGGTTCTGGATGGCCAGGATGAAGACGTCGTAGATGAACGCTGGGAAAGGGAAACGGGAAAGCAGCACTTGCGTTTGCTTGAAGAGGACCGCCGCCATCGTGCTGTTGTAGGCCTTCATGATGGCTCGGTCCACCGCGTGCTGCACCTGCAGGAAGCCCTCGCGGTAATATCCTGTCAAGAGATGTCAAAGAGATGGATACGGTACTTAAAATGTTCCACTGGATCAAACTTATAAGGTTTTTACAGAATCAAATGAACTGAGGAGCTTTCTGTTAAAGGGATATTCTGAGTTCTCTAAAAGTTTTGTTGAAGAATTAACACAAAAATCATCAATTCCTAGTCTTCAATTATTATTATTTTTTATTAATCTGAATGCTATTAAACTTGGTGAATTTTGTCACACTTGTTCACACACTATGCGAGCACAAGAAAACAGGACTCGATTCGAAAAGACTATAAAATAGCCTAACTTGTGTTCAGGGCAATTTTTGGGGTACACTCTACAACAACAAAAAAAGGATACAAATTTGGTTTACGGTGAGACACTTACAATGAAAAATGTGGACAATCCATTATCATTAAAAGTAAAAAATGTAATTTAATCAAATAATTTAAATAAAAAACATTGTATTTTAAAGTCAATAAAAATTATTTCAGTGTGAAAAAAAGTAAAATTAGATCCAATTTCACAGCACACGCCAGACGCCACAAACAATCACCCAAAAATGGCTGTAAAAATTATAATTTAAACATTTTCAGACACACACACGCACACACCTGACTGGTCTACAGCTATGCAGCCCCATACACAACAAACTTCGACGCACTGTCTATTCTGACACCTTTCTATCAGAACCAGCATTAACTTCATTAGCAATTTGAGCTACAGCAGCTTGTCTGTTTAATCGGACCACATGAACCAGCCTTCACTCCGAGTGAGCCTTGGCCGCACATGACCCTTTCGCCAGTTCACCACTGTTCCTTCCTTTGAGAACTTTTGATAGATACTGACCACAGCAAACCGGGACATTTCACAAATGCTGCAGTTTCGGAAATTATCTGACCCAGTCGTCTAGCCATCACAATTTGGCCCTTGTCAAACTCGCTCAAATCCTTGCGCTTACCCATTTTTCTTGCTTCTAACACATTAACTTGGAGGACAAAATGTTCACTTGTTGCCTAATATATCCCACCCACTAACAAGTGCCGTGATGAAGAGATAATAAAGATATTCATAATAATGAAGTATTCACTTCACCCGTCAATCTTCACGGGTGGAGGTACATTCCACAAAAACACAGGATCATGACATTAAAACACCTTAATAGGGGGCTTCGGGATATTAGTATTTATAAGCATACGCATTATAGGTTATTATATAAGTGTAGACATCCATTCAAAACTCCTCGCTGCTCCTAATGGCTTTTCAAACCATAATGAACCTTGAAGATCAAAACACTCGCTCCGAGGTCTTTTGCAATTCCAGTACAAAGCAACTCAATGCAATTAAATGCAGATGAAAGTACGACATTGAAGATTGAAGAGTCGTGGAAGCAGAGATCAAGCTGTAATTTGCAGCACTGTGCCAAAAATAGAGGTTGACAGTCATCAAAGATTACACAGGACACTAACGCAGAGCTCATGATTAATAACAGGCGTTTTGAAGCTGTCAGCAATGCCGTAGGCCGCCGGGCAAAGGGAAGGAGAACTAATCCAAATCAGTTCCTAATCAATAGTTAGCTCCGTGATCAATCTGCTCAAAGAAGAATTCCATCACAAATTAAGTTACCGAGTGATTGGGCCATTCTTGATTACAGAGCGCTTTGTTGCTGTTAGCAATTCAACATCTATATTTTAAAGGGGTGATGAATTGAGAAATCAACTTTCCCTTGAGCTTTTGATATATAAAAGGTCATGATAATATAAGATTATCCTGTAAGTTTCAGAGCTGAAAACTAAAAAAAAAGGTTTTAAAAGACACCAGGCCCAGAAAACGATCATGAGCCTTATCCTTACGTCATCTCGCGACGAAACACACCTCTAGAGAACATGCAATTCGGTAGCCCACCGACTCATGGAGCTGATCGGCTCGCTAGACAGCAGCAATAAACGTGGAAGAAGATAGCAAGATATTGTGGAAGAACACAGTCGCTGGATAAGCTTCCTTCGGATCATAATATTAGGAATGTGTGATTATTCATTTATTTTTAATGAAGTTCCAGCTCACGTGGCGAAGACCATGTTCGCTTCATTTCACTGCAGAATCGTTTGTAAACAAGTCTTAAGTGCTGGATTTGCAGACACAATGCTAAGCCTCCTATATTGGATCCGACAGGAATGGTGCAACACACTTATGTGAGTAAAACGTCTTTTATATGTAATAGTACTAGTCCCGGGTCTGTACCAGACCAAAACGTACGCCCATCGGCAGAAATTCTTTCTTGATCTGGGCGCGCACGTGTGTGTGTGTGTGTGCGCATGCACTAATCCTGTGCATGCCGTTCGTGCTTATATCGACCGATCGTGTGGGTGCGGGCCATGTAATACAATCGAGGGAAATAAATCATTGTGTTTGTTTGATAAAGACAAGTTGCAGTAGCCGCTTTCAAAATAATCTCTCCCTCATGTGAACTGACAGGGGCATAGATATGACAGTGGAGCTGAAGCTCATTAAATATGCAAATCTTCTCCAATCCTAGCCGTGGGCGTTTACTTCCAAGTCTCCAGTGGGTCATGCCCATCAAAACCAAGCATTCAGAAGAAGACAGCCTTAAAGGACAACTCCAGTGAGAAGATGGTTACAGACTAGATCGTTCTCTGGGATGCGTTTTCTTGAAAATCGAATGTAAAGAGTTTTATCTCTAAAAACAGATTAGCTTATAGCGCTTGTCTATGGGGCACAGGGTAGACACAGGGTAGTAAAATTAAATCGCTAGTTAATACCACTAACAAGGCTCAAAATAGCCTCACACTAACACAGTAGCATAATGAGGGTGTAAGTGTGAGGCTATTTTGAGCCTTGTATTTTGAGCCTTTTAAAGATAAAACTCTTTACATTCGATTTTCATGAAAACGCATCCCAGAGAACGATCTACTCGGTAACCATCTGTTAATTACCCCTAGGTTTATTTCTCACCGGAGTTGTCCTTTAAAACCAGTGTAGAAAATAGCCTCTTAACTTATTAGTTATGATGTTTTTAAATGTAAAAACCACACAGATGTCATTAGTTGACCTCAGACCACAGTATAAAAAAAGAAAAAAAGCCAGTTCATGACACCTTTAATGCATAAAAAAATAAACATTTAGCAGATATGACTCACTTTGCATGCAATTTTTAGTTTAACAGGAAATCGATAGCCTGTAGGTTGCTTATGCTGATTCACTGTTACATCACCTTACATCAAGATGATCAACATTTGTGCTGACTGACCTGGCGTGCCACCGTATGGCTCGTGCTGTTCTCTGGGCCCCGGCAGCTGAAACAGCGGGAACAGGCTGAGCGTGTGCCAGTCCAGATCATTATTGGGGTTGAGCTCGGACTTCTCTCGAGCCGGAGCGTTTCTGGGGCTGTACGTGAAGCGCAGATGATAGCTGACCTGCCATACACGAGATCAAGGGTTATTTAGCATATGATAATAAGTATTTATAACGCTTTCTATGCATTATATCAACATACATTTTATGAACACTCTACACAGAAATGTGCTCCCCACTGGAGCTGCGTTAAACTCATTAAACCCTCAGCGAAAGACTCGCTGCTCGTGAGTGAGGAACGAGAGCTTTCTTCTTTAGAGATGATTCACGTCATGTCCTAATGAGAAGAGACCAAAACCTCAAGAAGCGCATCTCAAAATGGCTGAATCAGTGGTTCATAAGCACATGAGAAGGTGCCAGAGACATGAAAACAACATGGTTTGAGGGGTTTTGTTGCTAGAGCACGAATGGCCTGATTCCTCCAGCTAGATGTGACTTCTGTGGAAAACAGATTATATTGTCCTCAAGTGTTCTGTTTAGAAAAGAACATTTCCTTTTTTTTAAGTAATGGTTATCCTCATGAAAGACCTGCAAATGCAACTCTCACAAAAGAACTCACAAGAAAGTGGCAAATTACACACCCAAATAAAAATAAAAAAATAGCTCTGCATATGTAAAACTATCCTATTTTTGGATATATACTTCACTGATGCTAATTGTGATTTTTTTTGATAAACATGCTGATTGTGATTTCAAATATTATTATGCTTCATTGATTGATTAATTGATATTATATATATATATATATATATATATATATATATATATATATATATATATATATATATATATATATATATATATATATATATATATATATATAAAACATGTTTGTTGGTTTGTTTGTTGGTTGGTTTACCAAAACATTTTGAATTGAGACTATACTGTATATTAATTTGTATATTATATTTGTATAATTTGTATATTATTATTATTAATAATAATAATAATTATAATAAATACAATTATTAAATCAAATAAAAAAAACTATTTCTTTAGTAATATTTAATTGTAAAATAAAAAATTGAGTATGTATTTTATTAGTAATACAATTATTATTATTATTATTATTATTATTATTATTATTATTATTATTATTATTATTATTATTACAAAATAAAAAATATTAAACAAAATAAAAAATATGTTATTAAATTTTGTTTAATAACATATTTTTTATTTTGTTTAATTTTTATTTTTTGTTTAAAGATAGCTTTATGTAGTAACATTTAATTGTAAAATAAAAAAATAGTATTTATTTTAATAATAATACAATTATTATTATTATTATTATTATTATTATTATTATTACTAAATAAAAAATATTAAACTAAATAAAAAAAAATCTATTCTCTGTAAAGAAATTTAGAATGGGAGTTATTTCACACCAAAATCAAAAGAAAATGGTTTTGTATATGTAAAACTAATTATTTTTGATCCTTATAACTTTATTATTTTCACTATAATTATTTTCCCCCAAAATTCATTACTGAAAAGCATAGAAATGTAAATACACTTTATGCTGTGTTTAATTTTAATAGTTTAATCATTTAAGTTCATTTTTATTGTTTCATTAGGGTCTGAATACTTAGGACCATGTGATATTTCAGTTTTTCTTCTTAATAAATCTGAAAAAAGGTCAACAATTCTGTGTTTGTTTGTTTTTTTTGTCAATATGGGGTGCTGTGTGTACATTCAGGAGAAACAAAAATGATCTTAAATGATTTCAGCAAATGGCTGCAATATAACGCCGGCTTCACACTGCGCGCGTAAGCAGGGCGTAGGCAGCACCGAAGCAGCGCGTGTGTAAAGCAGTAGCAGCGCGCGCACTTTTTGCTTTAACACAGGCAGCATTTGTCGCGCGCAGTTGTCACACGCAGTTGTGTACATAGTACTCTATAACTGATAAGTTTGCATTTCTCTTTAATGTATTTGAAATGGAAATAAAGCAAAGATTTATCATGAAGCTACTTTTATTTTTAAAAATCGTTTCACTTGTTTCTGATGTTTTTTATTTCGTTTAGTGTGAGTTTTTGATAGAAGAAAGGCCATCGCACTATATGTCCATGAAAAGCACACTGCTAAAAAGAGAAACTTCAGGAAATTGTCTTGAAATATTGGATAGGTATCAAATGTACATGCATTATCCATCATAAACCTCTTAAAGATAATTCATAAATGACTGCAATAACTAAGAGGAAACTTAATGATATATTGTAGGCTAAATGAGCAAATTATCTAAAAACGTTTTTTTAAAAATGACAAAATAACGCACATCATAGTCTATCTACATGTCTATAATGTATGTGTGCTATATTAATGTGTGTACGTTACCTATCCATATTTAGTTGTTCTTTCGTGAGACAACGAAAGATTGTCAAAAACACTTTAAAATGACTTGCCATCAGCACCAAGAGCCGCTCACGCTCACCAACTTCCTCCCGTGCTTTTTCCTTCACTTGCAAGTTTTTACAAAGCAAATTGTGTGGATCAGAGAACTGTGTGCTTCTCAACCTCCACGAGGTGCACTCTGAAGAACACTGCCTGTGACACCACCTGCTTTTGTTTATCGTTTCTGTTTTTATACCAGCATATAGTTATAATATATACATAATTTAAATCATATTTAATTTAAGCTTAACTGGCATACATTATTTAAAATTATTTTTGTAGTTCAGGCAAAAACTTATGGCAGTGACTTCGGTTTTTGTGTAGAACTTTTTTTTTTCACAGCGCCGGATGTCATATGGTGACTGAGAAACACACGGAACACTTCACTAAATTATTTCATGGTTAACTGTGTTATTTTTCATGTTAACCAGGTTAATTTTGATCAGAACAATGTACTGTGGCTTTAATTCATCGTGAGCAGCGCGTCAAAAATAGAGCCGGCGCCGAAACGTTCGCGGCACTGACGCTTCTGCTCTGCTCCTGCTACGCGCCGCTGCTGCCGGTGTGAAGGCACTCATCTGTTAACATGAGCGCCAAAAAAAATATGCGCTGCCTACGCCCTGCTTACGCGTGCAGTGTGAAGCCGGCGTAACAGTGAAAAATTGAAGGGAAACTGAATACTTTCCGTACCCACTGTATGTAATTTAGAATGAAATGAATTGCATTAAACTAATAATAAAATGTGTAATTTTTTTTTTCCAGTTGATGTTGATGTGAAATACATTTTTTCACGAGATTCATCCACACGGTGACTCAAAGCGTTCCGTATGCAGGTGTGATCTTGGCTAGAGGAATGCTAATGTCTGTCAGGTCTGAGTCTCACCTGTAGAGGAAGAGGCTCATCGTCGTGGCTGAAAGGATGCTCAAACACAATGGCTGCCAAGATCTTGCCTGATTGAGGATCCGTTTTCACAAACTCCTCAAACTGCTCCTCTGTTTCAAAGCCACGGACTGGAAAACAAGACCACACATCATTAGTGCCACATATGTCAGTACAGCTCATACTACGGACTCTTTTCACAACAGACAGGAAGAAACCCAAGCAACCGCCCGAATCACCTTGACAACACCCAGACAACCAACCACTTTAGCATAGAAAATATATTCTTCAAACTAATTCAAATTGTCCATATGCAATCAATTCAGTGCGTAGATATTTTGAGGGTAAAACTGATAAAAATAGATTAATCCATGTGAAATTTAACCATTTAGGCAATCAAACGAAACCATGTGACCTTTAAAGGAGATGTGTGGACACTGGCTCACCATTTGACCTTTAAAATAATTGATTTTAGGATTTGTCAGCTTACTGTAGACATATGTTGATGATATAATGACCACTAGGTATGTTTTTCCAGAGAAAATAACATTAACAGGAAAAAGCTAATGAGACACTCTGCAAAACTTGGATTTCAGCCAGGTCACGACTGGGATTTATGACCTAAATCCAATTACACACAAACACACGCACACACACACGCACACTCATGCACAGACACATGCACACACTGGCAGACACACACAAAAACGCACGCAGACACATACAAGCACGCACACGAAAACACACAGACACTCGCACTCACACTCAAATACACACAGACGCACAAATACGCACACACACAGACACACTCAAACACACATGCAACACACGCGCACATGTATACGCAGACACACCCAAACATACACAGACTAGCAGACACACACATACACAAACAATCTTTCTTTGTAAATCTTTCTTTATAAATTCACATCATTTATCTTTGTGAGGACATTCATTGACACAATACAATATGACATATACAACTAATCACAACTAAGTGCACACACACAAACCGACAGGTTAGCTAGGCTCTTTAAAGGAATGTTTGGCCAAAAAAAAAAAAAAAAAAGTCTGTCATTATTTACTCATGTTACATTATTATATTCTCATGTTTTTTTAGACCCATTGTGTGTGTGTGTGTGTGTGTGTGTGTGTGTGTGTGTGTGTGTGTGTGTGTGTGTGTGTGTGTGTGTGTGTGAGACATATGAGGACACAAATGTGTATAATGACATGGGTATGCCATAGGTATTACAAGGAGAGGGTGACTTATGAGGACAATGGCCATGTCCCCACTTTTCAAAATGCTTTTAAATCAAACAGGATGAATTTTTTTAGAAAGTAAAAATGCATAATGTTTCCTGTGATGGGTAGGTTTAGGGGTAGGGGCAGTGTAAGGGGATAGAATATACGGTTTGTACAGTATAAAAACTATTACGCCTATGGAATGTCCCCATATGTCACAAAAACAAAAGTGTGTGTGTGAGTGTTACCTATTTTTAAGACTTGTGTTAGTATTTTATTCTTTGCATATAAAGTGGCCGGAAGCCTAATTCACTGCTGGTTCCCTCGAGATTTTCACAGGGGGTTTTATGATGAGGTTTTTTTTTTTTTTTATGAGTAAAATAAGGTCTGTGGTAAACATTACTTGACTATACTTGAACATTTTGCTATACAACATCCATTACACCACTCACCCATATCTAAAATGTGAATTTTGAAGCTGTTATGTTCATTTTTGAAAATGTATGTTTTTAATAAGTAACTGGATAAAAACGTCTGTGCTGTGTGTGTAATTTACATTGTAGAAGATTGTAAACATAAATAATCATGTCATGTTTACCAAAGAGCTTATTTTACTCATAAATTATATGAAAAAATAAATAAAATAAAAACATTACAAAACCCCATAGGAAAACCCCAAGAGAGAACCGGTGGTGAATAACTCTTCATCATCCCTGCACTCCTTTATTAAATGGCACTTTTTATTGTCCTTTCTGGAGATTGACAGATGTGATCTCTCTAAATTGCTGTTGGAGAGATCTGAATGAAGATGTGTCACTATTATTTCTTTATTGCTTCAGAGGAACACGTAGCACCATACGAGTTTGAAAGACATGAGGGCGAAGAAATAACGGCAGTTTTCATTTCTAGGTCAAACGTCCGTCTACAGTGTAACCAAATGTCCTCACATGACTTTTTATTGTGAAATACGGGGTCTGCCTCCATAAAAAAAAACAGGAGAGAGGAGCCGGTTGAGCCAGTTAAACTGGCTCAGAGCAAGTGACAGTTGTGTCCTGTAAGGTTAGGAGCAGTCAGGTCTCTCTGAGGATCAACAAGAAAATCTAGATGACATACAACCAACAAGCATCTGTGCTAAATGTGAACATATGTGAATCTAAACGCAACAGTCAGCCATATAGTTACACTTTACAACAAGGTCCCAACAATAAGCAACTCATCTGAATTTTTAATCTGTCAACATTAATTATTAAAATAGAACTGCCTGTAGCTAGTTCATCTTGGCTCATGTTAACTAAATAATTTCAACAGATACTACTTTTGATTTTAATAATGTGTTAGCAATAGCAAATGTAGAAACTAACATTTAATAAAAGCTTTAGAAGTACTTCTCACTTTTAGTTACAATATAGGCATTGCCCATATAGCACAGAATTATTTTTGTGATTTATTTATATCTTTAAACACACAGAAATCTCAAATACGGTACTTAATCTACCTAGCCTAGAAATCTAGACGCACCCTAGCGGCAGCTAATCTAAGCTGTAAATCTGAAAACGATCATCTTCCGTCTTCGTGTGTACGGCGAATCCGTATATTTTCTGAAACGGTGATGTCATCACACTACGTCCAGCACGGGGAAAGAGGTACAACTACGGGCACTGGGCATGCGCACATCAATATCGCGTCATTTAATTAACGTATCTGCATTATTGTAAGGGTATGTTTTGGGTTGGGGTAGGTGTAGGCATTAATAAAACACATCTGCTAAGTAGCAAATGTATTTATTGTTATTTTAGTGTGAGATTTTGCCTCACCTCCGTCCACTGCTATACCCCTGCCAGCCACAACTCTTCTTCTCCGTTTTAGTGTATTTCTGTGGCAGAATTACAGCGCCACTCACTGGCCTGGCATACATACTACATCATTTTTAGTCAGTTTCGGTAATCTTGTGTGGACGCAGATATTTCTTGAAACGAGGGGGAAAAAGATCGGATTGGGAAAGCGCTGGCTTCCTGTAGACGGGGCCTAATTTGCCACGAGTGTCGTCTTGCAACTCTCAATACACTTCTGAGCTGTAAAATCCAAACTCTGGTCAGGCCAATCACATCGTGTATAGAGTCGGTGGGCGGGGCTTAATATAATGACGGCCGAGTTGCGTTTGCGTGCTTCTAGTAAACACAGAAACTGGCGAGCGGCGTTCTTTTGAATCAGCTTTGACCTTAACTCCAAGGAAGACTTGGAGTTAAGCTTTTCTCTGAGAAAAGAACAAAGAACGGCACTGAAGTCATTCTTAAAAAGGGAAGATGTGTTCGTAGTTTAGCCGACCGGATACGGCGAAAGATTAATCTATCAACAAGCTCTGCTTCACCTTCGTTGCTCTGGTTGGTTGTAGCGCTATCCTATTGCATGCAGAGGGAGTTAGAAAGACAACCGTTTATCCCGCCCCTCGAATTGAGCTGTCTATGGTGAGTTTCCAGACCAAACGTCTTGATGTGGGTCTGGCTTGTCAGGCTATAATCTACCAGTATAAGTCAAGACATTGTGAAAGGGAGCTCATTACATTACTCGCATGTTGAGGGGAAAGTTTTGTGCACGCATAAAGTCATGTCTCAGACATACTAAACTGAGCTCTTTTTCACATCTTCTTGCACTTTAGTGGACAAATTCACACAAAATTATGTAAAAAAAAAAAAAAAGTATCCTAGTCAACATAGTTGGTTATTTCTTAAATGACCGTGAAGTAAACGTTTGAGAAAGCATGCATCAGTATATCGATCCGTGCATTCGCTCTTAAAGTGACGGCAGCCTAATATTCCTACTGCCGCCTGTGTTTTTAATGTTAATCAGACAACAAATGACAAATAAAAAAAACACCCACTGCTCTTGACTGAATAACTTTTGTAACTTTAAGAAGGATTAAATCACTGTTTAATTTATATAGTGTTATTTTACATTTGCTTTAATAAATGTCTGTACCTGACAACTACGGTTAGACACCTCAAAAACACTGTTTATTTCATTTGTGCATTTACATGCTTCTGCTTGTAATTTGATTATTTGTTCTTATTTAATTACTGACTGTTTACTTGTCTTTTTAAATTTATATTAGGCTATAGTCTTTTTAGCAATGGTATTGAAATTGGAATAGAGAATTGTGAATTTATTTGTGAATTGTGAATACTGGTATCTAAAATGTTGATATCATTACTGTTTCATTGTAAATTGTAAATGATTTTTCTAGATCCATAAATAAATCCTTAAAAGTTTGTCCTGATAAAAAGAATAACATTAAAAATTGGGCCGTTTTGGGACGGTTTACAAGTTAGTACTACAGTATTGACATCTTTAGGCCCCGGTTGCACACAACAGCAAACAAAATCAGTGTGACAAATGTTGCTCATGAACTGACAAAATGTCAAACTGTTAGGGTCAAATGAATCTCTGATTCAGAGCCTCTGGTGCATTAATCTGTGACTCACTCGTTTATCATTGTTCATATACAAATAAACCTCTACTTTAGCTCTGCGATTTTAGATAAATTATGTGTTTTGCCTTGAAACTTCCTTTTCTCAGCTATCCCACAAAATGTCAAATGTCAGAATCAAAGACTTTCATTACATGAGCACTGCTGCAGACTATTTTAAACCAGCATGTTCAGTCAGTGGTGAATATTAGACAGCACTTTAACAGGATCAAAGCTATTCATTTTACAGTCAAACTTGAGGCATCGGATTATGGACCTCCTCCATGACTCACGTTATCAGGACACAAACCAGAGAATGGTATATTGTGTGACTCACCTGCTGCAGGACTTTATGACAGCTCATAAACACAAGCCCCAAGAGAATTCAAGGGTCGGACAGAAGCTATTTATGCCAGGAAAACCTGCCATTAAGGCTTTTGGTGTGGTCACAATGCTATTCATTCACAAAACTCGAGAGATGCTTTGCATTTCAACTGTAAACTTGTAAAATTATAGAAACGAAAGAGCAGTGAATCCTCACGCACTTTTGGTCCAATAAACTTCCATGACTTTTCATGCATGACTTACGGATATGTGCAATATTAATAAAAATATTTTAGAGATATTGCTCTCATGAGATGCAATTTCTAGGCGATAACAACAGGGAATTGCCATGATTTTGTATTAGTTTTTACTTTTAAAGCTTTCATGACAGAGAACATTCATTAAAAATTATTTGAACTCACAAGGATTTTTTGGCAGTATTAAAGGAACTGTATGTAGGAAATGTATTTCAATTAATCATAAAATGTCCCTGATGTTCATTTCAAATACTTATAACCGGCCAGGATATTGTCATTTAAAAGTTGTTGTTGCAGCCCTCAACTGATGTTGATGTTGACATGTTGTGTTTTGGCCTGAAGCTCCGCCCTCCACCTATCTACCAATCACAAAGTCAATAGTGTTTTGGGTTGCCAGATCTGCTCTAGTTACCACAGCTGCAGATCTACAAACGTTCCTGCTGATCCTGCAGCCAATCTGCCAACCTCGAGTCAGGGGTTGGCAGATAGGGGTTGGCAGGGGGAGGGAGAGGGGGAGGGAGAGGGGGAGGGGGAGGGGGATACACCGCTCTACAGTCATTGCAGTACCAGTTTTGGCCACAATCTTACATACACTTCCTTTAATACATTTAATTAAATTTAATACAATAAAAAAAAAAAAAAATTAAAAAAATACATTTTTAAAAAACATTGGCGTTAGTTCACCCTAATTAGTTAAAGGGTTAGTTCACCCAAAAATGAAATTGATGTCATTAATGACTCCCCCTAATGTCGTTCCACACCCGTAAGACCCGGTCATCTTCAGAACACAGTTTAAGATATTTTATATTTAGTCCGAGAGCATATCTAAGTGTAGGCACACTATACTGTCCATATCCAGAAAGGGAATAAAAACATCATCAGAGTAGTCCATATGTGACATCAGTGGGTTAATTAGAGTCTCTTGAAGCATCGAAAATACATTTTGGTCCAAAAATAACAAAAACTATGACTTTATTTATCGATCAATGATTCGGATCGCCAATGTCACGTGATTTCAGCAGTTTGGCAGTTTGGCGCGTGATCCAAACTGCTGAAATCACGTGACATTGGCATTCAGAATCAATGATCGATTCACGAACCGTTTGAATCTTTTTGGAGGAACACTGAATAGAAGACAATGCTTAATAAAGTCAAAGTTTTAGATATTTTTGGACCAAAATGCATTTTCGATGCTTTCAAGAGATTTGGCTAACTAACTGATGTCACATATGGACTACTCTGATGATGTTTTTATTAGCTTTCTGGATATGGACAGTATAGTGTGCCTACACTTAGATACGCTCTCGGACTAAATATAAAATATCTTAAACTGTGTTCTGAAGATGAACGGAGCTCTTACAGGTGTGGAACGACATTAGGGGGAGTCATTAATGACATCAATTTCATTTTTGGGTGAACTAACCCTTTAATTGGTTAGATATGCATGTTTATGGATCGTGGTAGAATGTAATAATAGTTGTAATGGCATGTACATGTAATAAATGTAGATAAGGGCAGGTGGATGTGTGAATGGCTGTAAAACGGAAAAAAATCGAATAAAATAATAATTCAATTTCCATATAGGTTTTCAATTTATTGCATAAGTTTGATGCATATATTGGTAACGAGATTAGCCAATAATACAAGCCAAAGAAATGAAACAAACTTGTATCTGAGCATAAACTCTTGGCCACAGCTCTGATGAGTTTTAATGAAAACACTTCCACACTTGTACCACTGAGAGCCCAAAAGTTCTTACCGGTTCTGATGCAGCCTCCCAGGCTCTGGCGGACGTCCTCTGTGATTTGCCGCACCACGCTGGCGTTAGCGGGCACGTAGGCCAGCTGCAGGTGCTGGGAGCACAGTGTGTGTGGAAGGTCGCTCAACCGGAAGTTGTGGTAGTGTGTTGCATTGGGGTAGTTAGTGACTGACACATTCTGCCGCAGGATGATCAGGGTGGCTGAGAAGAGCAGTGGCAGTGCGATCTCCACCAGCATGACCAGGATCTGCCGCTTCTAAAGATGCAGAATTGACAAAATGTAAAATGTGTACCTTGAATGCAGTGTAAGTCGTTTTGGATAAAAGCGTCTGCCAAATGCATAAATGTAAATGTACATGTAAATAGGGAGAAAGAGGAAGTCAACGAGGAGAACAGAAGATGGGTGGCTGGATATTTAGTCAGTTACATAGACAAAGCATGTGTAAGGCTGCTTTTAGAGTGAAGAGCTGCCCATAACTGCAGGTCTAGGATCAGTTTTCCCCATAATAATAGCATATTGGAAACAAATTTGGATGCAAGGCAAGTAAATGTGTTCGCACTCTAAAGAACATCAAAGGTTTCTATTTATAACATGTTTTTGCAGCGTTGAGCAATGTAGCCAATCAAAAACGTATCCGTTGATTTCTTGAACTCAGTGGCCAATCTGAGGGGCTTACGCTAGCATTAAACAAAAAAACTCTAGCGTTTTGAGCGATGAGTGGATTCTCATCCAATTGGAGTTCTGCATAGCCTGACAAGCCAGACCCACATCAAGATGTTTGGTCTGGAAACTCACCATAGACAGGGCTCAATCCGAGGGGCGGGATAAACGGTTGTCTTTCAAACTCCCCCTGCACGCGATAGGATAGTGCTACACCAACCAGAGCAACGAAGGTGAAGCAGAGCTTGTTGATAGATTAAACATTTGCTGTATCCGGTCGGCTAAACTAAGAACACATCTTCCCTTTTTAAGAATGACTTCAGTGCCGTTCTTTGTTCTTTTCTCAGAGAAAAGCTTAACTCCAAGTCTTCCAGAGTCGTAGTCAAAGCTGATTCGAAAGAACGCCGCTCGCCAGTTTCTGTGTTTACTAGAAGCACGCAAACGCAACTCGGCCGTCGTCATTATGGCCCCGCCCACCGACTCTATACACGATGTGATTGGCCCGGCAAGAGTTAGGCGAATACAGCTCAGAAGGGTATTGAGAGTTGCTAGACTACACTCGCGGGCAGATTAAATTTGCTGCCGCTAGGGTGCGTCCAGATTTCTAGGCTAAGTTCTGCATGCTCGCCTCAAATAAATCCTCTTATAAAAACAAACAAAGCGTGAACATTACGTAAATAAGAGATGCACTGTGCAGAGAGCATCATTCAGTATAACAGAAGTTTGTGAGATTGCGATGAAGATAACTGCCTTTTGTGATTATAGAGGAGAGAGTACTCTTTGCACTCTTCCTGCCAGGCAAAATCCTGTAGCCTATGCTTGCTTTAACAGTCATTTGTGAATGTAGACGCTTCAATAACAAAATATTTATCAGGAGCATTTATGCTGGGCTGTGTAGGTTGGACATTTAAACTATTAGAAGGAAATGTATTTTTAAAGGGGAAGCACATCTCTTTAGGCTTTCCTTGGAGTTAGTTCAACCTCCGCCCACACTGTAAAAAGTGATCAGTTGACCTAACTTTAAAAAAATGAGTAAACAAACCATGTGTAACTGAAACCATTAAGTTATGTGAACTTGACAATCCCACATAACTAAATTTTTTCAATAACACTGTGTATTTACTCACTTTTTTTAAAGTTAGGTCAACTGATCACTTTTTACAGTGTATGGTCACTTAGAGGTGTAGTATTGTGTTTTCAGTGGTGTATAAAGACCTCACATAATGAACCATTGTGTTTTTTTTACCTTAGAATGAGCTATTTCTATCTACATACACCGCAGGTTCCCTTACAGTGAAGTCACCATTTTGCACCGCCATGTTTCTACAGTAGCCCTAAACGGACAAACTGCTCTACAGAGCACTAACTACTCTCTGCAGTCCCAATGACAACATTTTTGTCCTGTTGGCCACTGTGGCTTCTCTATGTGCTTCGAAAGGGAGAGGTGAGCGGTGGGCGATTGCAGTTCACAACCTCACCACTAGATGCTGCTAAAATTCACACACTTCACCTTTAATTAGTTAGATATGCATGTATATGGATCATGGAAGAAATGTAATAATAGTTTTGTAGATAAGGGCAGATGTGTGAATGGCTGTAAAACAAAATAAAATCTTGTTGTCATTTTATTGACGGTATAGACAGAGGATAAAACGAGAAGGGCCAATGACGCAGACCAAATTTGTGTCTCGGCAGATGCTTTAACCACTAGGACAAAGATGGGTTTGTTTGATTATTATGAATACCTTTCTATACTTTAGACTGATTTAAACATAAAATAATAATAATAAAAAAGAATATTATTTTGTTACAGTCATGATACTTACTAAATATACTATAGTATTACAGTATTATAAATAATACTGTACTAAAATATTATACATCAGCTGCAAGCTTCCCATTTGCGCTAACTTTCAATGAATTAGTCATATTCCTGTTGTTGATCTAGAGTTTGTTGAAAGTAAGCAGGAGCCCACACAGCACCGGAGATTGATCTAGATCGATAAAGAACTTTAGACCTCTGATCTAGGTCAGGAAGGCAGCCCTGTCTGCCATAATGAGGCATGAAGGGGCCAGTGTTTACTGCCTCTGATGGCGTGGGTACCCTAGCAACAGCTGGAGCCCATTCGTGTGCAAAAAGCGCTCTATCAGGAGGGAATTGGGACGCCTCATGCACCACATTGATCAAGCTCAATTGATTGTTGAGAAAGTTCATTTCTGATAGACTTCATTTGCACATGATCTTACACAAGACAGCAAACCTCCACAAGTGTGCAGAGCAAAGGAGAGTGAAAAATACATACACGAACTCACACAAACATCAAAGCCATGAATCTGTGGTAAACAGCACTGTTAAGAAACTCTCAGATCTAATCTATAATGCCAAATATGGAAAGGAACAATAGAGTTATTCAATAGAGCAAAAGAACCGCCGAGTTAAATCATTAACATCTGAACACCATGTCTTTGTTGTGCTTTTAACTAGTTATGCATACTAGCAAAAATAGATTTCCTTCAGCGTCTCGCTGTAACGTCTTGACTGATATTTCTGGTTTCTAGAATCTGATTTCTTCTGACCATTTTCACACTTTAAATAATTAACCTAGGGTCATTTTTTACCCTGGGTTGACATGTTGTTGGTATCGACAAAGTGAATATGCGTTAAAAAAATTAGCTGTCTCCAACTGGTTTCCATTCAATTAGCATTTTACTGATAAAAAGGTGTGTGTAAATGACACACCCCTAAAAATCTTAAAATTTCCCCTAAAAAAGCTATTTTGTTGTATCGCTAAAAAAAATCTGCCCTCGAGTTGTTTTCATACATAATTTCATCAGTGGCGAGCTGTGACTTTTTTTTACCCGGGTATGCTGGGTGGCACTACAGGTTAAAAAAGGACCTACACGTTGGATGGGTTATAATGTAAGAGTGGTAGCTGCTCAGATGCTTACTCTCATGACACATAGCAACACAGCTAAAATTTAACTAATATTTTTGACCATTTATTGAAAGTAACCTACATTTACCCTTTAATGATTCTCACAAGCACCCATTAAAACTGTTAAGTTGTGTTTGAGTTGAGTCAGGCCTAACGCATGGAAGGTGCGTTTGCAAAATATGCTGTATTTTTGTCATTTCTGGTAGGTTGCTATGGACCTTGAAACGGTACAGCACATTGGCTGAGGATAAGAATAATTTCCCTATGGAGAAAATAACATAGTATGAAAATCACTTAAGTTAAGACTTTTTTTTGCCTCTTGATTCAGTCTATGTTTTGTATCAAACACATTGGCCCTCATTTATCAATCTTGCGTAGAAACCAAGCGGCAACCTCCCGCGATCTCTCTTGAAGCCAATACGGAAGTAATGTAAACTGCAATTGCTCAACTGGCCACTAGGGACAGGCTCCAGAAGGGAGCAGAATCTCATTGAGCCCCATGTTAAAATTCTCAACTTTAAAGCAGAAAAAAACATGTTTACAGCCTGGTACAAATTGTGGTTTTGGCTTATAAGACTAATTTTGACTAGACTAATTAGACTAATCTTCATGACAACTGTGAGGGGGGTGAATTTTTTTATAACTCATTCGTTTACGTTACATAAAGCCTTAAAGTTCTGCATAATTAAGGGCGTGGTTACAAGTGGATAGCCATTTATCTGCCGTCTATAGTCATTGCGTCACCTCAGCTCCGCGCACATCCCGCCTTTTAGCCCATTTTCTGTTATGAGGGAGTGACACGCGATGACTCGCTCACAAGATGGCAACGCCCAGCTCGGCCATACTTTAAGCTTCAGAACGGCTTATCGGAATCCTATGGGTGACGTCACGGACACTACATCCATATTTTTTTACAGTCTATGGTAGAAACGGCCGTATATGTTGGCGTAAGATTATGCTTACAATCCTCTCACCGCCTGATTTATGAAGCTGTGCGCACCTCTGCAATCCAGGTGTACGCAATACCTGCCCTTGATAAATGCCGCGGCTGAAAACGATCGTCATTAGAATAACACACCCCTATATATTCAAGTCTCCGCCTCTCCCATACCCTCATTTTACGCCATGGACACAAGGAAGACGGCAAAGAAGCCAAACTTCTCTGACGTGGAGATCGGGCGCGTCTCAATCATCTCACTAGTCCACTAGTCAGGGCACTGAATAGGACATAAGTCAGTGGGCTGACTCCCTGATCAGTGCCCTGACTACTGAACTAGTGAGATGATTGAGACGCGCCCATCGAGAAAATTACCAGAAGTGGAAAAAAGCGAAATTGTTTTATTTGGGAGTTTAAAGAGTGGGATTAAAGGCACCCAAAAAACAAACAAATATGGACCCAAATTACGAGTAGGCCTACTGTTAATAGTGTGGAGGTTGAGAAGCGCATTCCAGCAGTTTAAAGCTGTTTGGATGATAAATTAGGCCTACCTCACAGTGGATTATTTTACAGCACATGTTTTAAAACAATTAGCATTTAATTTCGTATCATGGCACATGTAGGCTATTGGGGTGTACGATAGTGATGATGATGTAATGTGGAGTAGCCTACCATTCATTCACATTAATGATTGCATGACAATTTGTAAGATTCTTTTTATTATATTATTATGATTTTTATTATTAATGACGCTTATTGTTATTTAGAAGAAGAATGTCGTTATTATTTATTTTATTAATATTTAAAAGAAAAAGAATGTAATTTTCATTATTTTGTCAGTCTGAATTATTCAGTCCCAGTCCGTGCGCAGCTGCCGCACAGGCTCGCAACTGGAGGAATACATGCCTCAAATGCTTTAGCCTATAGTCACACAAATTAAACATTGAAGTCTACGTTGCACAAAAATAAACACTGAAGTTTATAATTACTATGTTGTTGTGGTTTTTAACAGTGGGTTATAATATAGGCCTAGCATATCTTGTCAGTGCGTTTTGTGGTGTTATTGTTTTTCTGCGCATTTTCCCACTAACTCAAACGTGCGTACACCACCTCCTGAGCTGGCGTAGGATTTGAGCGTGCCGTACGCCAACGTCCATATTGATAAATCTCAAAGTCACCGTGGGTTTGGGTGTACGCAAGGTGTACGCTGGAAATTTGGTGTACGCACTTTTGATAAACAAGGGCCAATGTGATTTCCGTTGTTTGAGATCTGACAGTAACGGTACATTTTTCCTAATGTGCGAGCGATCGGCTCACAGCTTGCCCTGCTCATGTAATCCCCCATATGCCAGCGAACCAATGAGAATGCGGTAGTGATGACAATACATAACAGAGCGTAGGCACCAAAGCTGCTGTGGAACCTGCAAACCCTGAACTAAAGATTTGAAGAAAAAGACTGTGTTTGGCAAATACATAAATGACAGAGTACTTAAATTACGTACTTATTACTATCATTATATAATATGTAAGATTTATGGTATACACCTCAAACAAGGGAATTTATAATAATTTATAGTGTCAATACTAATCAGCAAGTCCATGAATGGCTGGGGTATGAAGAGCATTTGCAGCTTATATGGACAAATGATCTTTCGCATCCCAAATGTTTGTAAAATGCAGTGATGACGAGGCAACTGAAATTCACCAATGTACTGCTTACTATTTTTACAAATAATATTTTTAAATATATATATATATATATATTTATTTATTTATTTATTTATTTAGATTTTTTAAAATTAGATTAAAACAAAAATAAGAATGAATGATGTTTGAGAGATAACATCTTATTCTTACCAATGGTAATAAAATAATTGAATAAACAACTTAATAATATGAACATAATAGATTTAATGCACATTTGAACTACAGAGAAACGGTGCTTTAATGGGAGCAATGCCACAAATGTGGACACTGCATAGGCTAATCTTGTCATGTGACCACATTTATTTGCGTTTAAGCTATTTTTCTCGGCTACTGTCATCCTTTACCCTGACGGATTCATTTTAGGTGGTTGAGAGATTTCACAATGCACATTTGAACAGTCAGAGTTTTAAATTCTTTTTTTGCATATTTACAAGATTAATTAACATCAATTGGATGAGCAGAACGGGCAAAGAGCATGCAACCTATTTAACTAACAGCTTGTTCAACTGCCAATACGCTCTGGTTGCTTTAACTCTTCTAAAAAATGCTAATAGTTAATCATAACATGGTGTGAAAGTTTGTAGTGATGCCACAATATAAACTATATAAACACTTATATTTAGAGGCACAATATGTAAGATTTTTGGATTAAGAAATCTAAATGCTATATATTAATGTTATATATTTTGATGACTTGTGCACTTACATTGTGCAATTACATTAACCTCAATTTTAACATGAGTGGAAGAAGTGGAAGCTGAGGCATAATAAAAGCTCCACTGCTCTCCAGCAGTGTGTTGCGCTTGTCTCTCATTAGCAATAACTCCAGCGACCCTGCTTCATACTACAATAAATCTGTAATATATTAGCACATCCATGAATATGATTTCTGCCTGAGTCGCGTTGGATTCTTTTCCACCAGCTGTAGAGCTCCCGGAATAGAAATTAAGGTAAGCCTTTGTTTTGAATAAGTGACTTTTAGCGGTGTAAATTACATACTATGCTTTTAATGAGGCAGGTTTGGAGAGTGTTTATGATTGGTTCCCTGGTGCTAAACAACTTGCAAATCACGACTATCCAGAACAGCATTATATCACACAGTACACCTCTGATCCAATAATTTGTGGGCTTTATAACCCAAAATGATCCTTATTACCCTTAATAATATATACTAACTCATTAGCGTCTAAACCATTGTACGTGGGTGGGACAAGACACACCCACTTTTTAAGACCTATGATTTTTGACCCAATCACTTTTACTAGCTCTAATTCAGCACATGTCTGTTCACCTACCTCTAACCGATTAACATTGTATTATTAAATGCGTTAGCTACTTTATTTCCATTTTTTGAATATTTTCTTTATTTTTATTGAAAATAAATGTCTTTCTGATTTGATGTTGAATGGGAAAAGGGAGTAGAGCGAGTTTGCAAAAGGCGGATTCAAACCTCGGGCCAATTTGCTTCAAAATGCTCTGCCTTTACTGGTGCAGCTTTTTCTGCCCCAAACAGGGATGTATTCCAGAAAGCAAGGTTAACTTACCTATAATATACCTTGAACTCCTGGTTGATTAACCTAAACCTTGCTTACTCGAAATTTGCTGGTTCCAAAAACACATCCTAGAGTAAGTTCAGCCAACTCAGATTATGCTCCCGGTTAACACACAAGACATTCTCAACAGAGCGACGAATCGCCGTGGAAACAAACGTTAAGAAAGAGCGCAACATTCTACTTCCTCTTCTTCCTTTTGTTTAATGGCGACTTACATAACCTACTTAGTGCACACCTATTTGCACTATTTGGTGGTTGTGCAATAATTTCTTCAATCTCTTCGTTAAAAATAAGGATTATATTGTTTGTTTGATGATAATTAATTGAATGCGTGAGATGACAATATAATAAATATATTTCAACTTAAACATTACCTTGTTATAATAGTGCAACCTGCTTTCTGGAATACCCCCCAGACGTTTAACAAACAAGACAACACTTAATATAAATAGCATCTACTCCAGTAAAGAAAAATTATAGTGGAGGACCCACCCACAATTTTTTCCAGTGCCCATGTGCTAGTGTTTTTGGAGAAAATGCTCACCAAGGCTGCATTTATGTGATTAAATATAACAGTAAAACAGCAATACTGTGAAATGTTATTACAATTTTTAATTAGTGTTTTAATGCATTTTAAAATGTGATCAAAGCTGTATTTTCAGCATCATTACTCCAGTCTTCAGTCACATGATCCTTCAGAAATCATTCTGATATGATGATTTGATACTCAAGACATATTTCTGATTATTATCAATGTTGAAAACATTGTAAATATATATATACACACATACATACATACATACATACATACATACATACATACATATATACACACACATTTCAATATATATATATATATATATATATATATATATATATATATATATATATATATATATATCCTACTGATGCCAGACCTTTGAAAGGTAGCGTATGTCATTGCCATAAAACCTTATAACCAGCAATAAAACAAAATAATAAATATCAGCGCGTACATTGCAATAATAAGACAAATACTCACTTGCTGAATATAGTTCTTCCACAGCAGCAAGCCAAACTGTTGCAGTACAGCCATTTTGATTTTCAGAGCTTCACAACCTGGACGAAGAGAAAGCGAACATTAGTTCACTGCACAAGACTTTTAGAGAATTGCTAGGAAAACCATATCAGAGCCGTTGCATGAATTTCACATCACTTCTGAGTCTGTAAGCAAGAGTATTTCGCAACTACGCAACTATTCTGAGATAACAGAACGACTACAATATTCATGTTTCAGATATGCTTAAACAATGAACTGCTATTTCAGCTCTGATTGCACAATGTGGTGTGATCAAACAAGAACTACTGAAAGTGTACATAACACAGTTTCTGCCAATCTCGTGTAAATCTTGAGCACCTATAGAGTAGTACTGCGTCGTTCATATCTCTGAAGAGTCTTTAGTTTTTTCATATTTATAAAAGATACGCTGTACAGATTCTTTCCCAAAACAGCCGAGCTTTTGCATGCTTGCAGTGGGCGGAGCTAAAGAGTCAAAAGCACACATGCCATTATCCCTGGATATCTTTTGATACACTATACTCTGTGTTATTGACATTATATGCACTTAAGTGCCGACTGCCAACAAAACAGAAATTTGATGCAGTTTCACAAAAAAAAAAAAAAAAAAACTGCATCCACTGTTTCCTTAAAACTAGTTATTTGGGAAGGTGAACAAGGTTATCTTTCCCTCACAACCAAAAACACTTCTTTAGTGACGTTGTTGATTCCGTGGTCTTAAAACTAAATGCGAGCGCTGCTGACGGCTCCTGTAATCCGAACGAAGCTAGTTGATGGTCGCGCTATTGCTTTCGTTCTGGTTAATGTGCACGCGCTCATCAGGAAAAAGTGGCCATATAAGGAATCCTGCACTTATGACGTCATACAGGGTCATATTTGGGGGAAAACCCCCTCTGAAACTTGTTTGAATTCTGAAGGAGTGTATTTGGCACAAAAGTATTCCATTCTACACCCAATTAAATTTTTTTTTTTAAATTATCCATGTTTAGCATGAGAATCCAACACTTTAATGGTGCAAATAAGTCAGAATGTACCGGTAAATAGCACCCCCCTTAAAGTAACCTGGATGAGTAGTTAGGAACAAGATGTCATGTTCAGCTCTTTAAACTATGCCAAGAAGGCCAGTTTAACCACCATATTGACACCGAGGGGAATATCATTTCCCATCCCAATATGCAGATTAAAATATCACCTGATTTGAGTTTAAATAAAATACTTCTTTGCATTTAAATGTGTCAGTCAGGTAACTGATTGATATGCAGGTAACTATTTAGCATCTGTCATCTTTGTAACATCATTAAATGCTTTTCGTTATTAAACATACAACAGCGAAATTACTGACGCGGCAGTGACATCATATAGATGACAGAGCTTCAGTGCCTGTTTGTCTTGTGCGTTTATACACATATTGTCATCTTTTGATTTTGTTTTGTTTGCATTCTTTCTTGGTAATTACAGCGGTCTTTTTAAAATGTCAAACGTGCATTGCGCATAACATATTGGTTTCGTTTGTCTGATCATTGCGAAGATCCTGTGATTGCTTCAAGAACTTGCTTATCAACCCAATTCTCACAGCAAAACACAATAGAAAACAGGCACGCACGCGCGCACACAGCTCACCTTACACTCGTCTATCTGTCCTGCATAGGGCTCCAATGTCGTCTCTTTCAGTCGGAAAGCATTGAATAAATTCTCGCGGTCAGCTCGGCTCAGTCACGGATAAATTCAGTCGGTAAATATCACTCATAAGGACGATAATAATGATGAAGATGATGACATTGCAACGTCGCGGCCGTGCCGAGCGACACAACAAATACGGTCACGTGACCTCCGCCAGCTGGGCGGCTGCTTGTGGTCATGTGACCGTAGTGACAGACAACAGTCCGTAAATTGCATTTATATCATAATATATGTAAATACACAGAATATTTGACAACCAACAGTATTGTTTATATATATATATATATATATATATATATATATATATATATATATATATATATATATATATATATATATATATATATATATATATATATATATAAATATATATATATATATATATATATATATATATATATATATATATATATATATAAAGTTTACAAAAAATGCCTCATTAATATCTCATTAAGTACTTTGCATTTTTCAACATTATTTTATCAGTTTTAAACATGTGTAAATCAGGTAATAATTAAGTCACGTTTGATGTGTATCTTTAACAGTGTGAACATATAAAAATGAATCCCTTCTTTATGTAAGTATTAACATTTAAAGGTGAAACAAACATTAAATATATTGACTTATATTTATATATTATTTTTTACATGTATTTATTACATAACAGAAAAAATAGTCACGTGTATATATATATATATATATATATATATATATATATATTAGTGCTGTCAATACATTTTTGTTTACATAATGTGTGTAGTGCATATAATTATGTATTTATATAAATGCACACACATGCATGTACATATTTATAAATACATTTTTTTATATATAAAATTTTGATAAATTATTTAAAAATATATAATACAGTATATACATGCACATATTTATATATACATGAATGTGTGTATTCAAATATACATAATTATACACAGTACACACATACATTATGTAAACACAAACTTTTATTGTGAATACGATTAATCGATTTGACAGCATGAGTATATACAGCCATTTATATGTAAAGATTTGAGAACCAAAAAGAAGTGTGTGTGTGTGTGTGTGTATATGTATATATATATATATATATATATATATATATATATTCATCACCAATTGCAAAAATATATATATACCGCATTAATTTCTCATAAAGTAATTTGCATTTATCATTTTTCTCAAGTTTGTTGTTTTGTATCTTTACTTTAACAGCGTGATGAATCCCTTAGATAATTATTAACAAGTGGTGAAAAGTGAGACATTAAAAAAAATATGTAAAATTATTTTTGGCTGTTAAATAACTTTAATAATTTAACAACTGTTTGACCAGTAATTGACCCGTATCAAACCACAGCGTTAAAAAAATGATTAAAGTCTGTGCTAAAGCGTGATATTTAGAGAGCAAAACAAAATGGTGTTAAATAGAGCAATGACTGCTCGCAAACCACAAGTTCCCATCTGTATGGAAAAAAACTGTAGACAAGCAAATGAAACTACTGCATTGTTTTATTGTGGTTTTCAGAATATAACAAACATGTCTGTTTTCAAGTTCACATGGCCTTTCACAGCTTCATACATTTATTTATTTACAGTTATAAACAATGAATAATTATTTACAGTCGCAATCCTTAATGATGTTCGACGTACAGTACCAACAAGACCTGCGCAAAAATAATAACTTAATGCTTTTAGTGTCAGAACCTCTAACAGATGAACACTCACAAATATATATACGTATGGTTGATTGTTCAAGCATATTAAAGATAAAACGCTGAGACTCGTAACGAAGCATCCGTTGGCTTTCCAGCATTGGTCATAAAAAGTGCTCGGTGTCTCTCGAGGTCATTACGAAAAAGCATGTCAAACGATCACATTCATCGGCTGCTGCATTGGATCTGCCGCTAAAACACGTGGAGAATTTATACAGACGTACTGTACGTTTACAGGTTTCACAGGTCACAACATCAGTGGTATCGCAAGCGGAAAAGCATTTAAGAAACAGTATGGGAGTCGCTAACGTGAGAACTTTGGCAGAAAATGTGGCGAACACAAAGCGATGCGCGAACACACACAATTAAAAAAAACACTGGAGTTCAAGACAAATAATCAAGATACGTGGCAAGAAACATCCGCGTAAACAAACCAGTTTAGTTTGGACAGTGCATTAATCGGCATGAAACTTCATGGATCGAGTCGCTCTCCTACTCGGCTGCATGTAACTTCGTAAAAAACACATTTGCACATTTGATAAACTATAATAGTCATTTTCTGTAAACAGTCCGGTTTTAAATACTTACAAAGATGCAACACAACATACATAAGACTTAAAAAAAAACAGACAGTTCCAGTGATTTCAACACATTTGAGGCATTAATCACGTTGCTTGTCAACAGCAACAGTGGGGCGAAGGCGCTCCTGCCGTCAGGAGCTGAAGTGAAATGCATTATGGGAAGAAATAACATGACCTTTGTTCTTACATAAAATCTCAGAAATGGACGTTTCGCCAGCTGGCGCAAACTCGCTCCCTCTGAGTTAGAGACCACCCGTGAACGAAAGTGCTCCTGGCGGGTGGCCAGAAAGTGATGCGTTACAGCTGCTTCCCGTCAATCACTGGCTGAGGAAGGCCACGGTGGCAGCGCCCTCGTCGCGCTCCGCCTCTCCACCGCTGTGCGCGGCCGTGTTTTTCCTCTTCACCTGCCGGCGGGTCCTCTGCGCTGGCAGCAGCAGGAGACGGACTCCGGGGAGAGTTTGGGGAGAGACCAGAGATGAAGAGACAGACGGACTGGGAACGCTTTGGATGGAGGAGTAGCCTGAGCTGCAGCGGTCTGTGCAAAAGGTGGACGAGGAAGAGGAGGATATATGGCGTGTCCAGGGTCTGCTTCGACTGCTGCTCCCGCAGGTCGCCTCCTCCTCGTCGGGTTCCTCACGAAGGCTGTCGTCATCGCTGGAGAGCGCGCAGCAGTGCTGCTGCCCGTCACCGCGCTCCACTGGCAGCTCCATCTGCACCTCCATCACCGATACTGTGGCAGAAAGAGATCCAGTTACTCATCTTTTCACACTTTATTGAGTGGGACTGAAGAGGTGGTTATACAAAACTCAAACAGCATGCAATTCAAAAGGAATAGCCATGAAAATGTATGTTCATTTTTTCTCCCATTTTATTATACAATTTTTTCCCCATTTTATTATATTTACATGATGCACAAAATGAGATTTTAGGCAGAAAGTCTGAGCTCCTATTTTTCCCCATTTACAACAAAAGTGTGCAGTAATTTATCCAGTCAAGCTTCAAAACGGCACCCATACAGCCCGTGTGCTTCAAGTCATTTCACATCATCTGATTTACGTGAGGAACAGAACTCTCAACTGCAGTCGCATAAAAAAAAAAAAGCATAATGTTGTCTGAGGTCAACTAATGACGTGTGGTTTTTACATTCAAAAACATCATAATGAATAAGTAATAAGCTTTCTCAACGCTGGGTTTTGATGGGTGTGCCGCACTGAAGACTTAGAAAGTGAACGCTCACGGCTACGATTAGATAAGATTTGCATATTTAAAAGACTGCCATTTTGATATTATATTGGGTGTATTTGACTGTTTAAGCAGTGAAAAATAACTATTTAGTACTGAGAGGTGGCTTTATGCTTGTGCACTTTGGGTGTGAGCACAAAATCTGCGGGAATAAGTAAAATTGAGGCTAAAATTTGTGCCTAACTTTGACAATATATAAATTATATACTTACATTAAAAGAGCTAAAACCGAAGCGATTGTTCAGAATTCATGCACCTTGAATCTCAAGTTGATGAACACGAGATGTCGTGACACTAATGTCTCACGCATCATTGACAATTGGTTTTGCATTAAGGTTTTTCCTGTAAGATGATTCAGAATATGATGTAGTTGATATATGAGCCATCTCCCCCACACTTACTTTCTCCGTCCTTCTCTCCCTCACTCTCCCGGTCGCCTTCATAGCCCGAACAGGAAGTGTCCAGGCTCCAGTCCAGGATGTTTCCCAGCAGCATCTCCTCTTGGCTGGACAGCTCGGCTGTGGGCGTGGCCAGGAAGCTGCCTCTGTGAGCCTGCATGCTGTCCTCCCGTCTCCTGCTCAACAGATGCATCAAAATAATGCATTTAAAGAATAACCATCTTTTCTCCATCCGCATTTAACAACACATTGCCTTAAAGATGCAGAACAGTGAGAAGCATAACAGGATTAGAGATGCATAAAGCAGTGTGTGTTTTATATTATTAAAATGAATATTAAACGCTTTTCAAACCCAGCAAACAGTAAAAATACTGTTAGAAAAAAATATATATTTTAAAACGTATCTCTCAATATCAGAAATATAAAATGATACTGATCATTGAATGCAATTAAATAAACAATAAAAAAAGGAAATAATACAAGTTGTATATTTATTTGTGTAATTATAATTTTAAAAAAAATTATACATTTATATTCGAGCATAATAGATTAGATAAAATATAGAATAATGAATTATGTAGATGTGGTGTATAGAATTGTTTTTCTAATTTCTTTATCATAGATACAGAGTTTATTGGATTATCTACATTTATGGCAGCCCTAGAAACAGAAATGGGTGACATTTGACAAGTATCCGTCCTATCCGTAAATGTCCTAATTTTGTGATTCCTACACATATTTGCACTCACAAGGTTAAAACCGATAGTCATTATGAGATATGAAATAGAGTTAAATAGGCTACCTATATAGGAGTTTTTTTTTAATCCATCAAACTTCAAGGCAGAATATCTATCAGGGCTAAAACACTGATCTAAAGCAATATATCTATACTGCAGATAACTATATGGATGTAATGTTTGGTTCACACCTCTTGCTGTTGCTGGTGGGAGAGGACAGAAAGGTGTGCATCTCTGTTAGCTGGCTGCTAGCACTGGGCGCCTCCACCTGCGGCTCCACCTCTGGGACCTCCAACACCTGACACAGCTCCTTAAAGCTCATCACCTGAGACACAAACATACTTCAGATGACATACTTCACGTCACATCACGAGCTGAATGAGAGCAGACTCGGAGAGGGGGGCGACACTCACCATGTCTTTGCTTATCTGCTGGTAAGCATCATCCTCAAACCTCTGCTTGACCCCTGTCAGAGACACGTGTCTGTAGTCTTTGGGCACATCTTGACCGAAACTGTGAATGGAGTGAGAGACTGGTGGGTGATTTCACAACAACACAATGTCACAAAGACAACCAGCAAATATAAATCTCACACATCCAAGCAGTATGCATTAGGCTTTAAGCATGATAGAATACATTTAAAAAGTAAACAATATGACTTAGATTTCATTGTGTATGTGTGTATATATATATATATATATATATATATATATATGCGTATGTATATATATATATATATATATATATATATATATATATATATATATATATATATATATATGCGTATGTATATATACACACACACACGTAAATTAGACAAACAGTAATTAAGTAATTAAGTAAAAAGTAATTAAATCTTGTTGCATTAAATAATATAATTATTAACAATAATAATGATAATTAATATAAAATACTATATTATACTAAATATTGTATAAATTATTCATATATTACAACTCATAGCAATTGATAACAACACAACAAAATATAACTAGGTAAATGAAGATAAAAACATAACTGGTTATAATATGAAATGTGGTTGTATTAAATACTAATATAAAAAAGTCATAATTAGCAAATAATAATAATAATAATAATAATAATAAATACTAATGAATATAAAAATATGAATATACTCATGACTAATATAAAAACAAACCATAACATATTAATATATTACAACCAATAGCAATTAATAATGGCATCATCAAATATAATAACTAGATTAGTGATCAAATTAATTAAATGTTATAAAATAATTAAATTATACAATTATTTATACATGTATTGTTAATACAATAAATATATGAATGTCTTATGCTGTTAATACATTGATGATTACAAATATTCATAAATAAAAAAAAACTTTTATATACATTTACATTTCATGTAACAAGCAATTTTTGTAAAACAAAAATAAATAAATGTAGGGCCCTGAGAGACGAACAAACCTAAAATAGAAGTAAATGTGAAGTGTTTTATTAAGACAGCTGAAAACAGGTCAGTGCTGGAGTGATAAAGGTGAACTCGCTCGACCGCACACTCACGATTCATTTCCACTGAGAGACAGCGGCACGAGACCAGAGAGCTTTAATATCACTCCATCCTCAACTACATGACCCCCACCTCTGGACCCCATCGAGCACAATATAAAACGGGTTATTTTCCCAGGTTTTTCAGAGAAACTGCTGTACCATCTCATCCTGTGCTATCTGAAGAGAATGACAGCTCTATAAAAAGTCACCGCCTGAAGAATAACGTTACGAGACACTGGAGCAGCAAAGCTTCAGTTTTCTCAAAAAAATCTAGCAAGCACTTTAAGCCATCACAGTCTATTCCAACCTGTAGGCAGGAAAGATTAGACTTATTTAGGAAAATTCAGATTCATTTAATGTGTGCTTCATATAGAAGGTTAAACCAGAACGCATTGTGACAAGCTCAATGAAAGCATTCATTGAAGACGTCGGGAGGAAATAGGAAATGTCAAAAGAAATGTATTCAATTACGAACAGAAAAGTACTGATAGGAAATAGCTTTGTTTACACAAAACACACAATTTCACCCAATAATGTCTTTGTTTGCCAAGTAGAGAATAATATTTTTAGCTTAGCAACATGCCAACACCAGGCACTATCAAGAGCCCTTCTTGCTTAAACACAGAGGAGTGGATTGTGCTCCTCATTAAGGGCAAAAGTGACAAGCACAGATTACTCGCCAACGCAACGACCGTCTGGCTCCATGGAAACATTGACTAGGAAACAACTGCAGATCAAAGCTGGTCGCCACTTCTCTTGGGGTTAGAAGAACCCTTAAACTTCATTTGTCCGAATCAATTCGATGGAATGCAGTAGGGATGCACCGATCCGATACTCAGGATCTGTATCGGCTCCGCTCCGCCATTATTTGCGAGATCAGGTATCGGTCAGACAGGGCCGTTCCAAATGAGATAGTGTGCGCATAATATTCTGTGTTATTGTTAAGCCCCAGTGCCCCCCAAAAGGCACAGAAACATTATGAAGCATCATCAACAATCCATGCACTATAGTATAAGTGTTCTGAAGCCATTCCATAGTTTATGTGAGTACAGATTAATATTTAAGTCATTAAATTCAATATCACGTCAATGCATGCTTCCCTCCGCTGCGGCTCAGTCACTTTCCATTCAGCTTTCAAACTGTGTTGCGTTTAATTACGACAGTCAACACGGTGAAACTGCAAGATAATTTATCGTTCCTGTTATTATGCTTGATCTGTAGATAACACTCTAGTTTCTCATAAAATGACTATCTTGCTGGTGTTTATTGCTGTCAATCGTGTTACTTTCTACCGGGTGTCTGTTAGATCACATCACTGGACTAGAGATTATATTGTTCTTCACACAGTAACTGAAATGTTAAAATGTTAAAAGAAACGGCTTTTAAGAATACTGCATAGATACACTACGAGTCGATATCATAGACCGTAAAAAAAATATGGATGACTCGACATCATCCGTTTCCGCTTGCCATAGTTGAAGCTTTTAGGCGGCCTGTACGCCGCTGATACCTTGGGACCGGGTCTGCGCAGTAGTGATTTCGGGACCGGAGTTGCGCAGTAGAGAGCAGGAAGTACAGCTGCGATATCAAAAGCCCACCCAAACTCTCGCAGATGCAGAACAATTAATTATGTTGGTGTGAAATAAACAGTTATGAAAATGTAGAAATTAAAGCTAAAGCTCCAATCTGCTCCCAATAATCCTGAAAAAAGTCCGTTAGTACCTCAGTGACAACTTCACTCAGAGAAGACGTCGATATCAGCAGTCAATCATGACGTCACACCCCCGTTTTTAAAGCATCAGATAACTAAGTAAAACTAGCCTGACAAGCCAGACCCACATCAAGACGTTTGGTCTGGAAACTCACCATTGACAGCTCAATCCGAGGGACGGGATAAACGGTTGTCTTTCAAACTCCCTCTGCACGCGATAGGATAGCGCTACACCAACCAGAGCAACGAAGGTGAAGCAGAGCTAGTTGATAGATTAAACATTCGCCGTATCCAGTCGGCTAAACTCCGAACACATCTTCTCTTTTTAAGAATGACTTCAGTGCCGTTCTTTGTTCTTTTCTCAGAGAAAAGCTTAACTCCAAGTCTTCCAGAATCGCAGTCAAAGCTGATTCGAAAGAACGCCGCTCGCCAGTTTCTGTGTTTATTAGAAGCACGCAAACGCAACTCGGCCGTCGACATTATGGCCCCGCCCACCGACTGTATACACGATGTGATTGGTCCGGCAAGAGTTAGGAGAATACAGCTCAGAAGGGTATTGAGAGTTGCTAGACGACACTCGCGGGCAGATTAAATTTGCTGCCGCTAGGGTGCGTCTAGATTTCTAGGCTAAAGTAAAACTAAACTTATTTGAAAAACTAACACTTGAAATGAAATCATCGTGATGATAACTGCCTTCAATGACATAAACTGTAGTTTCAATGACATAAACATAAGCCGTAGTTTGCGTCCATTAGAAAACACAGAGGGGCGGCTATACTGGGACCGGTCACTGGGGGGCGATCAAGAGGGTTTCTGAGAGGGATACTGCAGGCCTGGTCAATATCTTGTTTTGAACCACCACAGAATCAACACTGGCCGCCACATATTGCTTCGTCATTCATTCATTTTTACGCTATTTAAAAGACGCACGCATATTCGTTCAGCTGGATTCACTCACTCACACACACGCACTCGGTGCGTTGCATTCGACCATAAGTCTCAAACAAGTTTTTTTTTGCATTTTGGCACATTTAGTGTGGCATAACAGTTAAAACAAGAGCAGTTGAATAAGAGAGTTGCGACACGCATTCATCTCGCGGCAGTGCGAGTGGTCACGGCGCTCTCAATAGTTATAAACAAACCAGAGCTCTGTCAATCAATACGTTTGAATTAGAGCTGCAACTAACGATTATTTTTTCTGTCGACTAATCTAACGATTATTTTTCGATTAGTCGACTAATCTAACGATTTTTTTTTTACCCTTTGAAATTTTTCAAAATTCTGTGGCACCCCCTCACATAAGTTACGCGAGAGGTTTAACAGTACAGACTGCTCACAGTTCGCTTTGTATCACGGTTTTAGGTTCACGTTTCAGTACAGTTATTATTATTATACAGTTGTAAATATTACAGGTATTTGCTATGTTCAGGCGAAAAAGGACTACTGTCAAATGAAAATAAAGAAAATAAGAACAAATGACTTAAATAGAAGCAGCACCACAAATAAATACTATTGAGCAAAGATGCGAATAAAATAAACAATGCTTTTCAGGTAGGTCTAACATTAGTTTTTAGGTAGAAAAATGGAATAAAGTAATCAAATGTAAAATAACTGACAGATCTTCTCATTCGAGTCTCCTTGTTACACGGGGGTGATGACGGTGAAAATGACTGCTCATATTCGGACGTACGGCAGCACTTGCATGCGTTTTACACGTCTTTCTTTTATTATCGCTGTTGTTGTAGTGTATACCTGAGGAGTCAGCACGTGTATCCATCGACAGAAACATACATACAGCATTATTTTCAAGTTACAACCCATATTATAGATGCGTCATCTGATGTGAGATGACCCGCGGTGTAAGTGCGTCCCGGCACCTATTGCTCGGGATCCTTGTTGGGAAACACTGGTCTGTATTGATTGACACCGCGCTAGTTTTTTTAGAATTATAATGAGCGCCGTGACCGCGCGCTGCCGCCGGATGAAGGCATGTCGCAACTCTGTTATTCAACTGCTCTAGTTTTAAAAGCGGTCACACTAAATGCGCCAAAATGCAATAAAACTTGTTTTACGATCGAATGCAACGCACGTGTGTGTGTGAGTGAGTAAGAGACGCGCAAAAGGGTGGAGAGAGAACTTAAGGAAATGCAGCTAAACGAATATGCGTGCGTCTTTTAAATAGCGTAACAATGAATGAATGACGAATCAATATGTGGCGGCCGTTATTGATTATGTGGCGGTCCGCCACAAATGAGTCTATGTGTGGGAAACACTGTTTGGCCTCTGTTTAAAGTATTCCCATACTTTTGATATTCGTGGTCTAGGTTTCTGTGATAGAATGGAGAACTTTCTCTATTCCCAGGAGCAGAAGCCAACATTACGCGAGATGAATGTGTGACACGACGCGCCGACGCATTTCACGAACGTCGACGTATTTCCATAGTCGACGCGTCGTTGCAGCACTAGTTTGAATAGACCAGTGTTTCCACACCGGGGTGCCATGAGCAGGGGTAAAACGTATCGGGACGCACTTGCACCACGGTTCATTTCACATCTGACGTGCTGGCTCCTTAGTTATACACTACAATAACAGCAATAATAAAAGAAAAACGTGGGTAAAACAGTCTCTCTTTGTAAACTTTGTTCAATGCATGCAAATGCTGCCGTATGTCTGAAAATGAGCAGTCATTTCTCCGTCATCATCATCTGGGTATATTCGCCAGAAGACGCGAATGTGAACTCAGGCCGCTGAGATAAAGGTCTGTCTCTGTGCACTCGTCCCAAAGCACGCAAATATTGAGTTATCTTTCAAACCCTGATCCTGTGCTTGAACGGACAAACTCACACAAAAAGTATGTCAAAATGTCCATCTTGGTGAGTATCAAAGCAGACGTAGTCTGTAGCCTACTCTGTATATGCCTTTAAGTGAACTTTATACAGAAAATACGACGACTATCCTTGCATTAGGTCTTAAAGGGGCAGTAGCCTTACTGCTGTCTGTTTAATGTCAAACAAAAGATAAGGACATCACTCACTGCCCTTGATTGAATAGCTTTTGTAATTTTAATAAGGATTCATTTTTAATTTAAACAGTTAAATATGCAGTTATTTTACATTTGATTACTTTATTCCATTTCTCTACCTAAAACTAATGTTAGACCTACCTGAAAAACTTGAAAAGCATTGTTTATTTTATTCTTATCTTTGCTCAATAGCATTTATTTGTGCTGCTGCTTGTATTTAAGTTATTTGTTCTTATTTTCATTCGACAGTAGTCATTTTTCCCCTGAACATAGCAAATAACGAACTGTACTGAAACGTGAACCTAAAACCGTGATACAAACCAAACCGTGAGCAAACTGTACCGTTACACCTCTAGCGTAACTTATGCGAGGGGTTGCCACAACATTTTGCAAATTTTCAAAGGGTGCCATGACTGAAAAAAGGTTGGGAAACACTGGAATATACAACAGCTTCACTATACAGGTATTTGCATATATTATGCATTGATTATTACATCCACAGCATTTACAGTGTCATTTTAAAATGGAGAGTGACGGAGATGCAACACTGTAATGTTATGCTCTTGTATTTAGACCTGAGATATACCTTACTATCATAGTAAAATGTGACCGTACGCCATTTTTCAATTAAATTTTTTTTATTAAATAAACTATATTTTAGTTGTTATATTTATTGAATATTTTGAGGAGATATTTTGGTACTAAATACTATTTGTGCAATAATTCCATTAAAGACCACTTTAAAAATTCTCTTCTAATATTTATATTACAATTAGTGTAGTAATTAATGTTAAAATAGAAAAATCCAATGCAAAGAGGCAAATTAGAGTCATTTTGTTTCCGGAAAAATAATCATTTTCATTTGTAATGTCATTACACTAAGTGCCTGTATGGCACTTTCATAAATAATAGTCAAGTTGCTTAAAGTATTGCAGATCATAACTACGTACTTATTTGTATGTTTTACATTTGAATACATGTTAGACATGGTCAAATACTAGATTTCTTTAAATGGGAAATTTTAAAACGTTAATACCCAACCAACACTTTCAATTCAACACACTAAGGTTTAGAAATTCTACATAGAATTTTTAAACAAACCCGCATTGGTATCGGATCGGTTTAGTATCGGTATCGACCGATACTCAGAATTTTTAATATCGGATTGGTTCTGAAAAAAATGGTATCGGTGGAATGTATTAGCTTAGACAAGGGTGTGGATAATTGACATGGACACTCACCACTTGACGTAGAGCGATAAAGCACAGGAGACCAGATCCTGCTTGGAGAAACCCGTGTTTTCCTCCAGCTGGATGGGCCACACGGGAACTGTGGAGAAACAGACAGAGAAAACTTGAATAAGGCTTGTGTAACTGTATTTGAATAGTTCAGCCCAGTTCTACACTGACAAAAATGTTAGTCATTTTTACAGAAAAGGTGCAACAGTCACTCTAGAGGAAAAAGCTAAATATCTGGGGAAGGCATGGAAAATGGCTGAATTTTTTTTAGCTCAAAAGTTCCTCTAGAGCAGGGGTCTCATGGGCCGCATCAACCCCCCCCCCTTGACGCCTATACCAAACTGTGATGGGCAATATCGTGAGAAAAAACAGGAGTGCTTGAGCATTCGGTCCATTTTAGGGTCTCATCTTCCTGTTTTTGGGTTGCGTTCAGATTTCATTCAAACTGCACTAAAGTTAATTTAGAAGCGGAGAGAGAAGTTCATTCGGAAGCAGTCTTGGTCCGCTTGTTTCAAATTCACTAAACTGGACAAGCCATTTAGGATGAACCCTGATTCATCATATGGTTTTCTATTGTGCCACCTGTTTTATTGGGATGCTTATCGGTACATTTATACAAAATATACAGGCTTCCTATAAAGCTGCAGCGCTGGGCATTGTAAAAAAAAAAAATCAGCATTCGATTCCATTTTGATTCACAACCTTGCACTTTTTTTTCAATTAAATTGGTTATTCATCAGGTACATTACATGTACAATTTCCTTAAGGAAAATAAAATGTTTAGTGACATTTGGTGGGATGGTGTTGTACCGTAGTTGTGCAGTGCTCTGGTGAGCAGCAGGATGGCGCTGGCGAGTCGGGCCGGCCCAGGTACGGTGAGAGGAGAGCAGAGCAGAGAGAGTTCACAGATGTATTTGAAGAGGTGAGAACTGCGCCTCTCCGCAGGGAGCAGTGAAAGCAGCACTTCCCCATAATCAAGCACCGTGGTGGTCTGAAAGACAACATTAACATGTTAATCAATTACTGAGCATTAGAGCCAGAGCTCGGCAATAAGGGCCGCCTGACGGCTGCTTGAACGGACTAATACACACAAAGATATGGTCATTTTTAAAGTACAGGTGTCAAGTGATTAAAAACTTGAATCTAACTAATTACATGTGCCAATTAATCAACCTAATGAATCGCAAATTGGTAAATTACCCCCAAACGATAAATTCAAGCCATTGTGTTAAAAGTAAAACACATCAAAACAACATTACATTTTTTCAGAAGCTGCATCTGAATTGGTATTTAGATACATTTACATACTGTTAATGGACATGAATGCATTTACAGTGCATTTACAATTGTGTAGATAATGGCTTGAGAGTAATGGGTATTAAAGGATTAGTTCATGTCAAAATTAAAATTTCCTGATAATTTACTCAGCCCAATCTCATCCAAGGTGTTCGTGTCTTTCTTTCTTCAGTCGAAAAGAAAAAACTTTAAGAAAACAGATTTTTCTCCACATAATGGTAACCAACAGGTTGAATGTCCAAATCAGTGCAGTTTCAAAGGGCTTCAGAGGCTCTGCACAATCCCAGCTGAGGAATAGTGTCTTATCTAGCGAAACCATCAGTCATCTAAAAAAAATATTAAAATGTATGTACTTTTTAACCTAAATCGCTCATCTTGCGTTGCTCTGCGGCTCGCCACGGATTGTGTTTATCACAACTGAAAGGTCACGCTAGACGTAGGCAGAAGTAAAAGCCCAAGTGAACGTGTGAAGACTAATACAAACGCACTTTACCAAAAAAACTCCATTCCAACTTCAAAATCATCCAACATCGTTGTTTTACCTTTTTTGCTAAAGGATGTTTGTATTAGTCTTCGCATGTAAACACGGGCGGGGGGCGGTACTTCTGCCACAAGTACATAATCCGCAGCAAGATGAGCAATTTAGCTTAACAGGAAAATTCTAAAAAAAAAAACTATAATAATAATTAAAATTCATAAGAATTATTTTTGCTAGATAAGACTGGGATTGTGCAGAGCCTATGAAGCCCTTCGAAACTGCCCTTCGAAGTCCATTATGTGCAAATAATAATAGTAATAAGAGCATTGCAATGCCTTTTGTATTGGCAGACGAGGTCTTAAAATGGCGTCTAGGTGGGTAGCTCACTCAGTTTTGGTGTCAAACTCTTGAACACCAAAGGTTAGGTTGCATTAATCTAAGCTGGAGGTCTATAATGAGGTTTTTGTGTGTTGGGGCGTAAGCAAAACGAGAGCTTTTATGTCCTTCAGCAACTGACCCGTATCTTCCCGTCCAGCACGGAGATGACCTCCCCCATCATGCGCACCAGGTCTTCATACTGATAGGTGTTGTCAGTGAGCCACACCGCCTCACGGATGGTCAGGATCTCTTTACTGATGTATCTGAGTCAGAAGATTTAAAAAGAGTTCAGTCTAGCATAAAGCTGCATGATTCTGGAAAAACTGAGAATCACAAATAGAGATGACGATTCTCCCATAATTCTGAATAGACAATTAAACAAAATAACATGTAATTTACTAGAGGTAATGACAATGATAATTGCTGCAGTCCATTTAAAAATATATATTTTAATTAGTTTTGTTTTGCTTTGAGAAAACGATCTGAATGAATGATTTAATGACTCAAAAGACGCTCAAAGACGTTACTCGTTGCATTCCTGGACGAATCAATGTTTTTCGATGAATCAATGTTTTTGAACGAATCTGTCCAGAATCGCCCCTATACCCTTAAATAGGGCACTGAAACTGTCTGAAACCATAGTGGACGTTATCTAGTGTACTCATTCAATCCCACAATGCACCGCAATGATGAGTGTACAATTTATGCACATTCAACGGCTAGAGAATAAAAAATTCCCACGCCTCGCCAGAAGGTGGCACCTGCATAGGAATCATCCATCCATCCATTTTCCAGACCACTGGTCCAATGTGGCTACAGCGTAACATCACACAGGTATAAATTAATTTTTAATTGATTATTACATTGTTTAATTAGGGTTTATACATGCTAGTTTCCATGACAGATGTATCTGTTCATTACTACTGGAGCTGCCAGTTTGTTAAGTTTCAAATGATTATTAAACAACAAGCACAAAGTATGCAAAATGTAATGATACAATCTGTATTTGAAGTGTCAAGTTTCTTCAAAAAGGTGTTTTACTCTATTTTGATCACTACCATAGACATCAGTTTCCGAACTATAAACTTGTATCATTTCTGTGAATAATTCTGTGAAAAGAAATAATGATACTGTTGTTGAAAAGACACAGTAGGTGTTTCATACATTTCATATGTATTCATGACAATGGCTCTCTCTGGATCAGCGGCAGCAGAATTAAATGGTCGCCATGACAGTACTTGTCAGAGGTTTAATAGACATAGCTGAATCATTGTTTTCGGAATAAGATTGCGTTGGTTGGTTGAATTAACATCTCAATCTTTTACCAATGAATCGTGCAGCTCTAGTCTAGCAGAAACACATGATTAGCAGAGCGGCTCTTGTGTGTGTGTGTGTGTGTGGTAGCTCACCGAGTGCAGATCACCATGCAGGCGATGCCCAGGAGCTGCAGCTGGGCCTTGGCCACTGAACGCAGGCTCAGATAGCGGTCCACGCATCCGATGGTCACATGCAGCACTTGGCTGGAGAAGTCTTTCATGGTGGTCACTTCCACTAACCAGTCCACCAGAATATACCTGAAAAAAACATAGGGGTGATGAGAGTGAAGACGAAAAACAAAGAGCACAGGACTTGTTCAACAAATCAGTTGATTCAGAGGACAGCCTGAATTTGTTTAGCCCTCACTAGGTCTTGGAGAGAAGTATTGAATATTTATAATATATTTCACAAGGATTTTGCTGGAAATATAAAAGCATGAAACAATTGATTAAGTGTTATTTTTATATTTTAATATATTATAATAATATGTATTACAATTTTTAATTGACCTTTACATTTGTAATAATTTTATTTTTAATAAACTGACAAAAAAATGAGAAAGCACATTTTTATACAGCTATAATTTAATCATTTCCATTACTTTTCAAGTTAAATTTATAAGTTATTTACCAAAGCAACATCTGAAACAAATAACAAACAAGTGTTACACACACACACACACTTTAAAAAAAGGTTTTAGTTAACTACACTAGTTAACATGAACTAACAATGAAAAATATTTATTAATCATTTATTACTGTTAATTTCAACAAATTTGTTAATTTGTATGTTAATATTATATTTAATTGACTTTAACTAAAAAAAAAAAATCAATAGTTAAATAACATTAACAAAGATTAATAAATACTGCAACAAATGTATTGTTCATTAAGTTAGACCTGAATGACCTTAAAATGTTGCCATGCTTATTGACATCATATAATTTTTAGGGTCTTAAACTGTTTGCAACCCAAGGTAAATAATAATGATACTACAATTAAAAAAAAACTTTTTAAACAATTTATTTTAAAAAATGTATGTGACGGTGACTTTCAAGCCAAGAAACAACAACTTTAAAATTTGCTGATATTCCAGATTTTCCATGACTCCGTAACCTATAAGACTATTTTGAGATGGGTGTTTGTCCAAACCGTTGATGTTGTACCTCTTAGTGGTGATGTCCTGTCCCTGCAGATGTTGCGGGTATTGCAGGGGGGACGGTCCAGACTGGAAGAACTGGGCCACAAATTCAGCGCAGACTCGCGGCTCCAGACCCAGAGGGTTAGCAGTGCCACATGACTTGGCAAACGCCAGCTGTGAGAGCAGAACAGACGAGTTAGACAAACATGAAACCCAGAATGTGTGCGTGTGTGTTTGATATTGCATCACAAAATTAACAAAGAGCATCACTCTCCATTTGAAGCCCCCATCCAAGCCCATTTACACGCGTCAGAGTGGCTTTCAATCTGGCACAGCTGCTGATTATTACAAATCAATGTCAACAATGGCAGAGAAAACCGCCAGAGGAGATAACAGGAATTATGACGCAGTTTTCCCAGGGTGTGCACTTCCATTATGAGCACGCTCACAGCAGTGACATTGTGAGGATGGAAGAATAATGGAGACGGAGGATTAGTAACGACTTCACCAAACATCCCACCACATGCCATTTTCGGATAAGAAAGGTCAAAATAAACTGAAGGCGGCGCCGTCAAAGAAATAAAGTAATTTCAACCAATTGTTTTGGTTCTTAAAGAGAGCTGCATGAAAAATACCGCACATTAAAATTACAAATAAAAAGCACAGCTGGTTAAGAAAATGTTTACACCAACTGCAACTAGATTCTATTTACACTCCTATTTAGTGATAGATGATATTTACACTAAGTGCAAATAGCTGTAGATTCTAAGTGAAAATAGTTATATATTCAATTTACACCATATAAAGTTGCAGTTCTTTGTAATATAAATAGTAATTACATGTAATTTATACTTTATTTGACAGATACACACTATTTGCACATCAGTATTGTTGTACATTAACAGGATGCAATGATAGTGTGAATAATTATTTTTATTTATATATAAATTATTAAATGGATGCCACCTAAAAGGCCTTCTAAAACATTAAAACCCATCCTTACACCCATCCCAATCCCTACCCAATAAATGCTTTTATTATAATTAAACATTTGGTTAGGCACCTTATTTCCACATTTAGAACATTTTCTTAATTTTTACTGAAAATAAATGCCTTTCCTTTGTGATGAGAAAAGAACAAGCTCTGCAAATGGCGGATTCAAACCCATATTAATCGTGACAAACTTACGTTTGATAAGACATACGCTTTACTGATTGCGCCACTGAGGGTGCTGAATTATGGGTGGTTTTTTTTTAATCTTGTTTGGCACAGCCAGGAATTGTTAGGCGGAGCTAGTGTGAATATCACTTGTCAACAAGGTACGCTATTTGCACTTAGTGTGAAGACACTCCGAAAATAAAAATCGATTTTTATTTATAAGATTAACAATAAACCCACAACATAAAAACTACATATTAGATTAGATTCTTTTTTAAAAGATAAAAATATTTAAATAAAACATTTGTATGATGCACAATAAGACCAGAAATTAAGTCAATTTGAAATTTAAAGAAACCTTATGATGCCCTTTTTTAACCCTTGATTTTGTTTTGAGCCCTGTTCTTCTGAAAAACTCAATGTCCTTTGATTGGTCGGCTGTATCAGAGTATTGTGATTGGTCAAGTGCTTCGAGAATTTTTGGGAAATCTCACGCCTCTTCTCATAACCATGTTTACCATAACCAGTTTTTTTAACACTTCTAACTAATTCAACCAGGCCTCGTCCCTTTATTTTTGCGTATGCCTTGGGCGGGAATTATTTAAATGAGGAACAAAGGGGCGTAGATGTGTTCGTTTCCAAAAGGAAATGAGGCGTTTCAGGGACTTCAGACACTGATATAGATAATAACACCCTCTGGAGTAACTTTGTGCTTCGTAACTTCTCAGACCTTTTTCATGCTCAAACAAAAACATTACACACTAAAGAAAGGTGAACATGCAAACAAGCATAATAGAATCTCGTTCATTTTCTATACATGTTATTTCTCCAGTCACCTGAGCTTCCCAGCATCCTTTGGCAGCGTAGTCCTTGAGCGTGCGCATGCACTGCAGATACCTGCCGGGGTCAGCGGTCTGTAGACAAAAAAAATAAACCCCGCGATCAACAAACAATCGGCAGATAGCGGAGTACCGTTATCATGAGCCCTAAGGAAGCTCTTACCGACGTGCCACGGTTCATTTCCCACAGCAGATACGAGCTCTGCAGACTCCCGCAACGCGCCGACTCCTCCAGCATGGACGTAGCCTGGCCACGCTTCTCCTCATCCTGACAAACGCATATAGAGACACAAATTGAGTTAACACCTGCTGCTCCATAAGAACCTCAATTGAGTTCCAGTGCAGAGCTGAACCCATTAACACAAGTGTTTCTCCAGGACATTTTGACTCTGAGAAGCACAAATGATAGAATCCCTACACAGAAAACACCAGATATATTTTTTCACTAGTGGGTGCAGACACTGTAGTTCATTTATGTAAATGAGGACAGCAAAATAAAGTAAACTGTAACATGGTTTACCCAAGAACTCTTCATACCAGTAAAATTGATTATTCAGAATTATTCAGACACTTTGACCTGACCCTGTTTGGCTGAAGTGTTTTTTTCTTTAATTTCTAATTCAACCACAGACTGAAGAAAACAAAGCATTGCTAGGTCATTTGTATTCTCATAGGCTGCGTCCGAAAACCTAGGCTGCTGACTCGTTGCCTCGCTGCCTCATCAGACAATGACTTGTAAGGCAGCGTTTTGTGCATGAAGGCATCTCATAAAACTAATTTCGGCACAGACTTCTGAGGCAGTGTAACAGTTTAATGATCTACAGCAAAATAGAGAGAGCTTTGGTGAGAACTAAACACATATTTAATTACTACAGTAGTGATTTCTCAGTAGAAATGACATCAGAAGTGTAATATGTTGGCAAAAATCGTACATTTACACACAAACTGACCCGCAAACGCAACTTCTGGATGCCTGTCACTGAATGGAAAGCACAAGATTGTGGGATATCAAAGGCAGTGAAGGACACATGTACGCTGCCTTCAAAAATCGATCAGATGAAGGTCTCTCAGGAGACAGGAAGGGAAGCAAACATTAGAGTCGGACGCAGCTTCATGCCTTCCTGCCTTCAAATGTGTCCTCCAAAGGCAGCATTTTCCAGGTTTCGGAAGCAGCCTAATTGTCTACTTATACTGAACAGCTGATTGTAATCCATTACAGAAAGGACAACGGCCGGAAGTGAGGCAAAAATCTCACAATAAAACAACAATAAATTAATTGTGCTACTTATCAGATTATGTTTTATTAACGTCTAAACCTACCCCAACAGTAATGCAAATTGCAAACACATGTATAGTCAAAAAAGAGAGAGATGTTGAGCTCTCAAAGCCTAGTCTACATTAATGTATATCTGTCCAACAGTTTACTGATCATTTGTTTCTTCACAGTTTCAAATTCCAGTTATTGTGCGTGATGGTAATGAGTCCTTGTTGTCACCCGATAGTGAGTACAACATTGTTCAGAAACAGCTATAAACTCAAATCCACAGCACTTTATTTACAGATCAAGTATTATAATGGGAATATATGATCTAGGTGAGTTTCACCTGCTGACTGTCGAAACCGAACACAATGTGCAGTTTGAATGATGATTGACAGCTGCAGCGAAGGGAAGACGAGTTTCCGTCAACTTTAATTTAACGATGGAAATAATAATACAATATCCTTGTCCTGCACATTTAGCTATGGAATGGCTTTAGATGACTTCGTACCAGCAAATCGTAATATATATCATAACGTGATCCTTCAGCAATCACTCTTATATTTCTGATTATCACGACAGGCAGAATCTGAGCCTGTCTGAGTTTTGTCGACAGACAGAGGCAGCCGTTTAGTAATTCAGGCAGGAAAAACCCTCTATTACATTATTATTATAACCTTTATTTTACCAGGAAAAAGAAATCTCACGTGGGTTTAACAGATAACATTCATACATACATATTTACAAACAAAACAAAAAAAATTATAAACCAACAATACCTAACCTGCAGTGATCTTACCAGAACGTTGCTAGGAAGACGGGAAGGCGCAGCGCTGAACTCTGGTTGTGTTGAAATGTGTTGCAGTGGCAGATACCACAGACATTAAAAGATTTACAGCCAGAAGTAACACGGTTCAACCGCGCTCATTGGTGCTCAGTGATCTGATTTACTTAGCTCATATTTACTGTTTGGTGGAGGCAATCCAGAATTACTGTTGGTGAAACTATAATCAGAACCGAATGAGCCGAACGAGTCACAGCACAAACGCATCAGGAGTCAGATTACATTGATCACAAAAAGCTGAGGCAAGCACGGGTGTGGCATTCACAACGCGTGTTCAGCCTGGCACAGGCTTTCAGTTCATGCCTTTGAAAGCTTAACTTTCATAGGAATAGATTTAAAAAGTTGAAACACTCACTTTGCTCCGCACAGCTCCGTTTATATAAATGTCTGCAGCTGCCCGAGCTGAGCGCTGTGAGTGAGATCCCACTGCCCATGCGCGAGTCATATAATTTAGATTTTTTTTTTAACCAGTTTTCACAAGTCAATTGAAATTAGTAGAACAGACAAACGTTCATAACTTTTTTTAATTGTTCAAATATGTAAAACAACTTGGATGCCTCCAATATTAAATGTTAAATTAATGAAATGGACACTAAATAGAATAAATTATTATTATAAAACATTGTACAATCAAATTCAATACATTATTGTAAATATCAGTAATATAGTGGAACAATAAAACAAAATAGATTGTTTAGAACTGTAATATTTATTGCACAGACCCGAACTGGCCATCAAATAAATCTAAAAATGAATGATGCTCCTTAAGAAAAGTATACCAAAATAGAAAATAATAATGATAATAATAATAATTAAAGCTGCAAGCAGCATTTAGTGGGGTTCAAGCTTTTAAGGCCTTTTAAGCACAGAGGCATTAAAGACATTAAGTTTATTTAGCAATATTTTAAACACTGAAATAATAGATGGAAAAGTCCATTTACAGCCAATATAGGCAATTTACCATAGGAAATGCATGGTTTTTAAAGCTTTTTACCAGTTATAGCGCCACATATAGTCCGATCTCTTTAAAACATTGCATGCTTCATCAGCATGTTATGCCACATGTACCCAACAATTTTCATGAAGTTTTGAGTTTTAGGATTTATAGGCTTTTGACTGTATTTTGCCACGCCTCTTTTTTAAATGGCCCTGTTATAGCCATCCAAATGCAAAAGTTCAACTTTTTTTGATAGTTATTGATCTAGAGAGTCCAGAGAATTGTCCTAGACTGGTTTGGTTCTGATCGGGCAAAAAACCAGAGACAAGTTCATAAATGGTACCTTGGGCCAAGAAACCGCATACCAATTTTCAAGTCAATCGGACTAGCGGTCGTGTGGTTATAGCCGTTTTTGTGTTTTTTTTCATGTTATAGCGCCACCAAGTGGACAATAATCGCATTTTTTTTCAAGTGACCGAAGTTTGAGCTCATAGACAAACCCAAGTTTTGCGAAAATATCTCTTTCCATCCACAAGTTATAGCCATTTTCGTAAAAGTGGCCCCCGATCAGTTGAACATTTTGGTTCCCCTTAGCGACCATGAATTGTAAAATTGAATTTTTTTCATAATTATTAATAGTCTCGCTCCAAAGAACATTTCTACAGTGGTTTGGTTCCAATCAGGGAAAAGATGTGGGAGAAGTTTACAAAAGTAGGTTTTTCAAAAAACCCAAAATTTCTCGAAATTGGCGCCCAAAGGGCGAGTCAATCAGATGCATCCGTTTTGTCCGTCCCGAGCCAAGAATTCCAACGGTATAAGACACTTGAGCCCACGCCTAACGGTTAAGGAGTTATGAGCCGTTTCGTACTTTTGCTCGCTGTAGCGCCCCCGTCAGGCCGATCGGGGCGTGCCTCGGTGACGTAGGTAGTCAGTGTGAGTACCACCAGCCCTGAAAGTTTCAAGTCTCTACGACTTACTTTTTGGTCTGCCAGATCAGTTTTAGATGGAGAATGATGCATCATGGGAAAATTAACAATAACAATAGGGTTTCAGCCTTTCAGGCTTGAACCCCTAATAAATATATTAGCCTCATTTACATAGACTCTTTGTAGTGCACATTCAAATTCTAAAACTGTCACACAACTGGTAAACATACTGTAGCCTGCTTGAAGTATTTTCTTCCTCACGAAAGTAAACAGCTTAACAAGAAATGCTCTCAAGTCTTGTTTGTATGGCGGGCTCACTCACTTTCTCACGAGAAAAACCTAGTTTTGGATGATTTAATGTCGTGACTCTGTCTAATCTGGTAGCGGAGCTCACTTTATCCTTTGCGTTCACCGACGTGGAGAGACTCTTTCTTCCTGGGCATAAGTTGCATGTTACATAAACATTCTTACCTTTCACCTCAAAGAGGGAAAAGAAGTGCTTATACTTCCAGTTTGCGAAAGCTACCATTGAAGTCATTGGACATGATGTTGCTATGACTCCTGATCGCTGGTCGCATACACGCGTGCATGTAGGCTATGTCTCATACACACACACAGCTGCAGGTCCACTGACAGAGCGCGTCTGATCGGATGTAAACCACTTCAGTGAGCTCAATTATAGTAACGCAGCATTTTATTCTCAGAAACGGTAACGGCATTGTAACGGGGGAAACAGTAATTCGTTTGATTACTCGTTACTGAAAAAATTAACGCCGTTAGTAACGCCGTTTATCTATAATGACATTATTCCCATCACTGGAAATAAAATCCATACATCTCTCATCTCAGAGTTATATGGGATTCGGGATCAATCGAATATACTCCAGGGTTTCTACTGATACAAAGCCATATGCTAAATCGCTGAAATAATCCTTTAAATTACGCAATATTGCCGTGTGAATGCCCCGTGTCCATCGCCATATCCCTTCTAGTCTTTACCATTACATACCTTTCTATCAAAGTTATCTGACATGACAGTTTAACTCTTGAGTTCTTGTCATATTTTATTACCCTTTTCTAAAATATAAGGAAAACAAACTAATCATGTGAGAAAATGTTGACGTGTCTGAATAAATTTAGGTTTGACTAACTATGAACATCTTGTGGATATTGGAAATGACTGAGTAAACCATTTTACACTAGTCTTTGAGTATAAACAATTCAGTGATGCAACAAATGAGACTCCATCTTTGCAGCCTGTTAGACTTGTACATCTTTCCAGTTTCCACACACAATCAATCTCAGATTATAAGGCCATTCTTTCATAAAGCAACAAAACCAACTCACATCAAACAGCTGAAGGACTCTAGCCAAGCAGTAAAGTAACGTCCCTCTCCGTCCCTATAAAGACAAGAAGAAAGAAAGAGGATGCATAAGGATGCATTTAGAACGAGATGGCATCTGCGTTATAATTAACAAATATATATAATTACATAGAATACGGTCAATTTTCCAGTCAACATTGGGGGGGGGGGGGGGGGGGTGGAGAAAAGAAAACCCAACAGGTACAATATTTTGAGACTAAATTTTTCAACTAAATAAATTAAACAATAATAAATATATGGAAGAAAAAAATATATATTGATCACCTATTGTGCATTTTATTTATTTATATATATATATATATATATATATATATATATATATACACATACATACATACACACACATACTACCATTAAATGTGTAATTTTTAAATATTTTTGAAAGTCCCTCATGCTAACTGCATTTATTTGATCAAAATTACACTGTGAAAATTGTAGTACCAATTAAAAAATATACATATTTAAATGTTTGTCTTATAATATGTCACATGATCCTTCAGAAATCATTCTAATATGATCTGATGCTTCATATTTACAAAAAGTTCAAAAGAACAGTTTTATTTTGGAAATATTTTATAATTTCATTTTATATATATATAAAAGTGTGTGTGTTATGCAATTATCTTATAAAAAATTATATATAAATATATTATAATAATATGCATTATCACATAAATATGATATGCATTATATATATATATATATATATATATATATATATATTATTATTTTTTATTTATTATAATACATATTGATAAAAAATACATGTTTACAAGAAACATGTATTCATAAATAATAAAAATATTCAGTAACCTTTTTTCAGTTCCCAATCAGAATGTGGTCTCTTTAAATCTATTTTCTCTCTTCAACATATGATACATATGATTATGATCCTGATTAGAAGAAACGCTTAACACTGGCATTAAGAACTGTAACGTATGAAAAAGAAACTGTGTATTGGGCCAGGAGTTGAAATGCAGAGGAAATAAATTATGGGATATCTAGGAATAACTTACCAGGTTTGTCTCACACTCCGCTTGGAGTCGGTCGTACACCACAGCCTTACAGCAGCCACCAGACATGGACCACGGCGGGCGGATGAACAGCCAGATGAACGGCTCGGCCAGCGGAGACCTGAGGCTCTCGGCCAGGCTGAAGTAGTGAGATGCCATGCGGCCGCACAGGTCGGCACGTCCTTCCTCGCTGAGCGAGGCTGATGAACATTCACACAACATTAACGCTTTGATCAGTCAGTCAGACCAATCAATCAATCAATCAAACTAAAGTAATCAATCAATCAAAAAGAGTGAATGAGTGTAGAAACTTACGTCCTTCATTGTACAAATACGCAATTCCTAGTTTCACAGCAGCTTCAAAGTTTCCTTTCTCCGCAGCCCTAGATATTGTAGAGGATGAGAAGGAATTTAATGAGAAAATGAATTAAAAGAACAAGAAGAAAAACTTGCACTAATCCATTTTGAAAATGAATAGTGTGGAGTTATGGACATCAAACAGGAAATAGCGTGATTTGAAAAGCACAATTACCATTAAAACCGAGCTATGGAAAACCTAGAAATGTCATGGATTTTTTTATTTATTTTTTAGGCATGAAAATTATTCATATTCAATCATTTCTAGAGTGAATTCATCCATCTATAACATGTCCTTAAAGGGATAGTTCACCCAAATGTATATATTTTTTAACATCTAAGACACCATGTCTTCCGGTAAGTGAGGTCAATGTACAGTGTACACAATCTCTCGTGAACATCTCTACGCCATATTGTGTAAAAAAAAAAATATATAAAAACTGTTCTGTTTCTCACACAAAGAAGAATTTTCATATTTAACTGTTATTTCCTTAACTAAGATGAGTTGATACATACCTCTCTCGTCTCAGTGCGTGCACTTAATCTCTCTGACGCGCTGTGACGATCTGATAGCATTTAGCTTAGCCCACTAAGCCCAGTTTATTCACTATGGTACCAAACAGGAGATCAAGTCAGAAGCGACCAAACACCTCCACGTTTTGCCTATTTAAATACAGTTACACCAATAGCTGAACGATCAAGTATGATTACATAAAATAAAACGTGACGCTTTTCTAAGCGTAAAAATCTGGGCTGAAACATCCTTCCTCACGTCTCCCCCTCCCTCTCTCATTTCTGTTAATAGGGGGGAGACGTGAGGGAGGATGTTTCAGCCGGGACTTTTTACTGCGCCGAGTCGAAGTACTCTCAGAAGTGCTTCTCCGCCATACATTATAGTTCTCCTTTTTAATCCGCTTAGAAAAGTGCCACGTTTTATTTTGTGTAGGGCTGCAACGATTCATCGAGTAACTCGAGTTAATCGAATCAAAAAAATCCTCGAGGCAAAATCATCTGCCTCGACGCTTCGCTTAGTCCATTTAACTACACACAGATATTGGAGAAAGACATTTTTTGTGTAAGGACTCGGAGTATGAGCGGATTGCGGTTATATCCGCGGTTCAGGTGCGTAAACATCCCAAACATTGCAGGTGGATGAGAGAAATCGTTAATATGTTGATTTTAATAAAGACGCGGAACTCTCATATCACGCTAAAACACAATGAATGCGTCGTTATTTAACTTTCGTTTTCAGCTCATGTCGAGATCAAAGACCGCAATGCGAGAGATAGAGAGAGAGAGAGAGAGAGAGCGGGCGGGCATCAGCACTGGTAATATCATTTAATATCGCTGTTTTTAAATGAAGAAAACTGTGTGTTGAGCTTCAGGATGCGACGCTGAACATTTAAGTTTCATTTGCGGCAGTTCACGCGTCAGCTGAGGAGATACGAGCAACTCCAAACACATGAACTCGATGGAGTTTGCAGCTTTGCACATGGATCACCGTCATTGTGATGTGTGTGAAATCTTTAATGAGACTTTATATATCCTACTTGATAATATCTTCGAAATGCACCATTAGATGTTCTCAATACTAGGCGCAACAAACATCAGAACAAGCTGTAACGCGCGCGTGTGCGTGTGTGTGTGATTAGCAGCGCTCGTGCTTTCAGAGCTCAGAGCTGCGTGCTTTCATTGATTTGTGTAATTTAAATATCACACTTTAATCATATTTATAGCTACTAACTTAAAGCAAGCTGTGTTACAATGATGAATGATTAGCTCAAAAGATCAGCATGTGTGATGTACTTTATCTGAATTAAACATATCTCGCGTTTGATCACGTTCTAGCGGTTATTCCTCCATGTGATGTATAGGTTGTCGACCCTGGTTTATGTAAATGTAATTTTGCCAAAATAATTTTTTTTGTTTTGTTTAGCAACCTACTTCAGTGTAGCTAATATGTGACGATCGGGTGCGGGTGGATGGTTTGCTTCTAACAGCTGATTCGGTGACGATAGAGCTGATCCGCACATCTCTTATTCCAAGTTAACCTGTCCAATATGTTTTGCTCCAGTAAAGGAGTAAATAAGACAGTAAATGCTTATGTCATGCCTGAGCTGAAGCTGATACATGAAAGTTAAGTTGCACAACATAAATACAATGTTTAGTTATTTATATTATTTATAGAATATTAGAATATTTATATTATATAGAATTTATAGAATATTTATATTATTTATATTGGCATTATTGTTATTTATATTACTACTATTTAGATTTATTGGTTGTAGGTTTAGTTTTAGATTGAACTATGTTTACCTTTTTAAAGTAATTTGAAATAGATTTTTATTTAATATAATATGGCAATTGTATGCATTAAAATTGTTTAGTTTCACAGTTATTAATGTATGCAATTTCAGCAATAAAACTTAATTTTTCTAAAAAGAAGACAAATTAGATGTTAATTTTAAGATACCCGTCTTATTGTCTCTTATTGCTCTTTAATAAAGAAAAAGTAACTATTATCCGATTAATCGATCGATTAAGTGGTAGATTAATCGATTACAAAAAGAATCGATAGCTGCAGCCCTAATTTTGTGTCACCATACTTGGTCGTTCAACTATTCGTGTAACTGTATTTAAATAGGGGAAACGTGGAGGTGTTTGGTCGCTTTGACTTAATCTCTGTGAATGTGAATGAACTGGGCTTAGTGTGCTAAGCTAAATGCTATCAGATCATCACCGCGCGTCAGAGAGATTAAGTGCACGCACTGAGACGAGAGAGGTATGTTTCAACTCGTCTTAGTTAAGGGAATAACAGTTTAATATGAAAAAAGCAGTAAAGTACCCATTTAAAGGGTTAATTCACCCAAAAATGCTAATTCTCTCATTAATTACTTACCCTAATGTCATTTGACACCCGTAAGAGAGGTACGTGTCAACTCGTCTTAGTTAAGGAAATAACATACTAAACAAAATATATAACTCTAGCCTAGTGGTTTTTGGATATTTTACTGCAAAAATACCGCACCTTTAATAAGTGCTTTATAAGCCAATACCCAAATAATGTGCACGCTAATAAGCTATAAACTAGCTAAGAGCGAGAATTGAACCCCAAATAAAGTTACCAAAATATCTTCATTTATGCTATGAAGATGAAAGAAATTCTTATTGGTTTGGAACAACATGAGGGTGAGTAAATCATGACAGAACTTCAAACCCTTTAAAATCCGTATCTGTAGTCACAAACAACTGAAAATATGGTGAAAAAGTTCAGTTTCATACCTCTCAAAGAGCCACACGGTATCGGGGGCGGGCCAGCGCTCTTTGAAGCTCACTCGTGCCCAGACACTTGAGTTACTATCAATAATGTCACGAAGATGAGAATGAACCTGCAGGATCACATGACATTCAACATCACAAAACCACTTTTTGTTAACGGAGAGATAAGTAAGGTGTAAGTCTTGACGAACCGCTCTGATGGCAAGGAGATCCTCAGCGGACAGGCATTGGAGGACATACAGGAGCAGCTCTTCAGGAAGAGACAGCAGCGTGACGGCAGATGCACGCTTTCGGACCCGCTTCCGGACAGGCAGAGAGAAACATTTGGCACATCGACAGTGGAGCACTAGAAATGAAGAAATTCACAATTAATCAACACTGAATTAGTTTATTCACTGCATTTTGAAAATAACTGAAAGCAATATGTGTGTGGCGAAGAACTTTTTAAAAGAAACATTTGTGAAATTGAAATTCATCACTGTTATTTTGGCCTACAGTCAATAACTAGCCATTTTGAAATTATCAATAACTGGGTCTGACCATTAAAATAATTATTTACTACACCAACATTTAGTTCCAAAATCTTTCAAAATTTTTGTCAAATAATATTCTGTTCTTAAATGTTTGAGTTAAGTTACAGTAAATGATGTGCAATACAAGTATCCATATTCATCATAAAGTATTGTTATTTTATAGCACTAAACTGTATTAGTAAAGCATATCTGCATTAAATTGGTCACTCTGTCAGATAGATGTCGAAATTGACCATTAAAATATATAAAAAAAAACAATACGCTTTATTGGTTGAGCAACTTGAGTGGTAAGTTACTATAAAAACTGTAAAACTGTGGTAATTTGATATTAATATACCATGGTATTTACTTATTACACTTCAAATAATACTTCGTTGCAATAGTACAAGCCCATTAAAACATGGCATTAACTGTTACCTTGGTGTTTTTATGTTAGTGTACTAAGATGATGCATTGCGGAATATAAATTAGGTCACCAGGAGAGATTATTTACATCTGTTTTGAGTTTAAACTCCTTTAAATGCTTACAAATATATTAACATAAGTATACATCACAGCTTTTAATATAATAACGATTAGTTTTGTTTCTTTGCAGCGGCATTTTTGACATGATCACAACCAGTAGCCAGTTTTCCCTCCTTATTCACAAACCAGTTATGGGACAGAGTATAACTAACCTCTGTTTAGGAAATACTACCTTGATGTGTATTAAGGAAAACTTATTACCACGGTTATGGATATGTGAAGAATATTTATATTTAAATAATGAAAGTTAACATATATGCAGCTTAACGGATCAGTAACGTTTCGTCTCGTTTTTGAGCATTAAAAAAAAACCTTCAGCTCTGTTTATGATATAATCGAAAGATAAAGGTGTATAAATATTGATGAAATTTAAACATACGCATTTACATGTGAAAATTAATCATTCGATGAGATTAAAGTAAGTTAAGTTAGTTACTTACCGCCCGCTTTCATTTCAAGGAAGGATTAGCGAAGTCAGTTTACAGCGATAATGCTTAACAGTGAACCGAATACTTAAATCTGTGCGTATTAGAGCTTAATATTAATATAATCAGTTTTACTGATTAACCTTCTGAATTCCTGTTAGCTAATAACGTTAGTGTTGTAGGACTGTTTTAAAACACAACTCTCCTCAGCCCCAACCATGCAACTTCCATTAAGCCCCTCCCCCGAGCGCTTAGCCACGCCTGCGCGGACAGTTTAAACATCAACTCTGGGAGCTCACTGGCCAGAAGACGGATACGCCCACCATGGCAGCTGCTGCGTTCTGATTGGCCACCGCGTAAATCTCGACGCGCTATTGGTCCGTTTTTCTGAACGGATAAAAGCAGTCGATGTATTGGCTGAAAAGATGCTATTTCGAATTACGCGCTTACCGTGCTGTGGGACACGAGTGGTTAAGCCTGGGCTTGCGCAACGCTCGGTGAATTCTGGGAGATGGAGTATCTCATCAGTATATATATATATATATATATATATATATATATATATATATATATATATATATATATATATATATATATATATAGTGATATATATATATATATATATACACATATACATACATATATATATATATATATATATATATATATATATATATATATATATATATATATACACACACATATATATATATATATATATATATATACACACATATATATATATATATATATACATATATATATATATATATATATATATATATATATATATATATATATATATATATATATTAGCGAACATTAGCAAAATCATTTAGATGAAACGTGCATTTTTCATATATTAAATCAAAGCAACAACCCTCAAAACAAGCATGTAATGCAATAAACATATTTTTCTGGTAAAGTATAATATATAGAACTTCCCTCATAGGCTGTTAAAAATGTTCACACAATAATTAAATAATAATCATAATAATAATCATAATATTAATAATTATAAATTAGGCTACATCTATTAAATAATACACATATTAACATATTAAAATAATTGTAATTAATAATTTAAATATTTTTAAATTAGCCCATGTATTTATCATTTTTTAAATTCTTAAAAAGACCCCGTTATAATATATGGAATACTTACTGATGACAAAAATAACAATTTTAAAAATAATATTTAATTCATCCCTATGATGAATATACCTACCAAAATGTATTTAAAATACACTTTTAATACTAAGTAGTACAAATCGATTAACATATTTTTTCATTTGAAACTCATTACTATAAATATTATAATTAAGCTTTATTTTGGCTACTTCTAAATAGTATATAATCAATTTAGCACATTTATATATACTTAATCTTTAGTCAGCAGTATTTCCAGTGCATTTGGCAGACTTAAAATATATCAGTCTATCAGTCTAACTTGAATGTATAAGTCATTTCAACTCAACATTAAACTGACTGAAAAAAGTTGAATTCATTGTAAAAACATACTGTCATAACTTATTACAGTGTTTTTGTTAAGCACATATGTAAATGTATGTGTAATTTAATAAAATAAATTCAAATGTTGGTAGATTTATTTTTCATTATAGGGTCTTTGAAAACAAACCACAAAAAAAAAAAATTTTGAAAATGAGATATCGATTAAAATATTTTATTACGTGAGAAGAATGAGACTGCAGAGCAATACAAGAAACATAAAACTAACAGCTATCGATTGCTAGTGTCAGTGATCAATGCAGTTCAGCAGTCATTTTAACTAAATATTGTCAGCAAAGCTGCAACAGAAATCAGAATCAAGTATTGAGGAAAGAGTAAATGATGCAAGACATTTTAAGCCACTTATTAAAGTTTGAGGATTTCACAAATACAACATTTAATACAATGCTCGATTCAAAAGTGAAATGTCTCATGTTTATCAGATCTATCTGCTCTGAAAACAGGATTCAACCACTCTTTAAAAAATGGTTCTTTATTGACTGGAATTAATGGCTCCATAAAGTATATTTAACAGCCCTTGCACAAAAGGTTCTTAAAATGAGGGTAAAGTCTTATTTTTTAGGGAATTTAAAATGGTGCATGTCAGGTCACAATGAGACTTTGTCATAAACGAGGGGTGTGTGTTCATGGTAACATCACAAAGTGCTGACGATTAGCTTTCATAAAGCCTGTCACATCTGACAGAGTGATTATTAATGGCTTTCAGCGTAGACAAAGAGCAGGAAAACGCCACACATATAATGGAATGATTATTCATTTGAGTCACAATTCATGTCATTTTTGCTTGATTATATACGATGCGTTACTCAGTATTAACTGTTTATCAATAGGCTTGTGCATATTGCAATCAAAATGATTCAACTCCTTTGACTTGCAAGACATTTTGCTGCCAAGAAGTTTTATAAAATATATAAATTATTTTATTATTATTTAAATAATTATTTATTAATACACATTTGACTGATTCTGAGAACGTTAATGAGAATTGTACAAATCTGGCTCATTGGCTCTAACCATTCGTGTTCACAATTATTCAACCCGCAAAGGTCTAAATGTGTGGAGAATCTTTTATTCTTTATAATCTCCCATAAACGCTGTAAGTGCACATAAGTGCTTAGAAGCTTCTGTCACCTCTCTACTGCAATCTTGGCCCATTCCTCAGTTGAAAAAGCTTCAGGATAATCTTTGGTTTTCACATTAACACTGCTTTCTTCAAATTCCACCATCTTTGCTGAAATGGCTTGATACTTCAAAGAATACAAGATGTGCCATACAGTCAAGATTTCCATTTCCAGAAACAACAAAGCAGTCCAATAACAAGACTGGACAGCCTTGACCATGGAAATGGTGTTCTTCTGCTCAAAAGCTTTTCCTTTTTTGCCCCTGGCTGCCTGGCATAATGCTGATGTGTGTACAAAAAGTTCCAGTGTGGTCATATCACTTTATAACACATTCTTCCAGAACTCAACAGGTCTAATCAAATGAATTTTAGAATATTCAAGTCTGCTTTTTATGTTCTTCTTGGTCAAGAGTGTCCTCTGATGAACATTTTATTCCCCTGAATGATAGTGATTTCTTCAAAACCATCAATGGTTTTCTAGTACAAAACATTGTAAACTCATGAATAAGGCTGCCATGCAGCTGAATAGGAACTTTTAGAGACTTTTGGAAATCTTCTTAGCCATAGACATTCTAATGAAAGTGATTTAAAAACAGCAGCCTTGAAAAGTGGTTGAATATAAACATTGAATATGAATTATAACATCAAAACTCAACTCAAAAGCATTACATTATTAGACTAAACCCAGTAAACCCAGCCTGATCTGCTGACAATTTGATTTCGCCCGGCAACATAGTCTGAAAAACCTGTACATTCATTTCTACTGCTTCTGTTACACTTTTGCGGGAACCAATCACAGACTGGTTTATCCACCTGGCACGCTATTGGCGGGTTTGACACGATAACAGATAGAGAAGGATGGGTCGTTGCCCATTGATCACGCCTCTTGTGGTCTGATTGAAGGGCTATCAATTACGTACAGAGTCATTTGAATTATGCTCGTTGATCACGCCTCTTGTGCAGTTGAATAGACCATAGACTGTAAAAAAATATGGACGTAGTGTCCATGACGTCACCCATAGGATTCTTAAGAGCCGTTCTGAAGCGTATAGTAAGCGTATAGTATAAGTATAGGGTCGAGCTGGCTAACAATGACTAACAGACAGCAGACAAACGGCAATCAACCTGTCACTCAAAGTGGCCACGCCCTTAATTATGCAGAACTTTAAGGCTTTATATAATGTAAACCCTCCTTACAGTTGTCATGAAGGGCAAAATTAGCCGTATAGTCCAAAACCACAATTGAGATTCTGCTCCCTTTTGGAGTCTGTCCTTAGCGGCCAGTCGATGAATTGCAGTTTAAAGGTGGGGTAAGTGCTTTCTGGTAAACGTTGTTGATATTTCAAATCACCACAAAAAACACACCCCTACCCCCAAAAGGCTCTTGCCCTTATTTTGATAGCCCCGCCCCACACACCAACGACTATGGCAGAATCTGTGTGTTACTAATTCAGGTTGAATATTCAGTGAAAAAGTCACTCCTTCCATTACAAAAACACAAACCGTTCTCATGAACAACTCGATAGTACATGAGCACGACAGTCTAACTAATAAACAAATTACAATTATGACAAGATTAGAGTTATAGTGATCACAAAACACAAACTGTTGAACAACTCAATAGCACATGAGCCCGACAGACCAAACTAACGGCATTTTACAATTATTAGGAGTATAGTATCTTACTTGTTGGACACATTTTGTGAGCTGACGCTTGTAACACACATTGAGGAGATTTAGATGCTCCATACGGTTTGGAAATAAACGGGTATTTATCATCGCTGAAGTGAACCACAATACGATCGCAAATGGACTAACAAGCGAACATGAAACACGAGCATATTCAAGCAAAAGCCAGCATATGTTAGTTCTCAGCTAATGTCCATTGTGTGTCGTGTGTGTTTTGAATAATGACTTGCACTGAGCGCGCTCTTCTCACCATCATTATTAGACACGCCCCTTACCTGCTGATTGCTACAAGATTGTTATTGCACTCCTCTCGAGTCCGTTTTGTAAAGCGGTTACCCCACCTATAAGTCACTTCCGTATTTGCTTAAAGAAAAACTGAGGGAGGTTGCCGCTTGGAAAATACATAGCAGACTCCCCAGACCAATGTTCAGTCATATTTTACTTAAAATGTTTTACATAGTGCACCTTTAATTTGGACAATACATTGCAACTGTATGTATTGCATCATTTAAAATTGCAGCAAAAATCTACAAACCAGTGGCATGTATGATGGAAGTGATACAAAGCTTTGCATCTTGTTAAAGAAAGCAACTAGTATGCATTTGAGCCAGCTCAAGTAATCTAATAAGATGACTATGTTGCTCATTGAGAATTTGATTATTGACAGCAACAAGTAAATGAATATAAACAATCGCATTTAATTGAGTTACGGGCATATACAAAGCTTGCTTAGATACAAGTGCATACCTAATATCCATCTGTTTATTAATTTTCTCTCTTTAGTTGGTTTTTGATTTGGCACAGAGATAATATCCTCAACTGACAGTGTAAATTACACTTAAAATACAAAGGCACAGAATATTTTCAGAGTGACCAGCATTACATTAGAGTGGCTGCACCTGTTGAAGAATGAAAGGGTCCAAATGATTGCTGAATTGACACTTGATGTGTTTCCATGGCAATCTGAAACAATATTATAGTTGGAAATTCAGGTGTGGCTAATCGTGGCTCTCAGCGGTCTGGAAGATTCCAGTTGATTTTCAGTGTTTATTGGCTCTCGTCTTGTGAGATCAGTGGAAGAAATGTAAAATATAGCAGCGCACTTAAAATTCTTCATAAGGTTCATTCACACAAGCCTACTGAACTCTGTAATCCCTAGAAAAATAAGTATAATTGAGTTGAAGTATTTCTGGGTTAAACAGGCTTTCAGAAATATGCTCTGGTCAAGATCATGCACTTAAAAGTAAATATAACTTAGATTATTTATACACTTTTGAGAAACTTAACTTTTCCACTTTGAGTGGAAATAAATCAGGTTTTTTTTTGCTTACATGAGGATGTCAACAAGGATTGAATGTTTTAAAGTCATTATGAAATGGACATTGCGATAGTCTGTTCTTCCTTATTGTGATGTACTGTAAGCGAAACGTTTATCACTACTCAGTGTAGGACGGGGCTTGATTCAGTCCATGTGGATTTGATTGGATGGGTTTGGATTGCTATTGATGGATTTTATGTGAGTGACAGGTTGCCCTGTGAGACATATGCTAAGCTATGCTAAAAGTGATACCGCCAGACCCGGAGATCGACTCAATGGATTCAAAAACTGTAAACCTCAACTGATTAACTATAGGGGGTTTGGAAAATAAGCCTATTTTCAAAAATAGGCATGTTCCTTTAAACAACTGCGTAGGAAGACCATGGCCATATTTAGGGATGATAATGTCAAGATTCATCAGGTTCAAACTGTGATAGAATAACTGGGAAGGCACATGAAGGATCATTTTCAACTATGAATCTACTCCTCTGAGTCCAGACCTTAAACTCATTTAAAGTCTTTGGGATGTGCTGGAGGAGTGCTAGACTGCATTGTCAATACAATATCTTGGCCAAAAACTGCATGCAAATCCCAACATTAATTTCCATCAAAGGGTGAATCAATTTTTAAAAGGTGCATCAAAAGGTTTTTTTTATTTTATTTGACTAAACTGCTCCAATTAAATTCGCTTCTCCTCCCTGCTCACCCTAACAGTAATCCACCAAAAAGAAATCTGTGGAAGACTCTTTACATTAAAGTCACGTTGAAATCTCTCACATGACATCACAGCAATTGCAAACCACAACAATCAATTGATCCTCAAAAGAAAATACATAGACTATACATTTTTTCTTGTTTGAGAAGCTGTTACACATCACAAAAGGAAGAAAAGACTATCGCTAAGTTCTAACTCTTTTAAAGATATAAACGCTGTAATTTTATCAGCATGTTCATGTGTTTATTTAATTATCAGCTCTCTCGATTAATGGTGCAGAATTCTCTTTCTAAGTACATATCTTGGTAATCATAGACTGATCCAGCAGGTTATTTTAAGCTAAGTGAACCGTATTAGACCAAATATTTGTCTTGGTAAAACAGGAAACGGATCATCCTTATTTATTTTGACATTCCTGCTGTGCATTTCTCCCTGTGCGAGCTGAATCTGAGGATAATTGAAGAACCCCAAGCAGGCGATTTTCCAGGAAACTCTCACTGCTTAATTGGTGGATAAATGCTGTGGAACATCTGGTAGAGTTCACCCTGCCATTTGATGCAACAGTCAATTTAGCACCTCCATTTACCCTGCTCAAGTTTTCCTCACAGGGATAATTCACCGCCCTCTCGGAAAAAGGCTGTTTGATGGCACAAAATGGGACGTCTAAAAGCCGTGCATGGATTTCTAAGAACCTGTAATTTAATTTGCTTTGAAAGATAATATAAAAATGCAGTTTGCCCCTGGGACAGAGATGTTAAGTGTGAGACATGGCTGTCAAAACTTGCATTCTGCATGTGTTTATCGTCCTCTCAAACCTTTTTAGCGTAAACATTAACAAAATGATCGCATGCATTTCGCCTGTTTAGCTTTGGGAAGAGAATTATGGACTGTTTTCTATATTAAGTAGAATACAATGTATTTTTAGCCCACAGACTGACACTGAAGAAGGGAACAGAGCTAGAGAGTACTTTTTTCTCCTTTTTACAGTTTTTTGTGCATATATGGGTTAGGTAAAATCTAAAATAAAATAAGTAAGGGATCAAGTAACAACCAAATATATATAACAACCAACAACACCCAAATATATAGACAGCATAGACAGAAACAACATAAATGCCCTGGTAACCACCCAGAAAACCCTAGCAACCAAACAAAACCTCCTTACAAAATAGTAACCATTCAGAAACACCATAGCAACACGCAGGTAAGCAGCCAAACTCCTCAGTAATGCCCTAGCAACCGCCCAGAATATATAAACAGGAAAGAAACAACCTAGAAACAACATAGCATAACCAACCAGAAAACCCTAGCAACCAAACAAAATATCCTTACAGCATAACAACCACCTAGCAACACCCACTATCATGGATGCTGCTCACAATTTAATATACAGAAAAAAAAGTCATTTACATTGTTTGTCCAATAAAAACAGTACACTGGCCAATAACATAAAATGGCTTTTTTTTTCATCATTGTATTTTACTGCCACTTGGAGAAAAAAGAAGCTTGAGGGAATTCTCTAAAAACATTTTAAAAAGAAAAAGAAAAAAAGAAACGGAAAGCACAAAGCTTCGCCTTTTATCACTACTCAATTAACAACTTAAAGTTCAACGAAACGTGACCTATTTTTGAAGCCGCCCACTTTTCTCAGCACTCAGAGAGGAAGCAGGCGTGCTGAAGTTGCGCTGAATCCGTGTGGATGTGTGAGGGCAGGAAAGGGAGCTGGTGTAATTGATCGGAGAGTTCAGTCGAGCGGGAGAGGTCAGCGCAGGCCGGCTCTAAAGTCAAGACTGGGTGGAACGGGGAGGAAAAGCTTCACTGCCAGGATTCCTGTAATCTACCCTGACCATCACACGCCCAGAGTCGCCTCCTGTGGCCTTTTCCCCTTTTCCCTAAATCAACCTGTTTCCTGCTCAAACATTCACACGCTAACTAGAGTTTAGAGTCTCTGGTGGAAGGGCACAGACGTTTCACACGGCACGCTCGGCTTGTGGGCAATTACCTGTGGGTAGGTAGTGCCTGAACCCAGTTGAAAAGTGGAAAACGAGGACATGGAAAGAAAGTGCTCAGGTTTTTAATGGATTGCTCCCGTAGAAGAAGTGCAGAATAAGAATAGCACTATATTGATCCTGAAGAAAAGTGCTTTGCAAAAAAAAAAAAAACAAAACACATGAATATAACACTCTTTTACTGTAGATGAAGTAACATCCATTTAGATGCAAACTGCATTCTATGAGATTTTGTGTACAGGCTTTTGGTCCACCTCAATTTTATTCGAATTTAATGCAAGAACATTACTGGTGGTCATCCAATATTTTTAATCTTTAACACACTCTGTCAACTTGGATAATTTAGATATTTCCTCTGGTCATGATGAAATATATAACTGAGTATCATCAACATAACAGTGGAAACTAATTCCATGTTTTCTAATTATATGACCAAGAGGCAGTATGTAGGCTACACTTAAAATAGCAGAGGGCCTAACACAGATTCTTGCAGCACTCCATAATTTAATGACATTAACTTGGATAAATCCCATCTTAAAAAGATAGGTACAATCTAAACCACCGTAATGGCGCTTAGCTACCTGAATACCAGTTTAATTGTGTAGTCTGAGTGTATTTCATGATCTATAGTGTCGAACACTAGAAGAAAGTCATTTGTAATTTTAATAAGCACAGATTACAGGGCCTGGCTGTATCCTGACTGACATTTATCTTAGATAACATGCAGAAAGGAGCACAATTGAGCAGACAGTTTTTTTTCTTCTTCTAGTATTTTAGACATAAATTAAAGATTTGAAATGGGTCTGCAATTTGCAAATTCATTTGGATGTAGTAATGGTTTCTTAATCAGAGGTTTAATCACTGCCATCTTGAACGGTCATGGGACATGACCTAGAGATAAAGACTCGAGTTAATATTTAGAATTACTCATTTAGTGTTACTAGGAATGTGGTTTAATTAATATGTACATTTATTTAACTCTTCCCGCCCTATAGCTGTAAAGCGCTTGTTGTGGAGGGGTGATAATTGAGGCTGAATCATAAAATGATATCAAAGGTTGTGCATTTACAATTGTATGTCCAATGCTTTACATTTTCTCACTGAAGAAATTCATAGTTATTTACTTAACATAATATTCTGGGCAGACGACGTCTGTTTATTTGTTGATCTAGCCACTGTACTAAATACAAATACATTTTGGTTATTTTCTATGAGCTGGCAGAGATGCTCAGCCCTGGCTGCTTTTAGAGCCTTTTTATAGTTGGAGAAACTGTCTCTCCACTTGATTCTAAAGACCTCTAAATGTGTTTCCATTTGTGCTAAAGGTTATGAGTTTCTCTCGAGAGCGCAAGTAATACTGTTGTATGTTGCAGTGCTTTTCTCTCAAACCTTTTCTAGTCAAGCAAAGAGAAGATTCTAGAGAAGATAATGTCTACTGCTAGTCATTTCATCAAGTTCATTTTTATAACCAAGCTCATAATAATAATACTATAATATATTTAAAGGGTTAGTTCACAAAATTTTTGATGAAACCCACACTGTAAAAAAATATTTAGAAAAAAAGTTACCTGGTTGCCTTAAAATTTTGAGTTCATTGAAATTCGAGATTTTGATTCGGAAATTCGGAATTGAGATTCGACAGCCTTTATTATAATATTATTAAAAGATTTTGTCAGCATATTGGGTAATTATGTTTGTGTTATTTCTGATGACGCAGTGAAACATGCCTAATTGTGCTATTTTCATGATTTATCACATTATTTATTAAACTAATTTCCTTCATTGTATCAACTCAAATTTTTAATTTCAATAAACTCAAAATTTTAAGGCAACCAGGTTACTTACTTTTTTAAGTTAAACCAACAAAAACCACCACAATTTTTTTTTACAGTGCAAGAGCTATCTGACCCCCGTATAGACAGCTATTTAATTAACACTTTCAAGGTCCAGAAAGGAAGTAAAAAACAAATAGTACAAAAAGTCTTCTTGTTGCTTCATAAGATTAAGGTTGAGCCACTGTAGCCACATGGACTATTTTAAAAATGTCTTTATACTGTACCTTTCTGGGCCTTGAAAGTTGCAATAAGGTTGCTGTCTATAGGGGGGTCAGAAAGCTCTCGGATTTCATCAAAAATATCTTCATTGTGTTCTGAAGATCAAGGAAGGTCTTACGGGTCTGAAACGACATGAGGATGAATAATTAATGACAGAATTTTCATTTTTCTGTGAACTAACCCTTTATGTATGTATTTTTATTTTTCTGCACGAGATTTTCCATCTCCATACACATGCAACACATTCACCGCATTATGCGCCCAGTAGATGGTGTCTCTTGACTGAAGCCCTTCAGCTGACTAGAGGGATTATTTGGTACATGCTTTCGGATTTACAAATTGAGATTGTTTTTCCATTGGCTGTGGCTGTGACGTCCAAATCCATTATCTCAGATTTAACACTTCTTGTCTGAGATGCCGGAAGAAACCCAGCAAGATTTCTGTCTGTTGATCGGTGCTAAACACGAACAGCAGTGCGCTTTTAGATTGGTCAGACATCTTCATCTGGAAAAAAAGATGTCAGCTAGAATAAGCTTGTAAAGCTTGTAAAAGCGTCAGTATTATTTCCTCATGAAAAGCGAGCAAGAGGTGAAGCAGCCAAACAAAACAAATTTCATTAAGATTTTTCGAATATATGCGCACACATGCAGAGAGAGAGCAGGCAGCCTTTAAAAAGAAAATCCCTATGACTCACACTCTCTTTCTTTCTCTCTCTCTCTCTCTCTCTCGCTCTCTCTCTCTCTCTCTCTATGAAGATATTTATAGAGCCTGCAGAGACCATGGTTCCATATAGATCTATTAGAATCAAAAGCCGGAGGGTGAAGCTATTACACATTTTCCACACAAACAACCATCAGGGTTGAACATCCAGGCGTGTTCTATATTTCTAGGAATTTCAGTGTTGCTCTTCAAGTACTTTAAAACTGTAACTTAAGCTACTAGCTACTCAAAGTACTTAAATGGGTACTTCAGTGCTGGGAAGACGAATGTGTATTTAAACTGGGCCATTAATCTAGTGCAAAACATTTTTTTTAATTTGGTGACTTTTAGACTTAGAAAAGCCAGAAAATGTATTTTTGGCTCATGTGGATGAAAGACAACAACTCCCAGAATGCACTTGCTTCGCTGCCCTACGAGGCCACTCTCAAAGTTACGGGTACTGGCTCACTTGCCCACCCCGGCACCGCTCCTACCGGTGTTCATTTTCATAATAATAAAATAATTTAGTTGCTAGAGAACAGACACTACAATTAAAAACTAAACATGTCTTTTCAATATAATGTGAGTGAGCCGATCGAGTGTCACGGCACAAACGCAGCAGGAGTCAGATTACATTCATCACTAGAGCGAAGAGCTGAGGAAAGCGCGGGCGCAGAATACATTCACAGCGAGTTTTTTAGTTCACTTTGCTCCGCCACTCCGTTTACATGAATGCCTGCAGCTGCCCGAGCCGAGCGCTGTGAGTGCGATCCCACCCCCCATGGATGGGTTGAAAACATGCAGAAATAGCTCCCTCTGCTGGCTGTAGTCCTTGGCCTCTGGCCAAAAAATCCTCAGATTAAGCAAAATGACGATATTTGCGTCATCTAAGGATTTTTTCCAGATATAAAATACATAAATCTCTCATCTCAGGGTGGAAGCACGCTCATTCGAATATGGCTTTCTACTGAAACAAAGCTTAATGCTAAATCGCTGACGTAACCCTTTAAAAATGTAAGCTTTAAAAATGTAAGCTTTATTACAAACTTGAAGCTAAATGTGATACATATGGAAGGCAAAAGCCAAACGATAGTTACTCAAGATACAAGTTACTACAAGATGGTCGACATATAGATAGACAGACAGATTGATAGAACAATAGACACGATATAAAGAAGCTTTTGTGGAATAGCAAGATTCCATGAGTATTTAAGGTTCTTTATGGGACCATCAATGGCAATAAAGAACCTTTATTTTTTTTAAGTGTAAAGTAAAATGACACAGTGATAAACGTTTTCACATAACAATTCTTTAATAGAATTTTCAAAAGTCTTTTTAATATGAATATAAATGTAAAAATATAAATAACTAATATTTACATCACATAGTTTGACACAGAATACAGATTTTGGCATTTGTTGCCTCCAGCTTTAGAGAAAAAGCATTCTGGAGAATGCAAGGGTGGCGAAAACACACTCTCAGAATTAGAGAGGTAGATTTACTCTTTCTCATTCCAAAATATGAAACAGTAGAACAGTTATTCATTCACGACTCACTCATTCACAACAACTTTGCCACTTTCAACATGAAACAAGAGCAAAGAACAAAACTGCATGGACAGGGCTGCGTTTAAGCCTAAGTAGACTGTAGAACAATTGCCACCAAGGGTCTCTACGATCATCTTAACTCACTATGCTTTTGAGAAACGCAGTCCAGGTCAGTACATTGAGGGTAAAGATGTGGATTTATGTACAACAGAAGACTGTAAGGCGATAAGCGAAGCTAAGTATATGTACTTAATACATGGTCCCAATATGTTTGATTGTGCATTCCACACATGCAGCCGTGACATTCTGCTCACGTATTTTCAATGAAATTGCTCAACTCTTAAAATGTGTTCACCCTCTATAAATCTCCCTCCTTTTAGCTCTTGTAAAAGGGCTGAAGAAAATCTGAAAACTGGAGGAAATCATGCGAACAACTACTTCCAGATATGAATGGAAACAATTTACATAGGAAGGCCAAAAAACGGTATTATATAAAAAAAACATTTGACATTTGTGGATATGATCAAAAATCAAAACACAAACTGCACCACACTTGTTTCAGCAAAGGACGCTTTAAGAATGATCAGATATTTTTCCTGAAAAACAAAGCAAACATTCTTTAATTTAATTTCTTTTTTGGGGGTGGGGGGTGACTAGCACCATGCTTTCCAGATGACTCAGATCTGAATGTCCGATCTTAATTTGATCAGCTATCTTGGATTACTAGCTTTCCATGATACAATCAGACGCTCCATTAGGGTCAGTCACAGATATTCCAAGAGATCTCATCTGGTCCTTTTCCTTTTCCCACTTAAACACCTACTTCCTCCCTGATTTAGCCTCGTTCTAGTCTGCTTTGTCCCGTGTCGCTGTTAAGAGCAGAGTTTAAAATGCAGTCGGAAGCTCTAGTTGCCCTCTTTTCGCTGCTTCTCATGGAAAAAAAACACAAGGCGGCAATCTATTTCTGTAAAGGGATGGTTTGTAAACCACATTCTGGTGTGAAGCTATTAAAAATGCTTAAGAAGGCAAAAGGCAGCTTTAAAGCACGTACATCGGTCAACAAAAAGGCACTGTGTTTATCCCTAGCCATGTGGTCAGACGTCACTGTTAAAAATCAATTCCATCTGGACGTGCCCCAAGTGCAGAGCCGCTGTGTTGCATGCTATGCGCACGCATTCACTCCAAAAATGTATGTTTCTAGTTACAACAACCATAGCCTCAAACTTGCATGTCTATTTAATCACAAATGAGATCTCTGTAATATCTCAAAATGTTTTAGCAATGAGGAGGTCAAATGGAGAAAAATGGAGGAATCTCACGTTTCTCAGCATTGTCTCAAACTGTGCTCAGATTTGCAATCAAAAGAAAGCACTCCAAATATGAATTTCATTTTTATGCAAGAACAAATTGTTTCAGATATACGGTATTATTTTATAGCTCTCCCACTGAATGTGAACAACTGTCTTTTTTTATCTCTAAAGCTTTATTTCTCTAAAGTTGATACTTTCACACGAATGAGGAATCCATCAAATCTCCTGAGCTATGAATAGAGAGATAAAATCTTCCTCTTGGCTCAGACAAGTCTGAAAAACTGCCTTATTTCAAGTACTTGTTATTCATCTGTCTCACCATTTCTTTTCTTTCTCTTATGCACATGGATTCTCAAATCGACTCCTCAACCATGGTCAAAACATCTCAATCGTTAAGCTTTCCATGAAAGTAAAAGGGAATTGACCTCTGAATTGGTATGGATTTTTGACTGTCTCCCAATGTTATTCTTTACACAGGGTTTACGTGATATTTAGAACTTCTGGAGGCTACACATTTCCAAAAATAAAAATTCTGTCAGCATTCACTCACCCTTACGTGGTTTTTTAAAAAAAAAAACTTTCGTTTTTGCTGTGGAAGATATTTTGAAAAATGTGGGGTTTTTTATAATACAATGAGCATCAAAATTGTCGTTCTGGAGTTCACCTCCGTCACCATCGCACGTAATTCGCCTATCCAGTGCAAAATTGTCCAAAATATCTTTTGTCTTCCACATTTTAAAAAAAAAATGATTTTGATGGACATAAGGGTGAGTAAATAAATACTGAAAGAATATCACTGTTACACCTATAGCAAAATTTGCCAAATGCCTCCCTGATCAAGGCAGTGTAAATAAGCTGTATTCCCATTGTGAAAACGGATGTAAGCTCCAGCCTTTGTGGGCTCTGACCAGGTCAGGGTGACGACATATTCATGTGTGTTGTTTTTGGGAGCGAGGAGAACATGATAAAATAGCTGAGTTTGAGTTTTAAAGCTGGCACTGGAAGAGGAAAAGAGAGACCTAGGGGTAAAACAGAGCTAAGGTAATGTACCATGCTAAGTCCTAACACTTGCTCAAGGCACTGGAACAAGAACAAAACTTTACACACACTTTTCGTGTACCCTTGTGGCATCTTTTTCCCCCCCTAGTAATCCTGCTCATCTGTCTGACAGGAAATTAATTTTCTTTTCAGGCTGTCTCAGAACAAAAGGCCCTTCGGCTTGCTTGCCTTTCTCTGAACCGTGTCGTTATAAAATTCCTCTGTGGTTGTTTTTCCGAATACCAACTATATGAGGTCCATGAAGAGTCCTGAATTTGCCAGATAGAACACACACACACACACACACACACACACACACACACACACACACACACACACACACACACACACACACGCACACAATCCCAATGCAAAACTCCTTCAACACATTTTACACTGTGTTAAACTCCCAATAAATCATTCTGGGATCTTTGTGTCCTTAATATCAGGTGCTGCACCCTTGTCCTAAATCATTAGCGGCTACGATTGACAGCGGGCTGACAACGAAAGAGGCCAAGCAGGTGTCTTGTCTCTCTAGTCCATCCTGCACACATATTCCACAAACACACACACATGCAGACACATTCTCGACCTCTCCGGTCCGCGCTGTCTTCCTATCCTGATCCGCAGCTGCTGGTTCAAGCCAGCAGACGCAGGTTCAAGTTCCAGTCCGTAAAAAAGCTCACACATTGCTACGGTGTCACTGGACGGGCGAATGACGTGCGATGGTGACGGAGGTGAACTCCTCTTTCGTCGCGGTGTCCGGTTGCCACCGCTGGCCCACTTCTTCGCTCGTCACAGGAATGCAGGAGACTGACAGCGGCGTTGACGGCAGCAGAGGCTCCGGGAATGGCTCGCCGTTAGTGTTAAGTGTCCTGTGTGTGTGCATGCGGGGATGTGTGTCCTCTCCAGGCTTGTTTTGATACCAGACACCTGCTGAGCGACGGTAAACTGCGTGCGTGACTCCGGTGAACCTTCATGCCGGCCTGCGCCGTATTTTCCATGGGATTCTCTGAGAGGGCCTGTCCTCGGCCACCTGAGCAGATGAAGAGCTTTGTAAAAAAGAAAAAAGAAGGGTCTGTTTTCCGGCACTGGTCTCGGATGCTCTCACAGGGGACACTGTTCAGAGCTGAAAGAACCTCCTTCCTTCTTTTTCCTACGCTTCTTCTTATGGGACATCCAGCAAGCAGTCGCCATCAGTACCAGGATCATCCCCGCGATCAGAAGGAACACAGACACCACCTTGGTCTGCGGGAGATCGTTGTAGGTGTACGTCACCCCAGTTCCGGCAACTCCAATCACCAACGAGATGATCCCGAAGGGAAAGATGCAGCGGTACCAGGACTTCTCCATCCCTCCTGTCGCTTGCGACAGCCTCTCCAGGGACGACAGGACCTCAGGGACTTTAGGCCCTCCTTCTTGTGACTGTCCCTCCAGGGTTGGGGCTGCCATTGTCTGCGGTTGGCAGGTGAAGTGCCCAGGGGTGCATCCCATCTTAAAACCAGGATGCAGGAAACACAACGCTCAAGAGAGGAAATGCAAGTTGTGGATGTGAAGATCCTCTTACAATGTCTGTGGGTTTGTCAGTGATACTGTGCTCTGTCTCTCGAGCCCGCAGCAGCACGTTGAACACACGCGCAGACAGAATGAGCACTGCTATATATGTGGCCAGAAGGAGGGGCGGAGCCAAACTCCAGAGGGGGCAGCCCAGAGATTCTGATTGGCTGCAGCTGCACTCTGACGTAACATGCCATAGTATGAGACTGGGCAGTGGAGAGCAAACAGGAAGGAGGTGGGGGAGGAGGGGTGGAGTTAACCATTCAAGCACCGTTCACTAAAATCCACCCACTCCTTCTCATTCTCTTGCTGTGACTTGCTTGTAAGAGAATGAGTGCATGTATCCTACAGAGGGTGTAATGGGATGAGAATTGGACTATTTAAATGCTCATTAAATAAGGATATTGCCAGATTGATTTATACAGAAAAGCAGTCACAGGAGCATGCGGTGCAGTGTTTATTCATTCAAGCCAACGGCATGGCAAAACGCACGCCGACAAATATCTGATGAATCCAGAGACTCCGTTCGCGCACGTCCTGCTGCGCACCCACGCACTTTTGGCCTCCCACGCCGCACTAAAAACACTGCCAAACACTTGATAAGAGGGCTCTGAACGGATGTCCATTTTTAATCCAAGCGAGTCTTTTCCCTGTCACGGATTGTGCACTGGAGGAAAAATCAATTTAAAGTAGAGCGAGAGAGAGAGAGATTGTATGCACCCATGGCAATGCCAGTGCAATTTATCTCCCACTCTCGTCTCTCACGTGAAATCATTTTTTGGCCATGTACAGGGAGGCAGTAATGAGGTGTGAAGATTCGTGCTTTGTGACGACAACAATGGGGGAGCCGCACCAGTCACACACCAATTGTTGAATAATTTGCATTGCTAAAAAAATCTATCTGCATTTAAAATGTCCCTAATACCATGTTCTAACCAGAAAGCTTCCAAGGGGAATTTATTTGTCTGTCCACACTGAAAGCAGAAATTCAGCACAAAGTGATCAAATCAGCAAGTAATCTGTGAATTTTGGATTCACTGTGGGTGCCAATGCGCAACTGCACAGAAATCAAAACCAAGCGAATTAAAATATTTGAGTTATCAGATTAACATGCATCCCTTATTTCTTTTATTTCATTGTTTCTGAAACTGCTGAAACTGAAAAGCAGTTATCAAAGCCACGATCAAGGGTTTGATACTGTTTGAGCAACAGTAGCATGGTTGCTGAAAATTTGTAACTGAAGAATGGGCCCCCTTTTCATGAGTTGGAATTTGAATCGAATTGGATACAAAACACAAGAAGTACAACTGGAGTGTGTGGAATATGAATGATAGGAAGAGGAATTTAATTAATTGTACAGGTGACGCATTCTAGGAAAGTGTTCTTCCACCCTGGTCCACAAAGTTAATTATATTTAATAAATTAACTTTGTCTGTCTGTATGTCTATATGTCTATCCATCCATCCATCCATCCATCCATTTTCAAACAAGTTTTTGTCAAGATATCATTCAACGCATGTCTTGACTAGCCCTTGCTTTTTATTTTAACACTTAATAATTTATTTGGGAACAAGAATGGAACCCTGACGGTGTAGTACGATGCAACACATATATTGTGTATATTACCACACACTGTGTGTTGTGTCTAAATATCCACATTATTGATTAAATAACATTTAAATAATCAATGTCTGTGTAAGTCACATACTATTGATGGGGTCCACTGCAAAACGCCTCTTCAATGTGCTCATGGCATAAATTGAGGACATTTATTAAAGCCTCCTTCAAATACACTTGAGATGAGTTTCCTAAATAAGGGATGGATTAAAGCCTCTCCTCCACAGACAAATATTATGTCTAATAAAACTCTGACATTCGTAATAAGTGGTTCCCTCTCGGTTTATCCCCCCTGGCTGCATGAGTAAGGTGAAATTAAATAAGGAGCAAAAACACAGCGTTAACTGATGACTGGTGACTCAACACTTCCTAATGTAGCCCCATGCCGGCACAGACATACTGAGGGAGAAATCAAGATGTAGGAGAGAGACGGTGTGGGAAAGATGGATAATATAGAGAGGGGGTGGTGAATGAGTGGGACGAGGGCACCGAAAGGACCACTAAATGATTGCATAAAAGGTTTAGTTCACTCAAAGATGAAAATGACCCTATGGTTTATTGTATGGTGGTATGGGCAAGTTTAAGGGTAAAGTTAGAGACGTGTGTGTTGTTATGGGTAAGTTTAAGGGTAGCGTTAGGGACAGGTGCGGTGGTATAGGTCAGTTTAAGGGTAAAGTTAGGAACAGGTGCGGTGGTATAGGTCAGTTTAAGGGTAAAGTTAGGGACAGGTGCTGTGGTATAGGTCAGTTTAAGGGTAAAGTTAGGAACAGGTGCGGTGGTATAGGTCAGTTTAAGGGTAAAGTTAGTGATAGGTGTGGTGGTATGGGTAAGTTTAAGGGTAAAGTTAGTGATAGGTGTGGTGGTATGGGTAAGTTTAAGGGTAAAGTTAGGGACAGGTGTGGTGGTATGGGTAAGTTTAAGGGTAAAGTTAGGGAGAGGTGTGGTGGTATGGGTAAGTTTAAGGGTAAAGTTAGGGACAGGTGTGGTGGTATGGGTCAGTTTAAGGGTAACGTTAGAGACAGGTGTGGTGGTTTGGGTAAGTTTAAGGGTAAAGTTAGAGACAGGTGTGGTTGTATGGGTAAGTTTAAGGGTAAAGTTAGAGACAGGTGTGGTGGTTTGGGTAAGTTTAAGGGTAAAGTTAGAGACAGGTCTGGTTGTATGGGTAAGTTTCAGGGTAAAGTTAGAGACAGGTGTGGTGGTATGGGTAAGTTTAAGGGTAAAGTTAGGGACAGGTGTGGTGGTTTGGGTAAGTTTAAGGGTAAAGTTAGGGACAGATGTTGTTGTATGGGTAAGTTTAAGGGTAAAGTTAGAGGCAGGTGTGATGGTATGGGTAAGTTTAAGGATAAAGTGGGGACAGGTGTGGTGGTATGGGTAAGTTTGGGTAAGTTTAAGGGTAAAGTTAGGAACAAGTTTGGTGGTATGGGTAAGTTTAAGGGTAAAGTTAGGGACAGGTGTGGTGGTATGGGTAAGTTTAATGGTAAAGTTAGGGACAGGTGCGGAGGTATGGGTAAGTTTAATGGTAAAGTTAGGGACAGGTGTGGTGGTATGGGTAAGTTTAATGGTAAAGTTAGGGACAGGTGCGGAGGTATGGGTAAGTTTAAGGGTAAAGTTAGGGACAGGTGTGGTGGTATGGGTAAGTTTAAGGGTAAAGTTAGGGACAGGTGTGGTGGTTTGGGTAAGTTTAAGGGTAAAGTTAGGGACAGATGTTGTTGTATGGGTAAGTTTAAGGGTAAAGTTAGGGACAGGTGTGGTGGTATGGGTAAGTGTAAGGGTAAAGTTAGGGACAGGTATGGTGGTATGGGTAAGTTTACGGATAACGTTAGTGACAGGTGTGGTGGTATGGGTAAGTTTAAGGGTAAAGTTAGAGACAGGTGTGGTGGTATGGGTAAGTTTAAGGGTAAAGTTAGAGACAGGTGTGGTTGTATGGGTAAGTTTAAGGGTAAAGTTAGGGACAGATGTGGTTGTATGGGTAAGTTTGGGTAAGTTTAAGGGTAAAGTTAGGAACAGGTGTAGTGGTATGGGTAAGTTTGGGTAAGTTTAAGGGTAAAGTTAGGGACAGGTGTGGTGGTATGGGTAAGTTTAAGGGTAAAGTTAGAGACAGGTGTGGTGGTATGGGTAAGTTTAAGGGTAAAGTTAGAGACAGATTTTGTGGTATGGGTAAGTTTAAGGGTAAAGTTAGAGGCAGGTGTGATGGTATGGGTAAGTTTAAGGATAAAGTTGGGGACAGGTGTGGTGGTATGGGTAAGTTTGGGTAAGTTTAAGGGTGAAGTTAGGAACAAGTTTGGTGGTATGGGTAAGTTTAAGGGTAAAGTTAGGGACATGTGTGGTGGTGTGGGTAAGTTTAAGGGTAAAGTTAGGAACAGGTTTGGTGGTATGGGTAAGTTTAAGGGTAAAGTTAGGGACAGGTGTGGTGGTGTGGGTAAGTTTAAGGGTAAAGTTAGGAACAGGTGTGGTGGTATGGGTAAATTTAAGGGTAAAGGTAGGAACAGGTTTGGTGGTGTGGGTAAGTTTAAGGGTAAAGTTAGAGACAGGTGTGGTGGTGTGGGTAAGTTTAAGGGTAAAGTTAGGAACAGGTGTGGTGGTATGGGTAAGTTTAAGGGTAAAGTTAGGAACAGGTTTGGTGGTGTGGGTAAGTTTGGGTAAGTTTAAGGGTAAAGTTAGAGACAGGTGTGGTGGTATGGGTAAGTTTAAGGGAAAAGTTAGGGACAGGTGTGGTGGTATGGGTAAGTTTAATGGTAAAGTTAGGGACAGGTGCGGAGGTATGGGTAAGTTTAATGGTAAAGTTAGGGACAGGTGTGGTGGTATGGGTAAGTTTAATGGTAAAGTTAGGGACAGGTGCGGAGGTATGGGTAAGTTTAAGGGTAAAGTTAGGGACAGGTGTGGTGGTATGGGTAAGTTTAAGGGTAAAGTTAAAGACAGGGGTGGTGGTATGGGTAAGTTTAAGGGTAAAGTTAGGGACAGGTTTGGTGGTATGGGTAAGTTTAAGGGTAAAGTTAGGGACAGGTGTGGTAGTATGGGTAAGTTTAAGGGTAAAGTTGGAGACAGGTTTGGTGGTGTGGGTAAGTTTAAGGGTAAAGTTAGGGACAGGTGTGGTGGTGTGGGTAAGTTTAAGGGTAAAGTTAGGGACATGTGCGGTGGTATGGATAAGTTTAAGGGTAAAGTTAGGGACAGGTGTGGTGGTATGGGTAAGTTTGGGTAAGTTTAAGGGTAAAGTTAGAGACAGGTGTGGTGGTATGGGTAAGTTTGTGGGTAAAGTTAGGGACAGGTGTGGTGGTAAGGGTAAGTTTAATGGTAAAGTTAGGGACAGGTGTGGTGGTATGGGTAAGTTTAATGGTAAAGTTAGGGACAGGTGCGGAGGTATGGGTAAGTTTAAGGGTAAAGTTAGGGACAGGTGTGGTGGTATGGGTAAGTTTAACAGTAAAGTTAAAGACAGGGGTGGTGGTATGGGTAAGTTTAAGGGTAAAGTTAGGGACAGGTGTGGTGGTATGGGTAAGTTTAAGGGTAAAGTTAGGGACAGGTGTGGTGGTATGGGTAAGTTTAAGGGTAAAGTTGGAGACAGGTGTGCTGGTATGGGTAAGTTTAAGGGTAAAGTTAGAGACAGGTGTGGTGGTATGGGTAAGTTTAAGGGTAAAGATAGAGACAGGTGTGGTGGTATGGGTAAGTTTAAGGGTAAAGATAGAGACAGGTGTGGTGGTATGGGTAAGTTTAAGGGTAAAGTTAGGGACAGGTGTGGTGGTATGGGTAAGTTTAAGGGTAAAGTTAGGCACAGGTGTGGTGGTATGGGTAAGTTTAAGGGTAGAGTTAGAGACAGGTGTGGTGGTATGGGTAAGTTTAAGGGTAAAGATAGAGACAGGTGTGGTGGTATGGGTAAGTTTAAGGGTAAAGTTAGGGACAGGTGTGGTGGTATGGGTAAGTTTAAGGGTAAAGTTAGGCACAGGTGTGGTGGTATGGGTAAGTTTAAGGGTAAAGTTAGGGACAGGTGTGGTGGTATGGGTAAGTTTAAGGGTAAAGTTAGAGACAGGTGTGGTGGTATGGGTAAGTTTAAGGGTAAAGTTAGGGACAGGTGTGGTGGTGTGGGTAAGTTTAAGGGTAAAGTTAGAGACAGGTTTTGTGGTATGGGTAAGTTTAAGGGTAAAGTTAGAGGCAGGTGTGGTGGTATGGGTAAGTTTAAGGATAAAGTTGGGGACAGGTGTGGTGGTATGGGTAAGTTTGGGTAAGTTTAAGGGTAAAGTTAGGAACAGGTTTGGTGGTATGGGTAAGTTTAAGGGTAAAGTTAGGGACAGGTGTGGTGGTATGGGTAAGTTTAAGGGTAAAGTTAGGGACGGGTGTGGTGGTATGGGTAAGTTTAAGGGTAAAGTTAGGGACGGGTGTGGTGGTATGGGTAAGTTTAAGGGTAAAGTTAGGGACAGGTGCGGTGGTATGGGCAAGTTTAAGGGTAAAGCTAGGGACAGGTGTGGTGGTATGGGTGAGTTTAAGGGAAAAGTTAGAGACAGGTGTGGTGGTATGGGTAAGTTTAAGGGTAAAGTTAGAGACAGGTGTGGTGGTATAGGTAAGTTTAAGGGTAAAGTTAGGAACAGGTGTAGTGGTATGGGTAAGTTTGGGTAAGTTTAAGGGTAAAGTTAGGAACAGGTTTGGTGGTATGGGTAAGTTTAAGGGTAAAGTTAGGGACAGGTGTGGTGGTATGGGTAAGTTTAAGGGTAAAGTTAGGGACGGGTGTGGTGGTATGGGTAAGTTTAAGGGTAAAGTTAGGGACGGGTGTGGTGGTATGGGTAAGTTTAAGGGTAAAGCTAGGGACAGGTGTGGTGGTATGGGTAAGTTTAAGGGTAAAGTTAGAGACAGGTGTGGTGGTATAGGTAAGTTTAAGGGTAGAGTTAGGGACAGGTGCGGTGGTATGGGTAAGTTTAAGGGTAAAGTTAGGGACAGGTGCGGTGGTATGGGTAAGTTTAAGGGTAACGTTAGGGACAGGTGTGGTAGTATGGGTAAGTTTAAGGGTAAAGTTAGGGACAGGTGTGGTGGTATGGGTAAGTTTAAAGGTAAAGTTAGGGACAGGTGTGGTGGTATAGGTAAGTTTAAGGGTAATGTTAGGGACAGGTGTGGTGGTATGGGTAAGTTTAAGGGTAATGTTAGGGACAGGTGTGGTGGTATGGGTAAGTTTAAGGGTAAAGCTAGGGACAGGTGTGGTGGTATGGGTGAGTTTAAGGGTAAAGTTAGAGACAGGTGTGGTGGTATGGGTAAATTTAAGGGTAAAGTTAGGGACAGGTGTGGTGGTATGTGTAAGTTTAAGGTTAAAGTTAGGGACAGGTGCGGTGGTATGGGTAAGTTTAAGGGTAAAGCTAGGGACAGGTGTGGTGGTATGGGTAAGTTTAAGGGTAAAGTTAGAGACAAGTGTGGTGGTATGGGTAAGTTTAAGGGTAAAGTTAGAGACAGGTGTGGTGGTATGGGTAAGTTTAAGGTTAAAGTTAGGGACAGGTGCGGTGGTATGGGTAAGTTTAAGGGTTAGGTTAGGTGTAAGGAAAGTGTCAACATCATTGTACCATCTTTTCTACCATAAAACATGTTATATGATTGGTGGATGCAATACCACCTGACTTTTTCATTGGTGATCCGTAAGTGGTAATTTTGTCATTGTTTGTATTTAAGTGAGGTTTTGTACACCTGTAATCTCTTAACCCTGATGAAGGCCTGTGTGACAAAACATGTTGGCAAAATAAAGATTAACATATTTTCAACTCTATTTTGTGTTACTAAGTGATTCTGGTATTGTCCCAAAAGACACATAAAAGGCACAAAAGCCTTTATGTGTGCCAAAGTGACAACCTACTGTGTCTTTAGTTCCCACCAAATTTGAAGATTTGTCTCTATGGGTGGACATGCATTTAGAAAGGAATACCAACTCCTTTTCCTGTATACTGTTATTGCTTTTCCAGGAAGTGTTGATGATATTCCTAGGAAGATAGAGATTAATGTTATTAATGGATTTACAGGGAATAGATTGTGTAAACCTAAGAATTCGTGCTCTGACATTTCAATGATCCTAAATAGCTCACGCACAACCTTTTCCTTTCTGAAAACACTATTTCTTCTGTTCATTATTATTCCTTCCTTTCTCAAAGCATTGTACAATGAGGAAGACCCCTGGGGCTGCGCTCATTGAAGACTCGTGTGAATGAGAAAGCAGCTGGACAAACTGCAAGGCGAAAAAAAAAAGATTTTATTGACATGGTCTGTGCAAGAAAACAAGCCCTTTAAAGATGTTGGGAAGGCTAATGTAATACATGTCGAATGTTTTTAAGTCAAGATCAGATCAGCCCTTCACTCTAAAATATGCCATACGGGTTTAAGAGCTGAAAGTGTTGCATTTGTAATACTTTTGGCTAATATGCTGCATATGATATTCTGCACAGAAGGCAGCCACTCTGTCCAATGGGGGGAAAATTCTGTCATTTATTCATCCTCATAACATTTCTTTCAAATCTTACTTCTGAGGAACACAAAAGATGTCAGGCTGAATGTATCAGGCTGATCTTTTCCATTCAACGAAATCATGAAGAAAAAAGCACCATGGTTTTAATTACCAATACATTAAAGAACACCATACTAAGCAATTATTAGAGTCCATAGTTGTGGACAGAAGTTGTTAAGTACTTTAAGTGTACAATATTAGTTTTGTATATCACTACAAAAAGACATTAAATCCAGTGCATGCGACTAGCAGGTGAAAACATCTATATGAACTACTACTTTCACCACTTTTTAGAAACAGCAGCAAAGACATGTTACATCATCATTGGTCTTCAGTTATCTCATGACTAATCATCAGTGGCGTCATTCTCTTACATTGTATAGGGAAAAAAACAGGAGGTTCTGCCTGACATTTCCTTTTGTTTCCACTGTTGGCATTGGACATTTCCACTGAAGATGGTGAGTAAATGTTGACAGTTTGAGAGAACTTAAAGAGATAGTTCACCTAAAAAGATGCTCTAAACCTGTATGAATTTCTCCTGGAAATAACACAAACGACAAAAAATTATTAAAACTAAACTAAAAATTTTAATTAAAACAGAAACTTAAAACCTACGCGTGCTGTGCGTAGGTCACCAAGTGCTGAGGGGGGCACCACAAGAAAATTCTCTCTTTACACCCCCACCCCCTGCTCAGCTCGCTGCCGCGGGAATCATAAAGTAATTATGCTTAGGACATCAAAACGGTCAGCTGTGGGACTGGGTTTTGGTTAAATAGCTGAAATAAAGTCTGTGGTGAAAACAAGCTCAAGACACTTTCATGTTTTATTCGACGACATATAATGCATCAGTATTACCCCACTGGTGATTTTTTTGAAGCTGTTACATGTCTTCAAAAAGGCGGTTGCTAACAAATGGCTAAATGGGACTACAGAGGCAGTCGTGGAGATTAAACCACATTACGCTGTTAAGGTGAACTCTGCACTTCTACAGCCTCATTATGCTCATAATTGTGCTCCTATAAACTAGTTTAACTTAAATTTTCTGGGAAAATGTTTTGAGATAAAAGCTTAAAGCGTTGTTGGAAGCTTAGTGATGGTGTCATTGAAGTCGAGCGACCGTGGTACAGTTAATTTATAGCCTACCTTTAAATTTTAACTTATGGTGATTGCATTTAGGCTTCCAAATAATCTGTTAAATTATCTTGATAAACAAAATGTGTAAGTATTATACATTTTTGTTGATCATAGAACTTTACGTTTACGTTTTTTGCAATAATCCAAAAGCCTATGGGAAAATCCTATTGGGTTTTTCTCGAGGGAACCAGTGAAATGCCTGTTGGCCCAAATCTTGACATCACTTGCACCACTCTATTCCACATTGCAGTTTCTCCCAATTTAAAGTAATACCAAAGCACTGTCTTTGGGTGTGTCCCAATTTGCATACTATTCATTGACACTTTATAGTAAAATATAGGGGTCAAAATCAATCAAAAATCATAGATTTCAAAACACGTTTAAATTCTGTTCACTTTACTTAAAAATATCTAATTGTCACAACAATTTATTGGGCCCTATCTTGCACCCAGCGCAATTGACTTTGTACACCGACGCATGTGTCATTCCTATTTTGCACCCACGCAAAGCACGCTTTTCCCTCCACAGAAGCACCACGCTAAACTAGTGAATGAACTTGCGCTCCCTGGGCGGTTCAGCACAAAAAAGGAGGCGTGTTCCGGCGCAAACAATCCCTGGAGCTATTTTGCTGTTCCATCAAACAATTGCGCCACTGACCAGAAAAAACCTAGTCTAAAGTCAGTGGCGCGTTGTGCGTTGTTCATTATGCTATTTTAAGGGCGCATGCTTGACCATAATGTATAGCGTGCACAACGCGCATACACTTTGCTCATGAAATCTACAGAGATGCAACAGTTATTTTTGCAAATCATAAATTGTTACACTAAAAAAAAAAATTAACACATTGTGGTGTGGTACAGGCGCAAGAGCCATTTATCCCGCCAGGAAAATAGCAAGAGTGCCGAGACCCGCCCACAAAGTTACTTGCGCTTCGCGCTTTGACACTTGCGTTTCAGATCGTTAAAATAGGGCCCATTGTGTTCCATCATCTAATATATTTAAAACTAAAATGTACTTAATTTATTTGTGATAAAACTACATGAATAATTTTTTGTTGACATAACTTGGCAGTGGATCTGTAGTTCCCAGTATGCTTTGCAAGGGGCTGCATTAGAAGAGTACATTTAGGGATTAAAGTGTTATTTTATGTTTGTTTTCCAGTAAAGGGAAATATATTGTTAGAGACCGAGATATGTTGTTTGTGTTTTTGCAATGTTTTTGAAGTTTTGTGGTTACCAATATGCTAAGAGTGGCGTCTTTGTTTAGGTGTCTAAAGTTATACCAGTCTTTTCTTATTTCCTGTTTGGCTGCGCAACATGATCATGGTATAATTAATTCCAGTGCTATTAAACCATTCAAGTGCATAGATGCAAAAATATAAGAACTTAAATCAGTATGTGAAATTCCTCCTTGTGTGACACAAATCGTTTGCACAGAATGCCGCTTCAATAAGACACAAAAAAAAATCATCCTGCATACAATATTTGGGTCAATTTAATTAACACTTTTGTCAACAACGTTGGATTTATGTTCACGGAGAAAGAATTTTGCGATTGGTTTCTTTGTGACGGATAGATGAAAGCTGAGGCGCCATCTTAAATTCAGCATGAAACTGTCTTTCCTATTGTGATGAATTGTGTCTGAGTGAATGGATTCTCGAACAAATGTAGGGCAGATTTCATTGGGTTGGTTGTGGTTTGCTATTGGTGGATTTCATGTGAGTGACAGGTTGCCCCGCCCTCACGCCAGTAAACACATCATCAGAGAAGAGTAGGGATGTTAATTGGATTAAAGATTAAGAGGGCATGTGAATTTAAAAAGAAAAAAATAAGTGCAATAATAAATAATTTATAATAAATACTGCAATATTCCATAAAAAAACCCAACTGTCATCAATTTTGCCTATGTTGGCTTTAAAATGCTGCCTAGGGAGGGAGCACACTCATCATTTCAGAACAAAGTGATTGCGTCCTTGTTGAACTCACTCAGACAGCCGCCCTATGCACTCATCTGTTGTTTTTCTACTCTCTTGTCTTTCTTTTTTCTACGATGGAAGTATCAGTCCCTTGAACGTGTTCCCGGGTGAGTCAGTGACATCAGCGTGGAGTGGGCGGGGGCTGGAGGAGGACGCCCACCCACGGTCCGCTGCGTGAACCCAGTACCACCTGTCTCCCAGTCTGGAGCAGCTTGTGCCTCCTGTCTGTGGGCCACCATCCCCTAACAGGCCCCATGAAGCCTCATTTTCCACTCTCAGCATGAATCTGACATAAATAAACGTTTTTAGCACTCTAAAAATGAGTTTTAGGGCTGCTTGTTTTACATAAATGAATATCCCAAGCATGCATACTTACCACAGGAGACCCTGGAGCGTTACACGTGGTGGGTTGCACGTAACATGACATGCTCGATTTACCATTCCTATGATCGATTGATCGTCTCAGTAGGTTGGTGGCTGTGCCCGTGACGGCTTTGTGCTCTACGGGCTGTGTGAAAACCATGTGGGACTCTAAAAGTGAGATTAAATCAATGAGAAGTACATCCTTTGTTCTACACTTCTGGTGACTAAGAGGTTTGAACAGTCAGAGATTATCTAAAAACCATCCCAACCACACAATTTTATAAATACATATACACATATAATCAATTTACCAGGTGGAAAAGTACTACTCAATAATATCAGACTGCGCTATATAGGGCATAGGGAACGATCAGACAGTGCACTATATAGGGGATAGGGAACAATCATACAGTGCACTATATAGGGCATAGGGAAACGATCAGACAGTGCACTATATAGGGGATAGGGAACAATCATACAGTGCACTATACAGGGCATAGGGAACGATCAGACAGTTCACTATATAGGGGATAGGGAACAATCATAAAGTGCACTACATAGGGCATAGGGAACAATCAGACAGTGCACTATATAGGGGATAGGGAACAATCATACAGTGCACTATATAGGGCATAGGGAACGATCAGACAGTGCACTATATAGGGGATAGGGAACGATCAGAGAGTACACTATATAGGGGATAGGGAAACGATCAGACAATGCACTATATAGGGGATAGGGAACGATCAGACAATGCACTATATAGGGGATAGGGAACGATCAGACAGTGCACTATATAGGGGATAGGGAAATGATCAGCAGTGCACTATATAGGGGATAGGGAACAATCATACAGTGCACTATATAGGGCATAGGGAACGATCAGACAGTGCACTATATAGGGCATAGGGAACGATCAGACAGTGCACTATATAGGGGATAGGGAACAATCATAAAGTGCACTACATAGGGCATAGGGAACGATCAGACAGTGCACTATATAGGGGATAGGGAACAATCAGACAGTGCACTATATAGGGCATAGGGAACGATCAGACAGTGCACTATATAGGGGATAGGGAACGATCAGAGAGTACACTATATAGGGGATAGGGAAACGATCAGACAATGCACTATATAGGGGATAGGGAACGATCAGACAATGCACTATATAGGGGATAGGGAACGATCAGACAGTACACTATATAGGGGACAGGGAAATGAACAGCAGTTCACTATATAGGGGATAGGGAACAATCATACAGTGCACTATATAGGGCATAGGGAACGATCAGACAGTGCACTATATAGGGCATAGGGAACGATCAGACAGTGCACTATATAGGGGATAGGGAACAATCATACAGTGCACTATATTGGGGATAGGGAACGATCAGACAGTGCACTATATAGGGGATAGGGAACGATCAGACAGTACACTATATAGGGGATAGGGAACGATCAGACAGTGCACTATATAGGGGATATGGAACAATTAGAGTGCACTATATAGGGGATAGGGAATGATCAGACAGTGCACTATATAGGGGATAGGGAAACGATCAGACAATGCACTATACAGGGGATAGGGAACGATCAGCAGTGCACTATATAGGTGATAGGGAATGGTCAGACAATGCACTATTATGACACTATATAGGGGATAAGTAATTTAAAAAATAATTTTAATTACATTAAAATACAAACATCTATATATTGTTTGAGCTCACATTATTTAAAAAAAAGTTTTAGTCTGAATGTTTTTTCTTGTCTTTTGAGACTTTTTGATTTTCTAAGGTCATGCACAAAGAGCAGGAGTGGCATTCATTATGTTTTAAATGGTAAAATAAAATATGATCTTTAAAACTGACAAGATTTCAAACACTACTTTATACTAAATATATTTCTCATTTCCTTCTATGTGAAGCTTCCTTTGGAAAAATTGCTTGACTAGTGGACCTTTATAGAAATGGTACAATAGAAGTTAAGCCAAATGGACAAATTTACGCTAACATTTACGTTAACAATGAACGTCTATGGGGCAAGGCACTGCATCAGTATAAACAATAAAATACACAGATTCAGAAATATTGCCACAAAATATAAATAAAAAAAAACACTCTATATCCATGTCGATTATCTGGTTTGAGATCACATTACACAGACTTTTAGAAATATGTTTGAGTCTGATTGGTCATAAATCAATTAGTCGTATTAAGGACAGGTTCTAACCTGATACACATAAAGCAGTAGTGGCATTCATCAGATTTTGAATGGTGAACGAGTAAATCATTTCTGACATCACATAACAGCAATGCTATGAGATGTCATGATGGACATAAACATAAGAAAAAATTCTGTTTTTTGCTCTCGTCTGTCCACAATGACAGTCACTCTCATAGTCACTATGGCAACTGATGTAGTTACAGATATTGACTACACTGTCTGAAGCAACAGATGCGGTTTCTTTCATTACCTGCAAAATTATACTCCTTAAGATTAAATGTGATTGGTTTCATTGTGAAGGAAGCCTTTGAACCCCAATTGAAATGGATGCAATTGAATCAATCAATTTCTTTTTCTCCATTAGCTCTTATAACAAGTCTTCCAAAACATACAATATGACAACACTCTCTTAAAGGGTCATGAAACCCTACAGCTAAATTTTTGAGATTTTAACAGAGGTATGTGTGTTGAACATCGTTGAACATAATGTTAGTATCTGTTAGATTTAATTAAAAGGTTAATCTGGTACATTTTAATGATTTTCACCATATTTTCATCTTCCAGGTTTAAAAACTACATTGCGTCCACGTCACAGCTTGTGACGTACCAGCGCACTAATAGTGTTACGTGACGCATCGGTGTCTCATTATTATTAATGAGACTGAGTTTTCTTATCCCATGAGAAGGATAAGAAATAGGATATTTCAATATGTTTATCTATAGAATTACTATAGATATAGATTACTATAGGACAGTGCACTAGATAGGTGATAGGGAACAATCAGACATTGCACTATATAGGGGATAGGGAACGATCAGACCGTGCACTATATAGGGGATAGGGAATGATCAACAAGTACACTATATAGGAGATAGGTTACAATCAGACAGTGCACTATATAAGGGATAGCGAACAATCAGACAGGGAACAATCAGACAGTGAACTATATAGGGGATAGGGAACAGTCAGACAGTACACTTTATAGGGGATAGGTAACAACCAGACAGTGCACTATATAGGGAACAATCAGACAGTGCACTATATAGGAGATAGGTAACAATCAGACAGTACACTTTATAGGGGATAGGGAACGATCAGACAGTGCACTATATAGGGGATAGGGAACAATCAGAGCGTGCACTATATAGGGGATAGGGAACAATCAGAGCGTGCACTATATAGGGGATAGGGAATGATCAACAAGTACACTATATAGAAGATAGGTAACAATCAGACAGTGCACTATATAGGGGATAGGGAATGATCAACAAGTACACTATATAGAAGATAGGTAACAATCAGACAGTGCACTATATAGGGGATAGGGAATGATCAACAAGTACACTATATAGAAGATAGGTAACAATCAGACAGTGCACTATATAAAGGATAGCGAACAATCAGACAGGGAACAATCAGACAGTGCACTATATAGGGGATAGGGAACAATCAGACAGTGAACTATATAGGGGATAGGGAACAATCAGAGTGCACTATATAGGGGATAGGGAACAATCAGACAGTGAACTATATAGGGGATAGGGAACAATCAGACAGTGAACTATATAGGGGACAGGGAACAATCAGAGTGCACTATATAGGGGATAGGAAACAATCAGACAGTGAACTATATAGGGGATAGGGAACAATCAGACAGTGAACTATATAGGGGATAGGGAACAATCAGAGTGCACTATATAGTAGGGCTGTCATTTTTTAAAAGAATCTAATTCGAACGGATATCAAATATCAAGCAATGTATTTGAATATATTTGAATATCTACGCCCACACCCACACACACACACAAAACGGACCCCGCCGTAACGGAGATTCAATCACAAATGCATTAACAGTCTGACAGTCATAATCAGGACTCAGGCCACAGCCTGTATGGAAAAATAAATTGTTAACTTAATGTTTGAAACTGCAGGTTATCCACTATGCAATCATCACAGCTTTCATTTTGTCTACCGCATCAGATGTTGACGCCGTCCTCTCCAGCAGCTGGAATTTGTTTACGGATGCCATAGCAACTCTCAACAGCCACCAGGACTTATACGGTTTTGTAAAAGCTATTTATTTGTTGTAAAGTGTAATAATCATCTCAGAAAAAAATAAATTATAATGTCAGGCACAGTTGAAGTAGTTGTTTGCTTGCATGGGTAGGTTTAGGACAGTGTCATTATGCCAACATTAATTTCATAGCTTCTTACGAAATAAAAAGTTTATCCCTCAGAGAAATTTACTTTCATCTCTTGTCAACATCATAGACAGTAAAAGAAATGGACGGAGCGATCCCATTGCCTTCTACGGCGTTAAGTGATGTCAGTATAGGAGCACTCACTTCCTGATGGCTGAGCGAACTGCGCAGGCTCAGACTGAGCTTGACGACGTAGATGTGACGTGAGCCTCCTGTCGGACAGCTGTAGGTCTTCTAGTAGATGTGGAATGTGAAAGCTGAATCACGTTGTTTAAATATTTTCTCCCGTTGCTTTTGGCTGACTATGGGATTCTCCCCATTCTTCCCCCTTGACTTTATCAGACTTTATGTCTCCACGTCCCCCCGACTGTCTCATAGACAGTAAAAGATTGCTTCTGAGCGTCTCCTCAGGTCTATACGGTAATTTCTCAACTGTGCGACAGTGTCGCGTTGGTTATGACGCAATCGTTAGCCTATTTTTACAAAAACAGCTTCTGCGGGGCGATAGTGTAAGATACAAGGTAACGGAACCTTTTATGCATTGTCGTGTTTCTTTAGAAATAAACAATGGACAAATGGAGTCTTTAAACGTCTCAGATGTAAAGTTATTCACTGTCAAAGTGACTCAAAAATGAATGGGAGTCAATGGGATGCTAACAGCAGGTGATGGCTTGGTTAGCAATGGCAGCCCCTAGGGGTGGAACGCTTTCCGAGCGCTAGATTACCCCCTTGGTCAACATGCTTGGTGCATGTGAGCGCGGCGCGCGCTCTTCAGTGGTGAAGCAGGCACGCGCTGTGTACGTCATATAAGGACGCACACTCAAAAGTAATCCGGTCAGGTCGTTTACATGGTGAAAAGGTTTCGTTTGATCGATTCATGAAAAGGTTTATCCCACCCATCTCAAAACGATTACAATTTCATTCAGTTTGGGTATTATTATTCCGATTGAGGTGTTTATATGGAGCATTTTCATTCAGATTGGACTTTTAAACCGATTACAGTGCTCCATTTAAGCGCACCGACTGTAAAAAATTGCTACATGGCACTTTACAAAACGTATAGTTTATTTATAGTTCGATTACGGATATTTCACGTCATGTTAGAATGCATATTCGAATATCGAATAAAAAGTGACAGCCCTACTATATAGGGGATAGGCAACAATCAGACAGTGCACTAATCAGACAGGGAACAATCAGACAGTGAACTATATAGGAGATAGGGAATGATCAACAAGTACACTATATAGGAGATAGGTAACAATCAGACAGTACACTATATAGGAGATAGGGAACAATCAGAGTGCACTATATAGGGGATAGGGAACAATCAGACAGTGCACTATATAGGGGATAGGGGATAGGGAACGATCAGACGTGCACTATATAGGGAATAGGGAATGATCAACAAGTACACTATATAGGGGATAGGTAACAATCAGACAGTGCACTATATAGGGAATAGGGAATGATCAACAAGTACACTATTTAGGGGATAGGTAACAATCAGACAGTGCACTATATAGGGGATAGGGAACAATCAGACAGTGCACTATATAGGGGATAGGGAACGATCAGACCGTGCACTATATAGGGGATAGGTAAAAATCAGACAGGGAACAATCAGACAGTGAACTATATAGGGGATAGGGAACAATCAGACAGTGCACTATATAGGGGATAGGGAACGATCAGACCATGCACTATATAGGGAATAGGTAAAAATCAGACAGGGAACAATCAGACAGTGAACTATATAGGGGATAGGGAACAATCAGACAGTGCACTATATAGGGGATAGGGAACGATCAGACCGTGCACTATATAGGAGATAGGTAACAATCAGACAGTGCACTATATAGGGGATAGGGAACAATCAGCCAGTGCACTATATAGGGGATAGGGAACAATCAGACAGTACACTATATAGGGGATAAGGAACAATCAGACAGGGAACAATCAGGCAGTGAACTATATAGGGGATAGGGAACAATCAGAGTGCACTATATAGGGGATAGGAAACAATCAGACAGTGCACTATATAGGGGATAGGGAATGATCAGACTGTGCACTATATAGAGGATAGGGAATGATCAACAAGTACACTATATAGGAGATAGGTAAGAATCAGACAGTGCACTATATAAGGGATAGCTAACAATCAGACAGGGAACAATCAGACAGTGAACTATATAGGTGATAGGGAACAATGAGAGTGCACTATATAGGGGATAGGGAACAATCAGACAGTGCACTATATAGGAGATAGGGAACAATCAGACAGTGCACTATATTGGAGATAGGGAACAATCAGACAGTGCACTATATAGGGGATAGGGAAACGATCAGACAGTGAACTATATAGGAGATAGGGAACAATCAGACAGTGCACTATATAGGAGATAGGGAACAATCACAATCGGGTCCATTTGTGTTGCATGGTTTATGGAAGCAAGCTTTCAGAGGTGTGAGAACCAGGTGCTCAGCGGCACTCAGCGCTCATTTACCCTGGCGAGAGCAGCCTTAACTCGGCTCGTCCTTCTGACGACTGCCGCTGCCTGGCAGAAGCCCCTCCCATGACGCAAATTCGCATCTGTTGTGTAGTGAATGAAGTGAATGGATTCAAAATGTTTACCCGTCCAACTTCACACGAATTGCACTATTTATTCGCGTCACTCGCGTCTGGTGTGAACGCAGCATAACTGTTATGTGTGCTAAACCGGAACTGAGATACCGTCAACCGGAAGTATCGAGTGACATGGCGACGCCCACTAAGACTTGCAGGAAAGTTGTGGATATAGGTGATAGGGAAGTTGCAGATCACAAAACATATGAACCATTTGAATTCTGCACAGAATGCTGTATTTTAAAGTGATATGAAGGAGAAAACTGAGGCTTTACCGAGCTCAATTTTTACCGGGACACCTCCCTGAACTTGATATGGCATATTTGGCTGTGATTGGGGGGATTTTGAATAGCAATTGGGATGATTTTGTAATGCAAACCTTGAAACCATGAATTTTAGGATTATACCTAGCATGACAGAAATTTAGATCAATGGACTTTATTTACAGTTATAAAGTTACAACGAAAGTCTACGGAGAACGCTATGCACTGGGATAAACATTAAAATACACACAGGCTCAAAAATATAGCAATACTACTCAAAAATCACTATCTGTGCAAAGTTACATCCAACAATTCCTGATCTGATGATGTGAAATGATCATTTTCATTCACATTTTATGTAGAAGGACATTAGACTAGACTGTTTACATAGACACAAATCCAAACAGTACTTTGTCAATAACACCCAGAACACTAGTTCTACAACTAAAAGGTGATTTAGACACTTATAGATCGAATTACACATTTTAATTAAATAATTGGGCATGGAAATGTCTAGAAATTAGTTAAGTGCATTACAGCATGATCCCAATCATTGTTTGCTTTTATAAACTGAGGGATGAGTCTCTTTCAGTTCTAACAGACGTCATGCCACAGATGTCAATAGAGAATCTGGAAGACGTTCAGGACAGCATTAAGAACACATCACCCTCTGCTGGCAAAACACAACACCACAGGCTTCACAAGAACGTGTGGTATTAGTATTCAAAAGATGCCGGTGGTTTGGCACGTTGAGGCCCAGAATAATGAATTCAAACAGGAAGAACTCATCAGAACCAAATAAACTTCTGCCGCACAGTGATAGACGATAATATATGCGGGATGGGGGAGTATGACATGAAATGAAATGAAATCCTGACTCATGGACCATGAGAGACGTCAGCTGGAAGCTTTATTCGTGTTTCTTAGCAGCAGCTGCACTCACTCATGACATCTCCAGTCATGTTACTGATTAAAATAGGCACTTTGTTAAACATCCGAGGCAAAATGTGTGTGCTGAAATGCAAACAGTTCAGGAGACTAGTTTTGTGTGGAATACTTCCCAGCTGTGCTTCATGGAAATCAGTGAACTAACCCTGATATACAGTCTTGTTCTTGCTCAATCTCACTCTGAATCCAAAACCAGTGACGGGAACTGAACCCCTCCCTCCGCCAGCAGGGAGTACAGACCACGCAGAACCACGGCACTGGGTTGCTCGGCACCGGAATGAGAGTCCAAGAAAGACATAAGGTTATCGGACATTGCCTAAAAACAAAACAAACAAATGCTTTATAGAATACAAGTTGTTTCAAAGCAGCTTTACAGTGATAAACATGAAATTAAAGATCAGCCATGCAAACAGAATTCAATTCTGCTGTGAAGAGGCTCTAAAAAGACAATATTAGTTCAGCTTTGATGCAGTTCAATAACTGTGCAAAGTTAATCAATTATGAAATGAGTTCAGGTCAGATATAAAGCAGGTCTATTTATGTAACAATATGCTGCCTTATAAGACACCATTTTTTGCCAAATGAAGAAAAAGGGTCTCTCTTGAATTTGAGGAGAGATGTAAAAATGATTTGAAACCTTTTGGAGGCGAATGGCCTGCTCAAGTTGTTGTACTCTGAGGCTTTGGCTTTCCAGCTCTCTCAGTTCAGCCTCACTGGCATAGGACAGGATGGGCGGCAAACAGGAACGATCTGGGTCACCCCATTCACCTCTCTTCCGGATAGGACACAAAGCTCCAGAGCTCCTCATATCCCACCTCTCCCATTCTGAGAAACACAAGGTAGTTTTACATTGGATTCAGAACTATATTCATGTTATCAACCCAAATAGTCCAGATCTAGCTGTATGAACAGGATAGTGAACAGAATTCACAACTGAACTGCAGAATCTGTCATAATATGCGATGCTATGCTGATAACACAGCTCTGCCTTTCACTTCAACCAGATGATCCCACAGTAGCTGCACGAACATCAAGCTGTCTGGCGGTATGGATGAAAGAACATCACCTGAAGCTCAACCTGGCAAAAACTGAACTTCTCGTTTTCCCTGCCAATCCCATTCTAAAGCACGATTTCACCATCCAGCTGGGTTCCTCATCAATTAGCCCGTCAAGGACAGAAATCTTGGAGTAATCTTTGATGAACCACTGATCTTCAAAGACCACATTTCAAGACAGCTCGGTCATGCAGGTTTGCACTGTACAACATCAGGAAGATCAGGCTTTTCCTAACAGAGCACACAACACAGCTTCTCGTCTAGGCCCTGGTAATTTCTAGGTTTGATCCCTCAACGCTCTTCTGGCTGGACTTCCATCACATCCAATTAAACCTCTTCAAATGATTCAAAACGCTGCAGCACGTCCTGTCTTCAACGAGCCCGTGGCCCACGTCACATCTCTCTTCATCTCTCTGAACTGACTACCACTCGCTGCTCGCATCAAGTTCAAGGCATTGACGCTAGCTTAAAGATTGACCCACAGGCTCAGCACCTGCATACTTCCACTTGCTCTTTTACGAGTCTACACCCTTACCAGAAACCCATGATCGGTAAATGAACGACATTGCTCACACAATCACTCTCCAGAATATTTTTGCTCACTGTTCCTTGCTGGTGGAACGATCCTTCTTCATCTGGAATGCAGAAACCCTGACAACATTCAATAGACAGCTGAAAAGTCTTCTCTTCAGTGAGCACTTAAAGGGTTACTTCAGCAATTAGCATATGGCTTTGTATCAGTAGAAACCCTGGAGTATATTCGAATGATCGTGCTCGTAGGGCAGCGAAGCATTCTGAGAATTGTAGTCTTTCATCCCCATTAGACAAATATACATTTTCTTTTCTCAGTCTAGAAAACAATATTTATGCTTTCACTTTCCTACTCTAAGCAATGACTTCTTAAACTTTGTATTTTGAGCACTTGGTTTCTTTGCTTCTTCAAGGATCAACATTAGTTATTAGTTAGTACATTAATTGCTTTTCCAAGAAGCAAGAACATGGGAACTCTGGTACAATATATCCCTCTGGGGTCAGGGATTTTTATGGGATTGTGGAGGATGAAGTTTAAAAATGAGATGAACTATGTGTGAGGCTTTTTGAGATGTTACCCATTAAATCCAGAGGGAACACTTAAAACTGTGTTTTTTTTCACGATACCATATGAACATGATTGTGTTCATGAGAAAAGCGGGACATTATTGACTTGTGTAATAACGTGTGTGATAACAGAAGTGAAAAGAGTAAAGAAAGATGCTATAGAGATGAATGAAGTTCGCTACTTCTGTCTGTCTGTGTGATTCTTTGATTAATAATTACTGACAGATACCACAGCTATACCAATCAGGTATAACATTATGACTAACTTTCTAATATTGTGTTGTTCCCCCTACTTCTGACACCTTTCTATCTGAACCAGCATTAACTTCTTGAGCAATTTGAGCTACAGCAGCTCGTCTGTTTGATCAGACCACACAGGCCAGCCTTCACTCCACACGTGCATCAATGAGCCTTGGCCATCCATGAACCTGTCATCAGTTCACCACTGTTCATTCCTTGGACCACTTTTGATAGATACTAACCAATGCAGAACAGGAACACCCCACAAGAGCTGCAGTTTTGGAGATCTGACCAAGTCGAATCACAATTTGGCCATTGTCAAACTCGTTTAAATCCTTAAGCTTGCCCATTTTTCCTGCTTCTGATACATCAACTTTGAGGACAAAATGTTCATGTGCTGCCTAACCCACTTCCCACCCACTAACAGGTGCCGTGATGAACAGATAATCGTGTTATTCACTTGCCCTGCCACTTTAACCTCATAATGTTATGCCTGATTATTGTATATAGGGTAAAATGTCACAAAAACTACCATTTCTTTGCCCAATTATACAAACATGCAGTTTTTCTAGCACTGGTTTTGTATGTTGGTTTTAAACACCAAAATGTTCTTAAATAAAAATTAACAGTACATTGAAAATGTAAAATTACTGTATAGCCATATTTTGAAATATCTGTTGGTGTTGTAATATCTATACATTTTATTTTTTAAACAACAATACAATTACACTGATTTATTAAGACATTATCTGAATATGTGTTCTTAGGACAAGAGGATAGTTCATAAACATCAAGTTTGGTCAAGTTTTTACATGTGCCAAATAAAATGATAATTAAATAAACAACATTAACATCACTAATAAATAATTTAATATAATATTTCATTATAATTTAATATAAATATTATTATAATTTATATTAATAATACAATAATAATCATTCTAATACATTTAAATAAATACATTTATTTTAAATATTTAAATTTTAATACATTTAATAAAATTCTATCATATACAATGTTTCTGTTGGTAAAAACAGTGGTTTAATATTTTTGTATGCTACCTTTTGCCGTTTCATGTAATGTTTGTACTTCATAACTGTTTAATTTAAACACTCAAATTTTGGCCATTAAATAGCCTATATGTGACAACATACTTTATTATAGTGTGATAACACAATGCACTAATGTGGCATGTTGTCACAAAAGGTCAGTGTGTGTTAAAGCTACACTGTGTAACTTTTTTAGTTATGCCATTGAAAATACACACGGGTTTGGGGTTTGAATGCTGGTCGCCATGTTACCCCTCCATCTCGAAAGTACATTAGCCAAAGTAAATTCAAGCTTCGCCTTTCGCGTTTTAACACTCGATGGCACCGTGTCGAATGTGAAGAGGGGTATTGCCATGTTAATCTTGGACTAAATCAGCCACCGTAGGAGTCAAAACTAAATCAGATTTGAGAGGAACAGAAACTATTGTTCACTGGATGGTCATATACCTTTTCACCGCTAGATGGGGGAAAATATCAAATTAACTGTATCTTTTTCCTGAACCATACAATTAAATTGTTTTTAATAAATTAACATTATTAAGCAGATGCTTTCATTCAAAGTATCTGCTCATGAACCCTGACCTGAAAATGATGTCAAATTGTTTGGGCAACTGGAGAGAGACTGTGAAGTACCTTTCTTCCGCTGATCAGCACATGCAAGAAGTTCTGCCGTCATCCTCTCCAAACCCTCCAGCATCCGCAAGGACTCATATTCTCTCTCATGCGATGTCACTGTGACACACACAAACACATATCTCTTTATCTCTATCTACTCCAAATGATCTGCCCGCTGGTGAAACATCCTGTGACTCAGAAGAATAAAGACTAGATGACAATGTTATCCTTGGACGGATCCTTATTGTCCAGATGCTCATTTCTCAGCCCCCTACTTCCACCCACACACTTCTGTCTTCCTGCAGCCCTCCATCTTTCTGCCCCCAGAGCGAGTACCTGAGTCTGAGCCTGTGGAGCGGCTCTGCTCGTCGAAGCAGTGTGTCAGGCCAAGACAACGCTGTGAAAGCACATCCAGCTCTGTTGTGATATCAGCAGGACTTCTGGAAGGCCATTCTGATGGGAACTGATACAGTAGCAGGTCAAGAACATACAACAACAACATAATAGAGATCTTAGTCAGTCATCATATTTTATTTGACCAAAACAAAAGAAAGGGAGAGTAAATGATGATAGAATTGTACGTTTATCCCGCAAAGCTTTATTTTCAATGCCTTCAAATTAAATATGATGTCTACCCCGACGAGGTCTTTTGAAAAAATAGCAAGAGGAATAGAGTGGTGCAAGCCAAAACCCTGAGAAGAGGTTCCATCGTCCAGCCAATGGGTTTTTTAACGTGTTTTTGGTTAAATGCATGAAATAAAGTCTGTGGTGTGGTTAGGATACTTGGTAGCCTGACGTGGTCATTCTCAATTCTAGTCAGAATATGAGTCTGAAACTGCTCCATTGGGCTGATTATGGGCCGTGTTTCAACCGAACCTGGAAAGACCTCAATTGGATAGACCTACAACCAGTCAGAGCAACGAAGTGACTATGTGATATATAGACCCATGAGTGTGAATTTTAGCAGGCAACCTTGCCAAAATTACACACATTTTACCCCCCAAACGCCATTTTTTCCCGGAGAACCCCCCAAGAAGCTATAGTTTAGGGCTAGTAGTTGGCGGGTTTTGTTGTAAAAACTTGGCAACCCTGTCTGCACACGTGCTGGAATTAACGATCTTTGCTAGTGTTGTAATAAAAATAAAATAGTTTAATGATACACAGAGTACTTACCCAACATGATCATCTGAGAAATTGTGAACGTGAATGCATATACAAACAAGCTCTCCGTTTAAGATTTGAACAAATATAATCCAAGAGCCTTTGATGACGTGCATGATTACGTTTTTGTTTATCATCTGTCCGTCATCGTCTAAAGCACGATGATTTAATTGTTCGTGGATAATTACTTCTCTATGGATCGAGGCTTGACTGAAATGCCTGACCTAAAAAATGTGTGGGCGGGGCTAAGTTCGGCTGGCATCCAGGCTAGATATTTGGTCACAAAGCACCCCTCTATAGTGTGCAGTTTACTCCAAGATCAGGGTTAAAACTACATCAACAGGAGAAATTATTAGATGGATGCATTGATCATGTCTGATCAATTGTAACAGGTTAAAAAAGACAGGATTGATCTGAAGGATACAGTTGCCTGCAGTCTCTCCATGAACCGAGTTCTCTCTGGCACTGGTTTTGATTGCTGGGTTAACACTTTTTTCCACAATCTGAAAAAGAACAGATACACTTTAAGAAAACTGTTTTTCCCCCCTAACCATAATAACTAATGTTCTAGGCAGTTTATTAGTCACTGACGTCATTTATGTGTTTATATGTTTCTCTGTGCAAAAAGTTCACATCTGTCTGTGTGTATTGTGGTAAATTTACACTGTTTTACATCATAAATAAATAGTTAACATCTTGGATATGACGCTCATGTTAGCATACATGCTTTAGTCTTGTTGCTTTAATTTCGCAAGATTACTTTAAAGTTTACTACGCTGCTCTGTTTACTTCCATTTTTCTGTCAAATGATTTTAAAGTATGAGTCATTCTAATCTACAGGTCCTTCTAAAAAAGCTTTTTTTTAGCCTTCTTAGCATATGTGATAAAAGTTCATTATTTTCCATAATGTAAAGATAAAAATATAACTTTCATATATTTTAGATTCATTGCACACCAACTGAAATATTTCAGGTCTTTTATTGTTTTAATACTGATGATTTTGGCATACAGCTCATGAAAACCTCAAAAAATTAGCATATCATGAAAAGGTTCTCTAAATGAGCTATTAAACTAATCATCTGAATCAACTAATTAACTCTAAACACCTGCAAAAGATTCCTGAGGCTTTTAAAAACTCCCGACCTGGTTCATTAATCAAAACCGCAATCATGGGTAAGACTGCCGACCTGACTGCTGTCCAGAAGGCCATCACTGACACCCTCAAGCGAGAGGGTAAGACACAGAAAGACATTTCTGAACGAATAGGCTGTTCCCAGAGTGTTGTATCAAGGCACCTCAGTGGGAAGTCTGTGGGAAGGAAAAAGTGTGGCAAAAAACGCTGCACAACGAGAAGAGGTGACCGGACCCTGAGGAGGATTGTGGAGAAGAACCGATTCCAGACCTTGGGGACCTGCGGAAGCAGTGGACTGAGTCTGAAGTAGAAACATCCAGAGCCACCGTGCACAGGCGTGTGCAGGAAATGGGCTACAGGTGCCGCATTCCCCAGGTCAAGACACTTTTGGGCAGAGAAGCAGCACTGGACTATTGCTCAGTGATACAAATTACTTTTTTCGGATAAAAGCAAATTTTGCATGTCATTCAGAAATCAAGGTGCCAGAGTCTGGAGGAAGACTGGGGAGAAGGAAATGCCAAAATGCCTGAAGTCCAGTGTCAAGTACCCACAGTCAGTGATGGTCTGGGGTGCCATGTCAGCTGCTGGTGTTGGTCCACTGTGTTTTATCAAGGGCAGGGTCAATGCAGCTAGCTATCAGGAGATTTTGGAGCACTTCATGCTTCTATCTGCTGAAAAGCTTTATGGAGATGAAGATTTGGTTTTTCAGCACGACCTGGCACCTGCTGACAGTGCCAAAACCACTGGTAAATGGTTTACTTACCATGGTATTACTGTGCTCAATTGGCCTGCCAACTGTCCTGACCTGAACCCCATAGAGAATCTGTGGGATATTGTGAAGAGAAAATTGAGAGACGCAAGACCCAACACTCTGGATGAGCTTAAGGCCGCTATCGAAGCATCCTGGGCCTCCATAACACCTCAGCAGTGCCACAGGCTGATCGCCTCCATGCCACGCCGCATTGAAGCAGTCATTTCTGCAAAAGGATTCCCGACCAAGTATTGAGTTCATAACTGAACATAATTATTTGAAGGTTGACTTTTTTTTGTATTAAAAACACTTTTCTTTTATTGGTCGGATGAAATATGCTAATTTTTTGAGATTGAAATTGAAATTTTGGGTTTTCATGAGCTGTATGCCAAAATCATCAGTATTAAAACAATAAAAGACCTGAAATATTTCAGTTGGTGTGCAATGAATCTAAAATATGAAAGTTTAATTTTTATCATTACATTATGGAAAATAATGAACTTTTTCACAATATGCTAATTTTTTGAGAAGGACCTGTATATTATGCCACAAATACTGCTGATAGTGCTTAGCTTGTAATGAACCAAAAATATTCCTTTGATAGACAATATTAGACTGACCGGATCTGTTTTGTTCTTTGTGCTCGCCAGACTGGTAACAAAGGAGAGGATATCCTAGCAACAACAAAAAAAGCCAAAAAAGCTAAAGCTTAATATCGCACTATATTAAATCAGACATACCGATATACAATACCATTCAAAAGTTTGGGGTCGGATTTCAATGTTTTTGATTACGTTTTTTTTAAACGTAATTTACTACTGTGAATCAAGCTGAAATTTCATATGCTGATTTGATGCTCAACAAACATTTATTATTATAAATGTTGAAAACAGTTGTGGTGCTTCATATTTTTGTTTGAAACCGTGATACATTTCAGGATTCTTTGATGAACAGAACATTCAAAAGAACAGAATTTATTAGAATATGAATCTTTTGTCACATTATATGTCTTTTCAGTCACTTTTGATCAATTTAATGCACCCTTTCTGGATAAAAGTATGCATTTTTTTTTTCATACTGACTCCAAACATTTGAAAGTTGTATGTATTTGATTAAAGATTAATTTCATATTTGGAATACAACAGAGACGAATATCTAATCACATACATACCATTGCGCATCAGACTGTATATATCCTGATGTGAGTTTCCCATCTTTACCAGACACTTCTTGGTATGAGACTGATGGAGAATTATCTTTAGCATTTGTGGCTTTGACACACACCTTCTGCTGGGGTGCTGTGGAAGAGGTCTTCACTGATGCGCTCTTTGAGACTGATGGCCTTCCTTTGAACACTGGATGAGCAGTCGGTCCTTTCCGGACCAGAAATCCCCTGTGGGTCACATTCCCTCCGGATGTTCGTCTGTGATGATTGGGTTTTTTGCCCGTCTCTGAGGGGTCCAATGATTTCACAGGTTTTCTTTTATCCTCTTCTTTAACATCACAATTAATGAGTGGTTTATTTTTGCTCTCATTGGGGTGTATTTTTTGGTTGCTGTCAGAGTGAAGTTCTTTATGAGCCTCAGATGTGCTGCGGATTTTCAGTGCTTTTTTTAAAACCTGCTCCAACAATTCAATTTCTTGTTTTTCTTCAGCTGGAATATCTGTTTTAGAAAGACAAAGACATATTGTGTGATATATAACGTAGGATTATATGACAAATAAAGATAATTGTGACCCTGGACCACTAAAACCAGTCATAAGGGTCAATTTCTTGAAAATAAGATTAATACATTATCTATAAGATGAATAAATAACTTTTCCACTTATGTGAGGTTTGTTAGGATAGGACAATATTTGGTGAAATCTGGAATCTGAGGGTGCAAATAAAATCGAAATATTGAGAAAATCACCTTTAAAGTTGCCCAAAAGAAGTCCTTAGCAATGCATTTTACTACTAATAATACATGTTTGATATATTTAAGGTAGGAAATATACTACTAAATATATGTTTGTGGAACATGAACTTTACTTAATATCCTTATGAATTGTGGCATTATTTTATCAATTTTGAACCATACAAGTATTGTTGGCTATTGCCACAATATACCCGTACAACTTATGACAACTTTGTTGTCCAGTGTCACAAACAGATAAATTATATTCCTCTAACCATCTTTAGTACTGATGGCTGCGGCAGTTTCCACCTCACTGGCTTCTGTCACTCGTGTTCTCCTGCAGAAATATGATCCAACAAAATGTAACCCTCTTTTTTAAGACAAGTACGCCACAACTAGAATACCCACTTAAAAGGATAGGTCACCCTAAAATGAAAATTCTATCATCACTTACTCACCCCCAAGTTCTTCCAAACCTGTATGAATTTCTTCTGCTGAACACAAAAGAAGTTTTTTTTTTTTTTATAGAATATGTTTAGCCAATGAAAGCCAATGGGGACCTGAGCCCGTCTAGTTACCAACATTCTTCAAAATATAATCTTTTGTGTCAAAGTTCATATAGGTTTGGAACAAAATGAGGAGTAAATGATGACAATTTTTTATTTATTTTTTGTTGGGTGAACTATCCCTTCAAATATCTTACATTGAGCGCAATATCTCCTTGCACTGCCTGATGTTTTCAGTAAGTCTTGATTCTTCAGCTTTGCACATCTTGACAGCTTCTTCAACAGCTCGAAGAGACATGCTCAGTATCTGAGAAAATACACAAGAACTATAGTCTACTCTATAGGAACTGTACTTAAGTGACAAATAACATAGCTTTAACAATTTTAGGTTAACATGAATATGAATGTAAGCAGGGAAGTTATAAATGTTATTTAGTTATACATTTACACAAGTAGAAATATTACAATGACACGAAGTTCACCAATACATTAAGCTCAGCCATCAAACAGCCATTAATAATGCACAATGTGTACCATTTGGTCAATGTGAATATTCAAGACTCTTATAATGGAGTCATTCAAGTTACCCGCCCGGAAGCGCACGTTGGTGTCCAAAACACAGTTTTCAGTTTCCTTTATCCATCCTATATGTACCTTCAGGTCGTTTAGTGTTTAAATGAATAGTATGTAACCAAGACTGTCAAATAAAGTCTGTCGAACACGGAACATTTTGCGTCAAACTTCCGAGCTGCTCAGCCTCAGAATCGACTTCTCACAAACGCCAGCTCGTCTCAAATATCGCGAGACTGACACGGAGCGTCGTTGCTGTGGCGACAAGGGCGCGCTGCGCAACAGTTGTTGAGGAGAAACGAGAAACTCATTCGTTTTTCAACATGGAGAATCAGAGAGAGTTTGGGAGAGCTGTTCCAGTGCAGATCACTGTTCTCTGTGGAAATAATTTGGTAAGTCACTAAAATCATGCTACATTCACACTTAAATAAAATCCTCTCCTGCAAAACCGTGAAAACTATAACCGGGGCTAGTTGTCACACACGAACGGCTATATCTCACTCTGTAACGTACTGTAACTCAGCAGGGTCTTAAATTATTGTTCTCTCTTGCTTTATGGTTTAAACAACTTGTTCTGTCTTAAATTAGAGATGAAACTAACTTTCAAAAATTACTTACAATGATCATTTATCATTATTATTTAGCACTTTGGGATTGTTTTTAACTATGAAAAGGGCTTTACAAATAAAATATATTATTATTATTAAGTTGGCTTGGAAGAGCCAACTTATTGAAATCCTATTAAACTTATTATTAGTGGTGCTTGCTTTAGCAAGGCATCACTATTGTTCTCCACCATACTTATTAGTGGTGCTTGCGTAGCAAGGCATCACTATTGTTCTCCACCATACTTATTAGTGGTGCTTGCGTAGCAAGGCATCACTATTGTTCTCCACCATACTTATTATTATTATTCTTCCGACCACCTTTTTCGGCGCGCTTCTCCTCCCACAAATTTTGTCAAACCCCAACCACTAAATAGCCAAAGTCGGCGACCTATACGGGAATGGTGTGCTATGACTTTTATAAGGGATCGGGGGTACGGTGTGCGCCCCAGGGGTGCAAACGTAGCCCAAAAGTGTCATTGACAATTGATGGGGCGAAACTTTGACCCCTCGTAGCTCCGAGCGAGGATCTCAAACACACACATATATTACACGAAATTTGAAGGGGCTGATAGGATCTCTCAGCACACACATCTCAAAGGGGTGTAAGTTGTACCCCTGGGGTGCTACAGCTCCCCAAAAATCGAAAAATTGCCCCATAGACTTAACATGGGGAGGGTTGCCCCATGAAACGCATGCAACGCATGCGTTTCTCCTACTATGGTAAATCCCATAGGGATTTTGTATTGAGCATAGCTCTGTTTCACAGACTCACAGACACAAGGGGGTGGGCCCAATCTACTCAGACAACCAATCACTATCTCAGGATCATGATGATGTTATTAAGCCACGCCCTAGCAACCGTTTAGAGCTCCCTAACAACCGATCCCATAGACTTCCATTGAAAAAGATCAAAGTTATATCTCTGGATAGGAGTGTCATAGAAACATGGGGGTGGGTTTGATTGACTCAGGGCATCAACGGCCAATCACAAATCACCTTCAACACTTCCTAGCCACGCCCTAGCAACCATTATCGAGCACCCTAACAACCCAAATCCACAGTGTATATCTTCACATCTGAACATCATAGAGACACGGGAGTTGGTTTATATCATTCATACTGGCAAGGGGATTTTGGGGAATCATTATGGGATGGTGCCAGGCCACTCCATAGCAACCAAACAGAGTACCCTAGCAACTGTTTAGCAAGACCTATATCTCTGCATTAGTACATCATAGAGACACGGGGGTTGGTATATATCATTCATACTGGCAAGGGGATTTTGGGATATCATTATGGGATGCTGCCAAGCCACTCCATAGCAACCAAACAGAGTACCCTAGCAACTGTTCAGATCTCTGCATTAGAAAATCATACAGACATGGGGGTTGGTTTATATCATTCATACTGGCAAGGTGATTTTGGGGTATCATTATGGGATGTTGCCACTCCATAGCAACTACCCAGAATACCCTAGCAACCACATAGCAACGTCATAGCAACCACCCAGAACACCATAGCAACTGCCTAGCAACCACCCAGAACACCCTAGCAACCGCCTAGCAACACCCTAGCAACGCCCTAGCAACCACCCAGAACACCCTAGCAACTGCCTAGCAACGCCCTAGCAACCACCCAGAACACCCTAGCAACCGCCTAGCAACCACCCAGAACACCCTAGCAACCGCCTAGCAACGCCCTAGCAACCACCCAGAACACCCTAGCAACCGCCTAGCAACGCCCTAGCAACCATCCAGAACACCATAGCAACCGCCTAGCAACATGCTAATCATGCTAGCAACATGCTAATCATGTTAGCATCATGCTAGCAACATGCTAATCATGCTAGCATCATGCTAATCATGTTAGCATCATGCTAACAACATGCTAATCATGTTAGCATAATGCTAGCATCATGCTAATCATGTTAGCATCATGCTAGTCATGTTAGCATAATGCTAGCAACATGCTAATCATGTTGCTAGCATCATGCTAATCATGTTAGCATCATGCTAACATCATGCTAATCAAGTTAGCATTATGCTAACAACATGCTAATCATGTTAGCATCATGCTAACATCATGCTAATCATGTTAGCATCATGCTAGCAACATGCTAATCATGTTAGCATTATGCTAACAACATGCTAATCATGTTAGCATCATGCTAACATCATGCTAATCATGTTAGCATCATGCTAGCAACATGCTAATCATGTTAGCATCGTGCTAACCACATGCTAATCATGTTAGCATTATGCTAATAACTTGCTTATTCTATGCTAACAACTTGCTAATCATGTTAGCATCATGCTAACATCATGTTGCTTGGCTTTTTTGCATCACAAATGCCACAGGGCCCCGAGTTTTGCCACGGCAAGCACCACTCACAATTTCTTCAGGAATTGTACTTTCTAGTTATTATTATTATTCTTATTCTTCTGGTTACGTATTTCGGCGCGCTTCTCCTCACACAAATTTTGTCAAACCCCAACCACTAAATAGCCAAAGTCGGCGACCTATACGGGAATGGTGTGCTATGTCTTTTATAAGGGATCGGGGCTACGGTGTGTGCCCCAGGGGTGCAAACGTACCCCAAAAGTGCCATTGACGATTGATGGGGCGAAACTTTGACCCCTCGTGGCTCCGAGCGAGGATCTCAAACACACACATATATTACACGAAAATTGAAGGGGCTGATAGGATCTCTCAGCACACACATCTCAAAGGGGTGTAAGTTGTACCCCTGGGGTGCTAGAGCTCCCCAAAAATCGAAAAATTGCCCCATAGACTTAACATGGGGAGGATCGTCCCATGAAACGCATGCAACGCATGCGTTTCTCATTCAATGGTAAATCCCATAGGGATTTTGTATTGAGCATAGCTCTGCTTCACAGACTCACAGAGACAAGGGGGTGGGCCCAATCTACTCAGACAACCAATCACTATCTCAGGATCATGATGATGTTATTAAGCCACGCCCTAGCAACCGTTTAGAGCTCCCTAACAACCGATCCCATTGACTTCCATTGAAAAAGATCAAAGTTATATCTCTGGATAGGAGTGTCATAGAAACATGGGGGTGGGTTTGATTGACTCAGGGCATCAACGGCCAATCACAAATCACCTTCAACACTTACTAGCCACTCCCTAGCAACCATTATCAAGCACCCTAACAACCCAAATCCACAGTGTATATCTCCACATCTGAACATCATAGAGACACGGGGGTTGGTATATATCATTCATACTGGCAAGGGGATTTTGGGGAATCATTATGGGATGGTGCCAAGCCACTCCATAGCAACCAAACAGAGTACCTTAGCAACCGTTCAGATCTCTGCATCAGAAAATCATAGAGACACGGGGTTGGTTTATATCATTCATACTGGCAAGGGGATTTTGGGGAATCATTATGGGATGCTACCAAGCCACTCCATAGCAACCAAACAGAGTACCCTAGCAACTGTTCAGATCTCTACATCAGAAAATCACACAGACATGGGGGTTGGTTTATATCAGTCATACTGGCAAGGTGATTTTGGGGTATCATTATGGGATGTTGCCACTCCATAGCAACCACCCAGAATACCCTAGCAACCACATAGCAACGTCATAGCAACCACCCAGAACACCATAGCAACTGCCTAGCAACCACCCAAAACACCCTAGCAACCGCCTAGCAACACCCTAGCAACGCCCTAGCAACCACCCAGAACACCCTAGCAACCGCCTAGCAACGCCCTAGCAACCACCCAGAACACCCTAGCAACCGCCTAGCAACCACCTAGCAACGCCCTAGCAACCTCCCAGAACACCCTAGCAACCGCCTAGCAACGCCCTAGCAACCACCCAGAACACCCTAGCAACCGCCTAGCAACCACCTAGCAACGCCCTAGCAACCTCCCAGAACACCCTAGCAACCGCCTAGCAACGCCCTAGCAACCATCCAGAACACCCTAGCAACCGCCTAGCAACATGCTAATCATGCTAGCAACATGCTAATCATGTTAGCATCATGCTAGCATTATGCTAATCATGTTAGCATTATGCTAGCAACATGCTAATCATGTTGCTAGCATGATGCTAATCATGTTAGCATCATGCTAACATGATGCTAATCATGTTAGCATCATGCTAGCATCATGCTAATCATGTTAGCATCATGCTAGCATCATGCTAATCATGTTAGCATCATGCTAGCAACATGCTAATCATGTTGCTAGCATCATGCTAATCATGTTAGCATCATGCTAACATCATGCTAATCATGTTAGCATTATGCTAGCAACATGCTAATCATGTTAGCATCATGCTAACAACTTGCTAATCATGTTAGCATTATGCTAACATCATGTTGCTTGGCTTTTTTGCATCACAAATGCCACAGGGCCCCGAGTTTTGCCACGGCAAGCACCACTCACAATTTCTTCAGGAATTGTACTTTCTAGTTATTATTATTCTTCCACCGCACACGTATTTTGGCGCGCTTCTCCTCACACAAATTTTGTCAAACCCCAACCACTAAATAGCCAAAGTCGGCGGCCTATACGGGAATGGTGTGCTATATCTCTGCTAAGGGATCGGGGGTACGGGGTCCGCCCCAGGGGTGCAGAAGTAGCCCAAAAGTGCCATAGACGATTGATGGGGCGAAACTTTGACCCCTCGTAGCTCCGAGCGAGGATCTCAAACACACACATATATTACACGAAAATTGAAGGGGCTAATAGGATCTCTCAAAACACACATCTCAAAGGGGTGTAAGTTGTACCCCTGGGGTGCTAGAGGTCCCCAAAAATCAAAAAATTGCCCCATTGACTTAACATGGGGAGGGTCCTCCCATGAAACGCATGCAACGCATGCGTTTCTCCTACTATGGTAAATCCCATAGGGATTTTGTATTGAGCATAGCTCTGCTTCACAGACTCCCAGAGACAAGGGGGTGGGCCCAATCTACTCAGACAACCAATCACTATCTCAGGATCATGATGATGTTATTAAGCCACGCCCTAGCAACCGTTTAGAGCTCCCTAACAACCGATCCCATAGACTTCCATTGAAAAAGATCAAAGTTATATCTCTGGATAGGAGTGTCATAGAAACATGGGGGTGGGTTTGATTGACTCAGGGCATCAACGGCCAATCACAAATCACCTTCAACACCTCCTAGCCACTCCCTAGCAACCATTATCAAGCACCCTAACAACCCAAATCCACAGTGTATATCTCCACATCTGAACATCATAGAGACACGGGGGTTGGTATATATCATTCATACTGGCAAGGGGATTTTGGGGAATCATTATGGGATGGTGCCAAGCCACTCCATAGCAACCAAACACCGTACCCTAGCAACTGTTCAGATCTCTGCATCTGAAAATCGTACAGACACGGGGGTTGGTTTATATCATTCAGACTGGCAAGGGGATTTTGGGATATCATTATGGGATGCTGCCAAGCCACTCCATAGCAACCAAACAGAGTACCCTAGCAACTGTTCAGATCTCTGCATTAGAAAATCATAGAGACATGGGGGTTGGTTTATATAATTAGTACTGGCAAGGTCATTTTGGGGTATCATTATGGGATGTTGCCACTCCATAGCAACCACCCAGAATACCCTAGCAACCACATAGCAACGTCATAGCAACCACCCAGAACACCATAGCAACTGCCTAGCAACCACCCAGAACACCCTAGCAACCGCCTAGCAACACCCTAGCAACGCCCTAGCAACCACCCAGAACACCCTAGCAACCGCCTAGCAACGCCCTAGCAACCACCCAGAACACCCTAGCAACCGCCTAGCAACCGCCTAGCAACGCCCTAGCAACCACCCAGAACACCCTAGCAACCGCCTAGCAACGCCCTAGCAACCATCCAGAACACCATAGCA